>NW_005358043.1:585912-615750 GCF_000412655.1 Myotis brandtii | reverse complement strand
AAAAAATGAGTTCGCGTGTCACCTCTGACACGCGTGTCATAGGTTCGCCATCACTGTCCTAGATGGACAGATGCAGGGGCTTGTCAGTTGGATGAATTGGTGGTAGGATGCAATCCAGAGCTTCAAGCAGTGTGCTTCCAGTGCATTGCCATCTTTACGGTTGACTTTCCACTCCTTGAACCAAGGCACGTTAGCACTTCGCTGCAGCATGTTGTTGCCATTCCAATCAGAAATTGGCACAAACGCTACTATGTCAGGGTTGTAGCCAATTTCCATATGGCAGGTTCTTCCTTAACAATTTCCTCATATCTTTTCTGACCATAGAGTGGCTCAGTGGAATCCATTCTGTTCATGTCAACAACTAGTTGTTTCACACCCAGTGGTGTGTAAGCCAGAGGGCATGCTCACAGGTCTGCCCATTCTTGGAGAGAGATACCTGCTTCTAATATACCAACACCAGCAGCAACAATCAAGACAGCACGGTCAGCTTGAGATGTGCCTGTAATCATGTTTTTGATACAATCTCTGTGTCCTGGGGCATCAATGATGGTCACATAGTAGTTGCTGGCCTCAAGTTTCCACAGGGAGAGACCCATGGTGATACCACGCTCATGTTCAGCTTTCAGTTTATCCAAGACCAAGGCATAGTACTTGAGGGAGCCCTTCTGCGTCTCAGCAGCCTCCTTCTCAAATTTTTCAGTGGTTCTTTTGTTGATCCTGCCACATTTGTGAAAGATGCTGGAATCTACATGTGCAATGAGATGTTGATATGAGTCTTTTCCTTTCCCATTTTGGCTTACATTTAGCAGTGGTTTTTAGGACACCTGTGTTCTGGAGGCAAAACCATTGCAAAAATAGCCTCATGGAGATGTTAGAGTGAATTATTTTTTTTCCTTTCGCTTCTGGCAATATCAGGACTTTAGACTAACTCCTGACAATGTGTTTTAAGGGATTTTCAATAACTGGGGCACTACCTATTATTTAAATATTGGTGGAAATATGCTAAAAATTGGGCAGGTAAAACACAGGAGAATGGATATCAGTGTTTCAGTATATAAGTAGTTACTTCTAGGTAATGCATTGATAAAATGTTTTCTTCAAATTAGAGCTTTCTTCTTATTAATTAGATATATCTTTCAATGAGGTCATGTCAGTAAGACAAATAAAATGGGCTGTAAGGGTATTGGTCATAAGTAGTTAAAATAGCAATATTCAGTTTGTAAAAAAAGGTCAAGTGGGATGTTAAACGGTAAGAACCATGTATTTAACGTTTATGGTTTTTAAAATTTATTTTTCTAACTTACTATGGCAGATGGTATGTTAAATGCTTTATATACATTATTTGATTTCATTATCGTGTAATCCCATGAAATATGTACTTTTATTATCCTCATGTTTCAGATAAGGAAACTGTGGCCAGAGAGGTTAAATTCAGATTATGCAAAGTTCATCAGGGATTGAGCCAGGATTCCCACGCAGGTCCAGTGTGGTTCTGAAGCCCTTCTTAACTGCTACACTGTGTTGGTCTCTTCTGGCTTATGCCGACAAACAAGGTGGTTGTGAATTTTACTAAGCCCTCGGCACTCCACTTACCTATCCTGTGTGAAGAAATAATGGTTCATTTACAAAACATGCCACTGAATGTTTAGCAGCCTGTTTTCTCACATTTCTGGCAATAGATTTTGTAATATATTGAACTAAATTCAATGCAGTAATAACCTAAATTTCTAGAAGTTGCATAGAAACACATTAGCAAGCTTTTGTTGCCTGATAACTTTATTTTGACTCAGATATTCTATGAACATCTTAAACTTTGGTTGGCAATGTAGAAAATTATTTTACAATTGTTTTAGGGAAAAGCCAGGTATTAACAAAAAAATTAATCTGAGACAACAAACACTGTTTTAAAAAATAATAATAATAATAATAAAGTATACCTTTGAAAAATCTTCTATACACTGAATAAAATTTTAAAATTAATTTATAGCATATATTTATATGTGAATGATATTTATATGCATCTATTTCTAAATTTATGTTTTTATAATAGAAACAACGTGCATGCTAAAGAACTTAAATTTTACTTTTTTCTTCACCTTTAAAACTAATGGAAAGTTGTTTGTTTGTTTTTGTTCTCACAGCTGAATTTTTATTCCTCTTGTGGGGTGTTTATCTCTGCTATGCAGTGCGGACAGTCCCATCAGCATTTCATGAGCCACGCTATATGGCTGTTGCAGTTCACAATGAGCTGATTATCTCTGCTATATTCCATACAATTAGGCAAGTGATCTGTAGAGCTAGAAAATATTTGTTTTATTCTTCTGATGTGTTGCAGTTTAATTTAAATAGCAAAATTTGGTTAATGGAAATTTAAATAATGGAAAGATTTAGGAAGATGATATTTTATAATTTTATTAATTTCTTTGGCCCAGAAATGGCAAATGAATATAGTTTTTAAAAAATACCCAGAACCGGTTTGGCTCAGTGGATAGAGCGTCGGCCTGCGGACTCAAGGGTCCCAGGTTCGATTCCGGTCAAGGGCATGTACCTTGGTTGCGGGCACATCCCCAGTGGGGGGCGTGCAGGAGGCAGCTGATCGATGTTTCTCTCTCATCGATGTTTCTGACTCTCTATCCCTCTCCCTTCCTCTCTGTAAAAAATCAATAAAATATATTTTAAAGAAAATATCTATTTTTATTAATTTTAGAGGGAGAAAGAAAGAGGGAAAGAGAGGTAGAAGCATCAGTGATGAGAGAAAATCATTGGTTGGCTGCCTCCTGCATCAATGGGGATCGAGCCCACAATTCCAGCATGTGCCCTGACTGGGAATCAAACCATGACCTCCTGGTCCATGGGTCGACACTCAGCCACTGAACCATACTGACCGGACAATAGTTTTGTAACTCTACTGTTCTTAGTTCCTTCTGATAGGATATTTATTGCCTTCATTTATTTTGAAGGTTAACTCACTTATGTTAAGGCCCTTACAGAGATGTCATTTAATATCATTTATGATATGTAATACTTTTTGTTCTGAAAATATAAGGCAATACATACATACATTACAAAGTAGATTTAAATCGTCTATGTTTTCATTCATGTTTAATATGCTGATTTATACTTTCAAAATTTTAATACTCAGAGAGACAACATATGTGTGTGAATTCTGCTGAATTCAAAACAAACAAAAACCACTTCAACCTGATGACTCTATTTTTGTGTGCAATGAAGATTTGTCGTCATTGCATTTTAGCAGTAATGTTCAGTGGTAAGAATGTACGGCATGGCCTGCCACACCTGATGACTCTATTTTTGTGTGCAATGAAGATTTGTCATCATTGCATTTTAGCAGTAATGTTCAGTGGCATGGCCTGCCACTTTTTGATGTCACAAGTATTTCTCTAGTCAATGAGTACAAAGGAAGAAAAAGGTGGCTTATGATAAGTGAACAAAATGAAATATGTATGGCTTATCTTCTGGGAATTTTCACCTGATTCATATTTGAAAATGAATTGAAAAACTCAGTGAAGACCAAAAATAAAAAAGAAAAAGAAAGAAAGAAAAAGAAAAGAAGAACAGGAATATTATAATTTAAAAAACATAAAAAATATGTCATTCAATTTCTCATCATTATTAAAAGTTAGGATACACTAAAAAATGTAATTAGAAACTTTGAATATTTGTCTTTATCCTCAATAGAAAAATAGAGATTAATAATAATGGAAGTCAGGGTGGCAGGTTGTGAATCTGTGGAAGTTTTGTAGGATAATTATCATCTTTCACTTTAATAAATAATCATAAAATGATATCTTGCACTTAGAAGTAGCTGATGCCAGAGAGGAATAGGGCCACAGGCATAATGTACTTTTAAAACTTTTAGTAAGAAACAGAGGTATTTATGATGACAGCCCTGAAATGCTATCAAAGAGCCAGAATCAAGGTAATTTGATTTCTCACTTTTTCTTGCCCCCTAACAAGAGAGAAAGAAGAGACAGAGTACAAGAGGAAGGAAAGATGAGAAGAAAAATATGAAATTATAAATAGACAAGGAGGAGAATTCTACACAAACTAAAGATTCAAGGCTCTGAGAGCAGGTGCCCTTGCCCAAAATGCAGTGAGCACCTGAGCGCACCTTTTCTTGGTGCCTGAGCTCCATAGCCTTTACTTTCCTCCCAGACCATCTCCCAGGAAAAGCTGCATTTAAGTTGTTTCCAAGATATCAAGCACATAATTTCAAGATCTAACAAACATGCTGCTCTAAAAACATTTATAAATTAAATGTTACATTAACAAACCAACTAAAGAGTTATAATCATTCAAGAAGGCTTATTACAGATGAGTTTAAATGTCTTCTATTGTCAGTGTGTAACTGCCATGCAAAGGGTTTCCCACTTCAGCCCTATAATTACCTGCTATATTTCTTAGAACCAAATTAATTACCCAAGAAATTAAATCTGTTCAAAAGTTAAATAAAATGACCTATATTCTTTTCTACCTTGATTTACTTTTCATCATTAAATATTTTTTCAGTGAATTTTAAACTCTTAAGTAGAACACTGATTTTAAGGGGATGAATAGAAAACAATAAGCAGTAATAATTAAGCCATGTATGCACAATTTATTATTTAGACATGGACTGAATTCATAAATGCTTGGCTCTAATATTGATATAGTCCAAGTATAAGAAAAAAATAACATAACAATTTAAATTAAGTAGATCAATTTTAGTAATATTTTCCTGGAATAAACTATTAAATAAGGCTTCTGACATCAGCAAGGGTATTCCCTATCATTAGGACATATATACTCTTTTTTTGTCTGCTTAAGATATAAAATTATACATATGTATATAAATATGAGTATATATGCACATATGTATACATACATAAATGAAAATTATGACTCCATATTATATACACATGTACTCTCATTCTTACCAAATTGTCAGCTTGAACAAAAATAAATTACAAGGATTAAGTCTAGAAGGTGAAATAATGCAGAGGGTGTTTGCCCAGTCTGTTCTAATTCTTTACTTACTGTTACTACCAGGCATAAAGCAAACTTTTGAGAAAGTATAAAGATTTTTTATAAAGTTTGCTTTTATTCTTGAGCTCAATTTTCAAATATTTCTATGTTTCTGACTTTCGGAACTATCTTTTAAAAGTTGAAATACTCTTTTTAAAAATGAAGCTTTAAAACTACTGCAAAACCCAGTTTCTCTTGAGATATTTCTGGTCAGAACTGCAACCCGAAAACCCAGGTAGTAATTAAAAGTTAATTTAAGAATAATTGATATCAATATATGTCAAAATTATTTTTAAAAGATTCACCATTTTAATTCTAATTAATGCTTTTAAATAAAGAATGTAGACTCAAGAGTTATTTGGATATGTTTTACAACCCAATTTTGCCAGAAATCTTCACTCAGTTTGTAACAACTCTTTTATTGAGTCAACATGTTTGCTGCTTTTTCTTTGTAGATTAAACCTACATACAAAACAAGTATCTGAGGAAATGCTTAGTACGTTATATTTGTGCTGTCTTTCTAACTGGATAATAAATTATAGAGAGTTCACTATTATGCATTCAATTAGGGTAGCCTAGACCCTTGTTCGTCTATGATGAAAATATGTCATAGTAACAATATAATTTCTTTTTCCTGCTTCTTTTTATGTTTTTCTTAATATATATATGGAGTTATAGAGCTTCTAAGCTTCTAGTGCTTTATGTAGAGATCTTGTTAGATTGCTAACTTGGTGAATTCTCATTTCAGATTTGTCCTTGCCTCAAGGCTTCAGTCTGATTGGATGTTGATGCTGTATTTTGCACATACTCATTTGACTGTGACAGTCACCATTGGGTTACTTTTGATTCCAAAGGTATTCCTCTGACATTACTTTTCTCTTCCAAGACAATTATCTTATATGAGCCTCAAGTTGTTTCTCCTTTAAAACGACCTGGCAATCTAGGCAAAGGGAGGTGCGGAGATTTGCTTGACATCTAAAGTGTTTTTAAAGCTCCCTCCTCAGGAAAGTAGGTGTCTGTTTGTTTGTTGTTGTTTTTTTTTTGGGGGGGGGAGGATTTATTAAATATATCACATAATTGTTAAATGACAATTAGTACAAAACCCATCATCTGCTTTAGTCCTTTTCCAAGTATTTCGATATCCAGTTATGTTTTAATTATTATGGATTCAAAGTGGCTTTCATAGTAGCTATAACATCAAAATAATTTTTAAAGAGAATTATACTGTTCTAAGAATTCTCTTATTTTGGATTTATATTCAGAGAAATTATTTTAAACATTTGGACAATTTTTATTTAAATAGAAATAATTATAATATTATACATAGAAAAGTCTTGCTTAATAATGATAGATTATGACAAAGACTTATGTAGGCAGCATAATGAAGCAGGGAAAATGGTCCAGGACTCAATCAATACATGGATCCTAAACTCAGATGAGCTATATAATATGATATTAGCCAAGACTTTTTATCTCTTTGAGTTTGTTTCCCCATCTATGACATGATCGTGATAGCAATAAGGTTGCCTGGAATGAAATAAAATATCAGAGAACTAACAGATTATATAAATGACAGCATTATCATTATTTTCCTCTTTTACAAGAGCTCAGTCTTGGTCACTGCCACACAATACTCCATTAGCATGGCTGAAACAAGAACTGTGATTTCCTGTCTTTCACCCCAGGCTTTACCTCAACCCTCAGACTTAACCAACACATTGAGATGCAGCCTGATTGAAAAGGCCAAATGATTATTTTTAAAAAGCAAATACCTATTTTCTTCCTTATTTCAATTATACCAAAAAGCCACAATGTTCATGGATTAGTCTGTTACTGCGACTTATCTTAACCATTTTTATACATTGCATAATATGATATCATTAGATGTATGCATACTCAGACTATTTATTCATTCATTCAATAAATTGTTATTGAGGTCCTAAGAAAATTGAAAACATAGGTTCATACAAAAACTTGTACATAAATGTTCATAGTTGCACTATTGATTCTAGCCAAAAAGTGGAAGTAACCCAAATTTCCATCAACTAATAAATGTATAAATAAAATGTGGTATATCCATACAGTGGGATATTATTCATCAATAAAAAGGAATAAAGCACTGATACATGCTATACCTTGTACAAAACTTGATAACATTTTGCTGAGTGAAAGAAGCCAGACACAAAGGGCCACATATTGTATGATTCAATTTATGTGAAAAGTCCAGGTTAGACAGCTCTATAGAGACATAAGCACTTTAGTAGCTGTCATGGGCTAGGTTTAGTGGAGGACAAATGGAAATGACTGCTTAATGAGTTAAAGGTTTCTTTTAGGGGTGTTGAAAATATTCTGTAAGTCAACCTTGTGGATACTAAAAACCATGGAATTGTATAATTTTATGGTATGTGAATCATATCTCAATAACCGATAATTTTAAAAAATTATTGAGGGGCTTTGCTAAGCACTGTTCTAGATCCTGGAATACAGTAATGGATAGATAAAAATCTGTGCTCTTGTGGTAATTATATTCTGAAGGACATTATGAGAAACAGAAAAGATAAATATCTGAAATAGCATTTTAGAGAGAAGCACAAAGAAAGATTAAAAAGCAGGAAGTGGACCATATCTGACAAATAACTGTTTCTTAAACTCATGATAGTCTCTAAGCCTTTGCTCAAGAAAACAAAACAAACAAACAAACAAAAAAACACACAAACAAACAAAAAAACACACCTCCATTCTCATAAATAAGCTCCAGGTGATTTGACTAGTAGCACGGGATATTTTAGAGGACAGGGACTATATTTTATTCATCTTTATGGCCTTAAGTTGACGGTACATGTTGGAACCACAACCATAAGTAGAGCAATGAAGGAAAGGCTCATCAGTTTCTGTGGTTTCTCTGCCAGTCCCAATTACAAAACAGTCATTGTTACTTAAAAAGAGAATTATCATTTCACATGGTATCTCTATTTATGTTTATTTTCCTACCCAAATATTTTAATGGACAATAACATTAAAATATCTCTATTATCAAAGGGTGATCTGTTAATTTTTAAAAAATATACTTTTATTGATTTCAGAGAGGAAGGGAGAGGGAGAGAGAGATAGAAACACCAATGATGAGAGAGAATCATTGACCTGCTGCATGCTCCCTACTGGGGGACCTAGGGGTCGAGCCTGCAACCGGGCATGTGCCCTGATGGGGAATCAAACCATGACTTCCTGGTTCACAGTAACTGTTCTCTCAATTTTCATAGGACAATCACTTGGTTTACATATTGTGTGAAGAGTGGCTGGGTTGTTTTAATTCTCCCTGCTTTCCATCATGTACCCAATTCACTCTTCCTCCCTTCTCCTTTTGAAGAATAGAGATAGTAAGAATACATGAAACTGAAAAATATCAAAACACCACATGAAAAATAATAAAAATATGTCAAAATATGATGAAGGAGGGGCTTGAGAAAAAGATTAGGTAACTTCACTGACTCTTTTAATTTTGAACTTAGATACCATGTAGCCCAGAGTCCTTTAGGCGGAGCAGCGCTGTGCTGAGAGGTCCATGCTTGCTTAAGACCTCACTGTCAACACTGCGAGGCTGGAATTCAGATCTCCTGCTCCCCGAGTCTTAAAAGAAAGCTTTAAAAAATACTTTAAATTTCTTTTTAAATTACAGTGACATACAACATTATATTAGTTTCAGTGGTACAACATAGTGATTAGACATTTATATAACTTACAAATTGATGCCCCCGAAAAGTCTAGTACCCACTTGGCACCATACATACTTATTACAATATTACCAACTATATTCCCTCTGCTATACTTTACATTCCTGCTTGAGAAAAAGATTAGGTAACTTCACTGACTCTTTTAATTTTGAACTTAGATACCATGTAGCCCAGAGTCCTTTAGGCGGAGCAGCGCTGTGCTGAGAGGTCCATGCTTGCTTAAGACCTCACTGTCAACACTGCGAGGCTGGAATTCAGATCTCCTGCTCCCCGAGTCTTAAAAGAAAGCTTTAAAAAATACTTTAAATTTCTTTTTAAATTACAGTGACATACAACATTATATTAGTTTCAGTGGTACAACATAATTAGACATTATTTATATAACTTACAAATTGATGCCCCCGATAAGTCTAGTACCCACTTGGCACCATACATACTTATTACAATATTACCAACTATATTCCCTCTGCTATACTTTACATTCCTGCGACTATTTTATAACTACCAATTTGTACTTCTTACTCCCTTCACCTTTTGAAAGTAGACTTTTTTGAAGCTATGTGTGGTAGACTGAAAGTCCCATTTCTGTGATCAGGGCCAATTGTGCCCAGAGATGAAATACAGCCTCCCCTATGTGAAGCAACATGATAAACATGACGCAGTCCCTACTGCTCAAAAAAAAAATCCCATCCAGCTGCCAGTGGGTCTAAACTGCTACTCTCAGAGAAGATTTCTGTGTATTCTGTACTTCTTTGCAAAGTGCAGATATTGTGGAAGAGGAGAAATATAAGTTGACACTGGGAGCCTAGATAAAAATCAAACAGGGAACAAAGTACCTCAAGTGTGTGACATGGAAAGCAACACACTAATGTAGTGCAAAATTTTATAAAGAGTTCAGTGAACAAATTCATCTAAGCTGAAGAAATGATAATAACGTTAGGACTTTTAGAAAATTTTTATTAAAATGCTATGTCTTACAGTAATGTCTAGAGCTCAGATTGAATATCTATTTCAGTTTTCACATTCAAGCAATAACCCACGCGATGACATTGCTACAGAAGCATATGAGGATGAGCTAGACATGGGCCGATCTGGATCCTACCTGAACAGCAGTATCAACTCAGCTTGGAGTGAGCACAGCTTGGATCCAGAGGACATCCGGGTAACACCAGTATTTCTCTTCTATTTCAGATTAGTCCCATTTATACAGGCAAGCATGTGTGGGTTTGTGTTTATGTGTGTTCATGCGTGTGCATATGTGTGTTAGAAAGAAAATGAGAAAATGTGTGCTTATGTACAAACTGAAGACATAAAGTGCAGAGTTAATCCTGTTCTAAAACGTGTAATCATGGTATAAATTAGAATGCACAAACCAATCTTGATAGTCTCAACTGACTTTTTGGCAGTCATAACGATGAACTTGTTATACATGTTCCATAATATGGTTTGTGACATTTTGCTGTGAGCAGAGAGCCTGGATTAATTAAAATAATCTGTGGCGATATGTCAGCATTTGGAGGAAGAAGATGCTTTTAGTATTTGATGGCCTGCCACCCCCTAAACGTAATCTAACATTAGGTACAACTTTATCAATGGCTACATGATGCTCCCAATATTGTTGCAGGGATATGTTTTATCAGTAGACAATATGGTGTGTTTTATTATGGTCCAGGCTCAGTCTGGCCCACAAAACTTGCAAGTTCAAAGTTCTTGCTCCATAAAGCAAGGCTAGCATGCATGGGTTTATGTCTTAAAGTGTCAACTCTGTGTGAAACCAAACACGAAATAATCAGAAAGTAAGAATGTGGAGAAAGTTGATGAGTAGAAGTGTTAGGAAGAGCTAAACAATTTCCATAAAGAGCTCAAGCTTATTGAATTAAAATGACCATCAGCGATATTATTTGGCTGAAACACTAAATTCCACACCTCTGTGAATTTCCTCTTGTTCTTGCAGGATGAGCTGAAGAAACTCTATACCCAGTTGGAAATATATAAAAGGAAGAAGATGATCACAAATAACCCCCACCTCCAGAAAAAGCGGTGCTCAAAGAAGGGCTTGGGCCGATCAATCATGAGGCGTATAACCGAGATCCCAGAGACGGTCAGCAGACAGTGTTCCAAAGAAGACAAGGAATTCACAGATCACAGCACCGCCAAAAGCACTGCCCTCGTTAGGAAGAACCCACAAGAGTCGTCAGGTAACACGGGGAAACCCAAGGAGGAATCCCTGAAAAACCGAGTCTTCTCACTGAAGAAATCCCACAGCACTTACGATCACGTGAGAGACCAAACGGAAGAGTCCAATAGCTTACCCACTGAAAGCCAAGAAGAGGAAGCCACAGAAAAATCCACACTGGAGTCTCTGTCGGGTAAAAAACCAACACAGACACTGAAAGAAAACAGCGAGGCTGAGTCCACGGAGTCTGTGCCTTTGGTGTGTAAGTCAGCGAGCGCTCACAATCTCAGCTCAGAGAAGAAGGCCGGGGGGCATCCCCGAACATCCATGTTACAAAAGTCTCTCAGTGTCATAGCAAGTGCCAAGGAGAAGACTCTTGGGTTATCTGGGAAAACCCAAACATCAGGTGTGGAAGAACGTGCTAGATCCCAGAAACCTCTGCCAAAAGATAAAGAGGCCAACAGAAAACCCTCAAATTCAGATAACACAGAGACTAAAGATTCTGTCCCCCAAAACTCTAATAATTTGGAAGAGCCGAGAAAACCTCAGAAATCTGGGATTATGAAGCAACAAAGGTCCAGTCCCCCTACTGCCAATTCTGACATGAGCCCAGGCACCACCCAGATGAAGGACAACTGTGACATAGGGGAAGTGTGCCCTTGGGAGATTTATGACCTGACCCCTGGTCCTGTGCCTTCAGAATCAAAAGTTCAAAAGCATGTATCTATTGCGGCTTCTGAAACGGAGAAAAACCCAACCTTTTCCTTAAAGGAGAAATCTCATCACAAGCCCAAGGCAGCGGAACTCTGTCAGCAATCCAATCAGAAGAGCATAGACAAGGCTGAGGTCTGCCCTTGGGAGAGCCAAGGTCAGACCCTTTTTGAAGATGAGAAGCATTTGATTTCTAAGACTCAGGTTCCCCCGGGGAGAGCAAAAGATGAGAATGGTGGTCAGCATTGTGCAGCCACTGTGTGTGCTGGGCAATATGAAGAACTGCCCCCTAGAGTTGTAGCATCAAAAATAGAGAATGAAAATCTCAACCAAATAGGAGACCAGGAAAATAAGACATCTTCCTATCATTCAAGTAATAATTTTCAGCAGCCTTTCACATTGCGAGCTGAGGTGTGTCCTTGGGAGTTTGAGACCCCAGATAAGCCAAATGCCGAAAATAGTGTAGCTTTACCTGCCTCTTCGACTTTAAATGCGAATAAGGTAACAGGGTCTCGAAAATAAGAGATCTGGGATACTTTCAAAGTAGCATTCCCCGGAAAGAAAAAGAAGAAACCCTGAATTTGATAAGACTGAAGATAGAAGGATCAAAAATTCCCAAAGAGTATTTGTCAATCAGGGAAAACATGGAAGGCATGGGTGGAGGAAAACTAAGGAGGGGAGAGAGACATCCTCATGGGGAAGTTAGGCTGGCCCCAAAGTCTTTCCCTGTAACACTAGGAAAATCTTTACATTCAGCATGTTTAGAGGAAGTAGCCCTCAGTGTCTGCCCCTGACCAATATTTACCCATGGGACTTTGGAGATCCTAAGCCAGGCAAACCAGAAGACACAGAAGAGGTATGAGATTTGCAAAGAAGAAGGTATAAATGAATATGACGGAAATTCTAAGTAGCTGACTGAAAAGAACTTACTTTACCTATATAATCTTGATAGCACTGCTAACTTAATGCATCCCAGAATACCTTTTATATCAATGATTGCTCTCATTTTCTTATAAATGTATGTTTCAGTACATTGTGTGTCTCATATTCAAGCATTCCAGATTGTATAATTTTTGCAAATAACTTTGATATTATGTGACACACACTTATGCAATCTTCAGCTACTCAATTGTTCTTGCAACTTACAGAATACCTGTTATCTATCAACTTTAGTTGATTCTTGAAGTATAGTAAGCTTTCTCTGGCTTGGGAAGTCATAATTGTTATGAAAAAAATATTTCAGTTTTGTGATTTATATATTGCAAATTTGGATTACCTATTATTTCACTTCATGGTTTGTTATACTGTCTTAATCAGGGTTTTTAATACAAGTTACGTTACTTGTTTTGCACTTCTCGTTAGGACTGAGAAGCTTTATTAATATCGGAGATCAAATGGTCCAACATAGTCTATGTCTCAATTAGTTAAGGACAACTTATCTATTGTTTGAAGTCAGAGATAGATGATGCCTTCATTCCAAATAATTATCCCTTTTAACTCTTTCAGTATTTCATACTTAGCAGCATTTTATAAGGAAGAAGCTAAGAGTGAGAACAATATACTGTGCATTATTATTACCATTGGAAAGGGAAGACTCTAGGAATGACATGAGAATTACTGTAGAGCCAGGAAATTTGCCTTTCAAAGCAGATGGAAAGGGAGCTCCTGATAGCACTTTCAAGGGGTTATTTTTTTAAAGAAAAAAAATATGATTACATCAATATTATTATATGGTGTATTTTTATTGTGCATACTAAATATAGAATATTTTCAATGACCTTAAAGTATTTATTCTCATAAACTCTTATTCATTGCTTCAGCTAGGGCTAGAACTTGCTGGGCTCAGATCCCAAAGAGATTTATAACCCGGTTTATTCCAAGCCTATAAGGTGGTATGGGCTCATCCTTCTCCCAAGCACTTGAAAACGTACAAGTCCTGCAAATGACCATTGTGAACCATCTAGTTCAAAATGTAAAATGCAGAGGTTTATTTGCAAGGCAGAACAGTCCCCAAAGCATAGTTCATACAATTTATTTCACTCCACACTGGTCACTTGGTGTGAAAATCCTAAGTTGCTGACTTGGCCCTGTTAGTGTGACTGTACAAGGAGATTCTATTTCAAAGCTCAGTTTCACTGTATTTAAAGATGAGTCACTTAAACATGGGACCCAGACTTCCCTTTCTCTCACCCGAAACACTGACATCTCAACGGCTTATCTGGCCAGGACACTTCCAGCAGAAGTAACTTTTTGATTTCATGAGCAACAAGAGACACATGCTAGGAGGATAAAAGATGAGAAAGGGAATCAGAGATGGATACAGGGCTGTTCTTGGAGAATAGCATTCTCAGTGGATGATAAAAATGAGGACTTCTTTGCATTCATTATCAAAATTTCCTCAATGGTTTTTATTCAGGAGTAAGTGAGCCCTTCACCATGTTGCAAAGCTGTGCACAAATCTCCCTCGCCCAGTTCCTCACTTTGTGCATTACTCAGGTTTGTGGGTAGGTTTGAAGACATAGGAATTCTATTTTTCCGTGTGTTTCCTTCATTTATTTTTTCTTCCCTTCCTTTTCAATCAAGGCCTATCTACTTGGTAACTTAGAAATACAATGTTATGGTGTATGTGTGTACCTGTTTCTAGATCCACGTACTTGTTTATGTCTGAGATCAGTTAGCACTTTATTCACTTTTTGAGAAATAAGCAGTCAAGCATCAGTGACTTTTTATTGCACTTCAGAGTAATCCTGCTTGAGGTGTGGCTTAAAGAAGACTTGCCAAAGTTCACCTTAGTCTATAGATTTTTCTCCACCAGCATAAATCAGCAAGAGTGCTTAGGGTCTTTCCTAGAGTTTCATTGTCATTACTTGTCACCGAGAGAAGTTGAAATCTATAATCTATAATTCTTGAGTTTATTTTCCCAGATTGATAATAAGGAAGTGATATAAACACTAATAAGGTCACAAACACTTGCTAGGTTGTCCTTCTCAGTGCATGTGCGAGCTGCATCCTGTCCTTGTTTTTAAGCCAGGGTTTATAAATAAGTAGATTTATACCAATTTAATAGAACTGTATATTTTATGCCAGAATTAAATGCTTTACGACATGAATTATAACTCAACCCATTGTAAACTTCGGTGGCAATATGGATTTGAAACTGGACAGTTCTCTTGTATTTGCTTCATAAGTTTCTGCATGCAAGTGATGACAGGTAGGACTGAAAAAACACTGCCTTTGACTTCTAGCATTTAGTAACTGAGAGCTGTAGAGTCTATAAAGCTATAAGTCTCTTCACTCACCCTGTGGTTATTCTGAAACTATTATCTGAAACCCACCATGAAATGTTTGGTAAATTTATGTTGTGACATGTTGCAGCATGTAAATAATTATAACATCTCTGCAATAAAACATTTATATGAAAGTGATTTGTGGTGATTTGTATGTTCATCTATTGAAAATCAAGTTGATTTTCCCTAGCCAACTTTAGAAAGAATCCTATATATCTTTGGCTTTGGCACACTTATGTACATACATTCTCATATTGCCTATTTATAGGAATGTATGATGAGCCAAATGCGGTCTCAAACATACAGGTAACGATTTTGAGCCAATAAAACCTGTTAGGACCAGTGCTTTTGACTTAAAAAAGCTCTAGCTACCTTAAGCTACCTTTTTTTAATTTACTCAACACACATACCAGGCAATCTGCTAAGCAATGACGATGATCTTTAGATGAACAAGAGATCCAATAACAGTCAGTCCCATAAATTATCCAGACACTGCTGTGATAAAAGAGAGGAGATTCTGACAAAGTCACTAAGTCAGTGCAGGCTCAATAGAGAGGGCAGGTACACCAGGCTGAAATTCTGCAGAGGCTTTAGGTATGAAAGGGAAAGTGTATAAAGCTAGAAAGGTAATTGTGCACAGCCTTGCATGCCATGCTTCAGGTTAACTACAGCCTCATCTTGATATCCTGGGAACTGTCAAAATCTTTAAACAGGGGAGTAATGAAGTCATGTATGAGAAGGGTCATTTGGGAAGCAACCCAGAAATGGACCTACGTGGAAAAAGACTAGAGGCAGCTAGATCAGTTAGAAGACTAGTATGGGAGTCAGGGTAAGGGAAGGTCTAAGGAGGAGAGGAAAAGATTACTGGTTATTTCATCAAAATAGCATCTTCAAATGGGTTTATTGTTATGTTATACTCCTATGAAGTCAGAACAATCCAAGTAACTAGATAACTATGTCGAATATAAACATTCCCCTTAAGTTTGTGGACATTTTGGATAATTTCCAAAGTTTTAAAAGCCCTCACTGAGGATCAAGAGACCTCATGTCATCTTCTCTGAGAAAAGCTGTGAAATAGGATACCAGCTTCATGCCATGGGAAACCTTGATAAGCAAACTGGGCTAGGAAAGAAGCAAAGGGCTTGCTGCAGCATGGACTTCAATTCCTATCTGCAAGTGGCCACCCTCTGAGGCAGCTCCAGGAAAAGAAGCCCTGTGACAAGAGGGCAGAGGAGGGAGCTGGATCTACCTTATCCCTGTGATCTTTGCTTTTAAGGATTCATAGTGAATGCCCTTTCCCCACTCTTCACAGCATTGTGTATTCCACAGTCTATGGACTCTTGGTACTCATACACAGAATCAGTAGTTTCAGCTCTTTGAGTGAGCCTAAATGGCAAAGACAAAAAGTGTGCGGGGATTAACAAATCATGAAAATTTTATTGTGCTTTCTTATATGATGATCAAATGGAGTTTTTTCAGTGTTTGTTAGAATTGCTAAGTTGATGGCTGTGTGATTTTTTCATATATTTATGAATAAAGATAGACATTGTTTCTTTACTCTAAATTTAGAACTTTTATGTTAAAAATACCTAAGGAAAATATTTCTATCAGAAATTGACTTTATCACACACAAAATAACCATGTAAAAGTAACTTAAGAGTTTATTATATCAGCATATTCCATCCTTTTCCCCTTGAATAGTTATGAAGACAGAAATAATATCCTTCCAGTTTTGGTCATTTTCTCTTTAAACATTTGTTTCTTGAGAATTGCAAGGCCAACTACAAGCACATTGTATGTTCTAATTCAGTGTTAACTGGCTGAAAGGCAGACAATGGAATGTATGATTTTTAATTCCCCTCTCTTTCTCATCTTGGTGATGTGAAAATAGTACTTGTCCAAAATAAAACAGTTTGATCAAATGAAAATGGAAAATGAGAGAAAAATATAGGAAAAGGTCTGTTCTGCCCAGTAGTCACATTTCTAGAAAGAAAAGTAAGCTAAATATGCAGATACAAGGTTCATGACAGTTGTTATAGAGCACACTCCCATTTCAGTTCAAACAGCCACAGGAGAGGGGATGGGAATGCCCGCTTTTGAGCATACAAGAGATAGATTTTGTAAAGAGTTTTTCCCCAAACATACCATGGGGCTTTGTTCCTCCAGGCCTTTTGTCTTGCTGTTTGGTTTCTGTGAAATTCTTTCCCTCCTCCTCCTCCCTGTCAATGTCTTCTGTATGCTTCCATACCAGTATGTTCAAGTAATTTATTGTTCATGTAATTCTTCCACACATTCCCAATTCCAAAGTGTGCCTCGCTCTGAGTTCAATCATTATTTGCCAAATTGAAAATGTTAATTAGCAATCGCTGTCTAAAGTACACTCAAAGACAAAGAGAAATCCGGGGGTTGGATGAAAATTTGCCGTAGTTTCTAAAATGGGCTTCCATCTACCTCCTGGCCATTCCTGGAAAATGTACCGCTGATGGCTAAACCACGTTAACTGTGCTCCCAGCATAGTGAGGTATTGATTTGTCAACATAAGGAGAAAGAAGCCTAAGGTTTGGGCCATGGCCCTGTTTGTTGGAGCTATACAAAAACATTTCCATATGTCATAAAAAATAAGAAATATTTACGTTGGCTATAGGAATTTGCTTGCAGTTATTTGAACTCTTTCTGGAAATAAAGCATGGGGGGTATTTATAATAGATACCCACATAAAAATCGATCCTGATACCAGCCTTTTAGGTGTTCTGAGAAATGAGTAGTTTGAACAAACTATTGGGATATTTGACTGACGTTAGAATTGCTCATCTATATATTGCATGTTGTATAGAAGTAGTCATAATATGCACACACATACTTTGTTCTAGATGTGAACAAAAATATAAAGGTTGCATGTATATGCACACACTACTTGTTTATAACTTGAAAAATCATAAAAGGCATTCAAATTTTCCAAATACATAAAGATCATAAAAACATTTTTATTTTTCTCACATCTTAAAGATTATATGCTTCCTCCAAGTGAATGGGTCTGATCCCTTGAAGCTGAAAATATTTGTGTTCTCAAGATTCTGTTCTCCTGAGCTAATGCTTGACCTTTGGGGAGCATCTTAAGTATCAAGGGTATAAAAATAACCTGGCATTTACAAAGACTCGCTCCTCCTCAGCTCAAAGAGCTCGTTGTTACAGGAGTTCTTACAGGCACTTCACTCACCAGTGTGTACTCCTTAAGGCACATTCCACTCTAAGACCCTATTTTATTTATGTATGTATTTATTTTGGTTTATCAAGAAAGTACTTATATTTTCCGATTCATTTAAAATATCAAAATTCTGGTAATCCATTTTCTTCATTTGTATCCCAAACATAAATAGAAGTCAATTCTTTATATAGATTACCATTTAGCAGCCGCACTTTCTTGATTTTTAAAATTCTCCTTTTAAATTTCATCTGAAAGATGTTTTGGTTTATTTGCCATAATTGTTATCCTGCATTATAATACCCATGTTTTTCATGTATGGGATGTCTCACAGCCTCAGTGTTTAGGTACAGACCCAAACCTGGAAGTAAATTAGTGCTTGACAATGATTTGTAGCCAAAATGGGTAAGAAATGCTGCAAACACTAAAAGCACAGAGGCCCACTCTGAAAGAGGCCAGATGTAACTGGGAGAAGGTTGTTAAAGCCTAGTGCTAGTAATGCATCAGAAAAGAACAACAACCAAAAAAAAACAACAACAGGGGGATAAGGGTCAACAAGAAAGAAATAAAAACAATTAATAGCAAAAGCTGAAGCTGTGGATTGAACAAATAAGAGCAGAGATTAATAGTAATGGGGCCAGCAAAATACAGACTGACAATTGTGCACCAAGTGTCCTCAATAAATGGGCTGTCTAGGGTCCTGAAGTATAAAGACAAAAAAAAGGAAGGAAGGAAGGAAGGAAGGAAGGAAGGAAGGAAGGAAGGAAGGAAGGAAGGAAGGGAGGGAGGGAGGGCGGGAGGAAGGAAGAGAGGAAGGAAACTGTGAAAAGCACAATGCTATAGTACAATAAATATACTAATACTCAAATACTCAACACAATCATTTCATTCATCTTTAAAACATATACCCTTAATAGCCCTAGTGAATAAAAGGACACTCCATTACCAAATTCACACTGTGGCCACAATAAATTGTGTTATGTTCACTAAAAGAAAATGTACTCTCTTCCATTCAAGAGTTTAAAATCCAGCAAACATAAAACAAAGCTAACACAGATAGATAGTTCATAAAAAGATGTACTCAAGGTGTTTTAATTTTTTGTGAATCTCTTGACAAGTGGTTCTAAGGGAACATTTAAAGCAGATTTCTAGAAAATTACCTTCATGAGATGGAAAAATCCAGTTATTATTCCTAACATCAACTTAAAATTTTTATTTTCATTTACAATAGTTGGTTTGCTTGAGGGGCTTCTAAAACAACATACAGTAAAGAATAAACTGTAAAAATCAAGTCAGAATGACCCTACACTTAGATATACAGAGAAGATGTAGTTCCATTTTCCAACATGGCTCTGATTTTCTTCCCAGGCCTTCTCCCCTTTGGGAGAAGAGCCCAGTTTTGATTTGCCAATTACCAGTATTTCAGTCTCTTCTTAGTTTAAGCACTTTCCTTTCTGTTTATAAACATTCACTCTCCTTTTTTAAAAAAATGTGCTGGTAAGAATCTATAATAATAAAAGCATAACATGCTAATTAGACTGGACAGTCGAATGATCTTCCAGACGTCATCCCAGATGTGCTACCAGATGAAGCCATGGCAGTGGGGGCCAAGGCAGAAGTGATTAGGGGTGATCAGGCAGGCAGGCAGAGTCAGTTAGGGGTGATCAGGCAGGGAGGCGAGTGGTTAGGAGCCAGCAGTACCAGATTGCGAGAGGGGTGTCCGACTGCCAGCAGTCTGACATCCCCCAAGGAGTCCCAGATTGCAAGAGAGTGCAAGCCAGGCTGAGGGATGCCCCCCCTCCATCCATGAATTTTGTGCACTGGGCCTCTAGTACTTAATATGAGATCTACCCTTTTAACAGCATTACTGTCTGAAGATGCTATGTTGTACAGCAAGTCTCTACAACTTACTCCTCTTGCATTACTGAAATGTTATACCCATTGATTAGCAAATTCTCATTTCCTCCTTCCCCCAGCCCCTGGGAACCATCATTTTATTTTTTGTTTCTATGAGTTTGACTATTTTAGTTACCTCATAGAAGTAGAATTATGTAGTATTTGTCCTCCTGTGATTGGCTTATTTCACTTAGCAGAAAGTCTGTCTTTCGTATGACAAACTTGTATGTATTTGATGTCATATTTTGACCTTCCCTTTCTCCAGTGCATCTGGGTGGAGAAGGGACCTTGCTGGGTTCTTATGGTGATAGAGCAAAACAGGGTCCTTGGGTCTGATTGGTTTGCTCCCTGCCTGTGACTTCTAAAGAGCTACCTCTGGCTGGTCTTTGCAATCTGTGTTGCTGCCATTGCTGGAGCCTGTTCCCCCAGAAACTTACCCCCAGATTTTAAAACCCCCATTCCTGTGGACTTTGACAAATTTTCACCCCTGGATTCTGCAGTCTACCAGTATGCTTAGCACCTCCACATCTCACAGTCAGGGCACAAGGAGTCATCTCGCTCTCTTGCACACCAAGTTAGGCCATGGGACTCAAAGTAGCTGCTCTACTCAACCCTCTCTTACCTACTACCACTCTTATGCCATTACCCAAAGCATGTTGGAACTGCCTGTATTTAGAGTTTCTCCCAAAGGCTACAATCTTCATCTGGCCCCTGTGTCAAGGGAAGTATGCCATGAGCCTAAATATTCATGGAATCTCCCACGCTTCTCTGTGTTTCCTAAAGCCACTCCTCCCACTCAGTAGTTGAACCCAGAAGTTTGAATTGGTAGAGGGGTGAGAGCCTGGTACGGTACGTGAGCTGCTTCTTCTCCCTCTCTCTCCCTTTCTCTGTCCCACAATCCCACCAGACCAGAAGGGATAAGCTTCAAGGTTTTCCCTCGTCATATTTTCTTTCCAAGTCCTTATGAGTGGAAGAATATCTTCTCCACATCAAGGCATACACTCTATCATCCCAGTTGTCAAATCCTAATTTAGAAAACCCTCTTTCCTTATATAAAGCCAGACATGCAAGCCTATTGTTTCATTGCAAAATCCTACTTGGGATGACAGAAGTTAGTATTAAATACTCCTTCTCTTTAGATTCCTGCTATACAATCTTCATCCAGGCCACTATTTTGGAAGATGGCTATATCAGACTTGCTGGGAAGATGGTCATTTTCAAAGAAGTACATAAAAGAAAAAACATATCAATTTGGAAAAAGTTATGTAAATATTGAAAGCATATTACATAAATGAAGTTACAAAGAACTTAATGAGTTTTGAGTTCAGTATTCAGAACTTGGAGTGAGCAATGCTGTTTGGGTAATACTGAAGGGGCAAAGACTTTGGAGCTGGAGTGCTTGAAAATCTCTGGAGGACCAGTCTGACTCGCCTTATGTCAGACTCCTTCCAGTACCATGTTCTCCTGGTCCTCTATGCTCCTCTCATTTACCTGTTACAGAATCCCTGTACTATTTATTCTGGTGGGATAACTCTTTTTGTCACATTCAGGTTTTTTCTAAATTTTCCATGAATATTTTTCTCAGAGATGGCATTGCTATTTCTTCAGTGCTTTTCTGTTACATGGCTTTCCTTTGTTAAATATTTATAATTTATCCTTATATCTTGACATAATAGTCCCCAAAAGTGAACAATAGTTCAGTCTCTTAGTTCACATAGACACACAGACACAACACACATGCACACAGACACACACACACACACACACACACACACACACACACACTTTTGTCAATTTCCATGCTCCATAAATTCCACTTTATTTCATCAATCATAACTTATGTATAAAATTTCATTTTTTAATAATTTCTCATTTAATAATAAAAAAGAATTTCTAATTTCTTCCCAAAGTCTGGGTTGGGAACTTAGCCATTTTATTCCATTTCCCTTGAGATTATAGGTGTTTTCATTAAGAAAATGCAAAGAAATGTGTCACAAATGTTTGGACCAGCAGCTTTGGTCAGGGACAGGTTTCAGAAGGTTTAATTGGGGTCATATTTTAAATGCAGCTAAGGGTTCTTTTCCTCCCCGCCTTCTTGACTACTCCTAGGAATCTACAGAATATATGGATTTTGATATTAGAGTCTAGACCTGAGACAAAATCACAGCTCTACAAAATTGCTATGCTATATTTCATGTTACTTCATTATCCTCATCATTTTAATGGAACTGGAAAACCTTTATGGTACTGACCAAGGTGTCCAGCACCTTACATGCACAATAGGTAAATGTATATTCTCTATCTTACTGGGGAGAAATTTGAAGCCCAGAGAGCTTAAGTTGGCCTCAGTCTTCAGCTAAGTTATATTTCAGTTCCTCATCTCACTCTTCTCAAGACTAGAAATAATATCCCAAATTGCCACCACACATACACACAACTGGATGGTATGAAGAGAGTGTCCTGAGCTTGCCAAACTTTAATGTTCTCCTCTGGAAAATGGAAATCTCAGTCCAAGGATCCCCTGCCCATCAGGTTTTGTCAGCTTGCTGAGCTTTCATTTATCTATCTGAAAAGGCAAACTCATTAGTCAACAGAGCCAAATATCAACAGTACAACGATTGAAATTTCTTTTGAGAGCCAAATTTTTTAAACTTAAACTATACAGGTAGGTACATTGTTATTAACCTACCTATATAGTTTAAGTACTGTTGATATTTGGCGCCCCCCACCCCGCCCCGCCGCGCTGCGTATTCTGCAGCCGCCTGCACCACGTCTCCCGTTGCCCTACTATATAGTTTAAGTACTGTTGATATTTGGCGCCCCCCAACCCCCCACGCTGCATATCCTGCAGCCGCCTGCGCAGTGTCTCCCGTTGCCCTACCCAACACCCCCCACTTCTTCTAACGCCACTTCTTCAAAATAGACTCACCCAGGCTGAAAACCGACTTCTGTGCATAGGCCACGAAGTTTCCATCGCACTGTATGTGCGCGCCCGCACGTGATATTTTGTGGAAGAGCCACACTCAAGGGGCCAAAGAGCCGCATGTGGCTCGCGAGCCGTGGTTTGCCGACCACTGTCTTAAACCCTTAGGCTCCTAACCCTTTCATAAGAATTGTGTGGGGTAGACACAATAATGACACCCAAGGATGTCCACATCCTAATCCTCAAAATCAATGAATACCTTAGCTTACAAAACAAAGGAGAATTAAAATTATAGTTTAAATTAAGGTTTCTAATCAGCTGATCTTAAAAAAGACGGATTCTCTTAATTAGCTGAATGGGCAATCACAGATCCACTACAATGTGGGTGAGGGGAGCAGAAGAGAATATCGGAGTGTTGCAGTGTGAGGACTCGGCTGCTGTTGGTTGCGTTGGTCATGGACAGGAGCCAAGGAAGGCAGGCAGCCTTTAGAAGCTGGAAAGGACAAGAAAACAAATTTACCCCTATACCCTCCAGAAGGGAACTTAGTCCTAAGCATCTCAATTTTAGACTAGTGAGACCATGTTGGACTTCTAACCTACAGAACAGTAACAGGATAAAATGTTTTAAGCCCCTAAATTTGTATAAATTTGTTTTAAGACACTTAAAATTGCTTTAAACCAGTAAAAAAAAATTATCACTTGTCACAGCAGCTATAGGGGAAAAATACACTGGTGACACAGGAAATATTACATAATCTCTGAAATTCAGTTTTCTTATTGGAAAATGGAGATAATGTTGGCCCCAGACCCTAGCCTTAAACTGAATCCTAATCCTATCAATAACTCGATTTGGATTCAAACTCTACTGCTAAATGACTTACCAAACCTGTTGGTATCCCCCTGCCACACACACACACACACACACACACACACACACACACACACACACACACAAAGCATTCCTACATATTTATTTGCTTGCAAGCTTTGTTACATTGTGGTGAAGCTTCAGTGAGCTAATAAGGATAATGAGTTGGCAAACTTTTTGACTCGAGGGCCACAATGGGTTCTTAAACTGGACCGGAGGGCCGGAACAAAAGCATGGATGGAGTGTTTGTGTGAACTAATATAAATTCAAAGTAAACATCATTACATAAAAGGGTACGGTCTTTTTTTTGTTTGTTTTATTCATTTCAAACGGGCCGGATCCGGCCCACGGGCCGTAGTTTGCCCACCGCTGGTAGCACATAGCTGGCCCTCAAGAATCTTTAGCTCTCTTCCCTTTCTTTGCCTTCCTCCCCCAAGAATCTCAAGCATGTATGGAACTTGGCTGGTTCTAAATTACACCTTATGAATGCCCTAGAAAGGGGGGAATATTTAAATGCTATGGGACTGAGTGTGGAAGTAGCAATGCAAGCCAACTTGAAGGAAGGCAGTTAAGAGACAACTCTCATTTCCTGGAGTTTGTTTACCTGTTACTACCTTTACCTTGTGCACTTCAGTACGTTGACTTGCCCACAGGGCCTTTCACTACTCTTCCAGCAAAAAAGAGAGACAAGAAAGAACCAAATAGATACTGCAGTAACTTGAAATGACCCAGAGAGTGGTGGCAATTAAAATTAAACTTCAAAGCAAATAAGAATGTTGTCCAGAGAGTTCATGCTGTTAAAAATAATAAGTAGGTCACAATTAAAAGTTTGTTCTGTGGTTTGTTGGTATGTGTCATTTCTCTCCTTTGCCTCCAAACCCAAGTTCCCATTCACTGCAGATATTAACTGTTATATAAGAAACAGTTGGGGGCGGGGGGATGCAACTCTCTCCAATCTGAAATACAAGTTTGATATTTTATATAAATACCAACCAAATCATAAATTGAAAAGGAGAGAAATTTAGAGTGTGCAAAGTGAAAAGAAGTCATGAAAGTTGTTGATTGCACAGAGGTTAGAGGGAACCACTTGTCTTTAGGATTCATAAAGACAAATTATAGTACCATAGGGAGACCTCACCTTAAGCAAACTTGATACATGAAAATCTAGATTTGTATAATTCAGGAACTGCTTACTCACTTTGCAAAAGAATTCAAAAAATGATTCTTGAAAATAAACAATTCCCCTAATGCACTTTTTAAAAAATTTATCTTTATTGTTGAGAGTATGACAGCTGTCCCCCATTTTTACCTCATTTCCCTTCTCCACCCAGCTCCTGCCCCACCCCAGGTCTTCACAAATCTATTGCTTGTGTCCATGGGTTATGGATATGTGCATCTGCTACCCTACCCTCTTCTCTCTGAGATTCTTCAGTCTGTTCCATGCTTCCATGTCTCTGCATGTATTTTGTTTATCAAATTATTTTGTTCACTAGATTACACACCTAAGTGAGATTATGTAATATTTGCCTTTCTCTGACTGGGTTATTTCACTTAGCATAATAATTTGCAAGGTCCTTCCATGTTGGTGCAAAGGTTAATAGCTCCTTCTTTTTTACAGAAGCATAGTATTCCATGGCATAAATGTACCACAGCTTTTTTTAAAAAATATATATTTTATTGATTTTTTACAGAGAGGAAGGGAAAGGGATAGAGAGTTAGAAACATCGATGAGAGAGAAATATCGATCAGCTGCCTCCTGCATGTCCCCTACTGGGGATGTGCCTGCAACCAAGGTACATGCCCTTGACCGGAATCAAACCTGGGACCCTTCAGTCCGCAGGCAGACGTTCTATCCACTGAGCCAAACCGGTTGGGGCACCACAGCTTTTTTATCCACTCATTTACTGATGGGGTCTTGGGCTGTTTCCAGATCTTAGCTATTGTTCATCCCTGCTGTGAACATAGGGGTGCCTAAATTCTTTCTGATTGGTGTTTTGGGATTCTTAGGATATATTATTAGAAGTGGAATCACTAGATCAAATGTCAGGTCCTATTTTAATTATTAGAGTGGTTGCACCAGTCTACATTCCCACCAGCAATTCTACTAGTGTTCCCTTTTCTCCACATCCTCACCAGCACTTGTTGATTTATTGATGGTAGTCATTCTGGCAGGTGTGATAAGATACCTCATTGTAGTTTTAATTGGCATCTCTCTGATGATTAGTGACATTGAGCACTTTTTCATATGTCTCTTAGCCATCGGTATGTCTACTTTGAAGAAGTATCTATTTAGGTTCTTTGCCCATTTTTAAATTGGATTGTTTGTCTTCCTTTTGTTGGGTTGTATGAGTTCTTTATATATTATGGAAATTAACCCCTTATCAGATGTATCATTGGCAAAAAGGTTCTCCCATATAGTGGTTTCCCTTTTCATTTTGATGATAGTTTCTTTTGCTGTGCAAGAGCTTTTTAGTTTGATATAGTCCCATTTATTTTTTTCCCTTTGTTTCTATTGTCTTAAGAGATGAATCAGTGAAAATTCTGCTATGTGAAATATCGGCTTTCTATGGTTTCACGATTTACATTTAAGTCTTTTAGTCGTTTTTAGTTTATTCTTCTGGTCTGGTTTTATTTTATTGAACATACCTGTCCAATTATCCCAACACCATTTATTGAAGAAACTGTTTTTACTCCGTTGTTGGCTCTTGCCTCCTTTCACCATGGGTCAATTTCTGGGGTCTCTGTTCTGTTTCATTGGTCTATATGCCTGTTCTTATGCCAGTACCAGATTACAATGGGTTTGTATTATAGTTTGATTACAATGGGTTTGTAGTATAGTTTGGTATCTGGTATTGTGTTTCCTTCTACTTTGTTCTTTTTTCTCAAGATTGCTGCAGCTATTTGGGGTCTTTTTCATTACATATAAATTTTTGGAGTGTTTGTTCTAGATCTGTGAAATATGCCATTAATATTTTAATAGAGATTGGACTGGATCTGTAGATTGCTTTGATTAGTATGGACATTATAATGATGTTAATTCTTCCAATCTATGAACATTGTATATGCTTCCACTTGTTTCTGTCTTCCTCTATTTTTTTCCAATGTCCCATAGTTTCTGATTACAGGTTAAGTTTACTTCTAGGTGTCTTATTTTTTTATTACCATAGTAAGTGAGATTTTTTTTTTAATTTCTCTTTCTAAGAGTTTATTGTTGGTATCTAAAATTGCCATCAATTTCTGGGTGTTAATTTTGTATCCTGTTATTTTGCCAAATTCATTTACTAAGTCTAGTTGTTTTTTGGTGGAGTCTTTAGGGTTTTCTTTGTACAATATCATGTTATCTGAAAATAAGGACAGTTTTACTTCCTCCTTTCCTATATGGATGCCTTTTACATTTTCTTCTTGTCTGATCACCATGGTTAGGATTCTAGTACTATTTTAAATAAGAGTGGTGAAAGCAGATAGCCTGTCTTGTTCCTATTTTTAAGAGAAATCCTTTTAGTTTATGCCTATCCAGTATGATGTTGGCTCTAGGTTTATCATATATGGCCTTTAGTAGGTTGCATTATGTTCCCCCTATTCCCACTTTGCTAAGAGCTTTTATCAAAAATGTGTGCTAGATTTTGTGGGATTCTTTTTCAGAGACTATTGATATGATCATGTGGTTTCTATTTTTCATTTTGTTTTGTAATGTATCACATTTATTTATTTACAAGTACTATATCAACCTTGCATCCCCAGAGTAAATCCCACTTGGTCATGGTGTATGGTCTTTAATATACTGCTGGATCTGATTTGCTAATATTTTGTTGAGGATTTTAGCATTTGTGTTCATCAGGGATATTGGACTGTAATTCTCTTTCTTTGTAGTGTCTTAATCTAATTTTAAAATTATGATAATGCTGGCCTTGCCTGGCTTGTGTGGCTCAGTGGTTGAGTGTTGACTCAGGAAGCAAGAAGGCCCTGGTTTGATTCCCAGTTAGGGCACATGCCAGGTTGCTGGCTCAATCCTCAGTGCAGAGCGTGCAGGAGGCAGCTGATCGATGATGTTTCTCTCTCTCATCAATGTTTTTCTCTCTCTACCCCTCTCTTTTTCTCTCTCTCTAAAAATCAATTTTTTAAAAAAATAATGCTTAAAGACTAATGCTGGTCTCATAAAAAGAGCTTGGAAATCTTCCTTCATCTTGAATTTTTTGGAATACTTTGAGGAGGATAGGTGTTAGTTCTTTTTTGAATGTATGGTATAACTCCTAAGGACTTCGGTTTGCTGGGAGTTTTTTTTTATTACTGCTTCAATTAGTTGTTATCAGCCTTCAGGTTTTGTGATTCTTCCTGACTCAGTTTTGGAAGATTGTGTTTCTAGGATTTGTCCATTTTGCCAAGCTTCTCAAGTTTGTTGGCATATACTTGTTCATAGTATTTTCTTGCAATCCATTGTATTTATGTGGTGTCAGTTGGTACTTCATTTCTGATTTTATTTATTTGGGTCCTCTCTCTTTGTTTCTTCATAAGTCTCCAAAAGGTTCATCAATCTTGTTTATATTTCAAAGAACCAGCTCTTGATTTCATTTATCTTTTATACATTTTTTGGGGATGTTGGCATATACTTGTTCATAGTATTTTCTTGCAATCCATTGTATTTATGTGGTGTCAGTTGGTACTTCATTTCTGATTTTATTTATTTGGGTCCTCTCTCTTTGTTTCTTCATAAGTCTCCAAAAGGTTCATCAATCTTGTTTATATTTCAAAGAACCAGCTCTTGATTTCATTTATCTTTTATACATTTTTTTGGAATCTATTTCATTTATTTCTGCTCTGATCTTTATTTAATTTTCTTCCTTCTATGTACTCTGGGATTTTCTTGTTGTTCTCTTTCTAGTTATTTTAGTTGTAGGGTTAGAAAGTTTATTAGAGATTTTTCTTGTCTTTTTTTAGGTAGGCCTGTAATGAACTTCCCACTCAGGACTACTTTCCTGTGTCCCAAAGGTTTTAGGTTGTTGTGTGTTCATTTTCATTTGTTTCCAGGAAGTTTTTTTTAAAATTTTTTCCCTTGATATCATCAGTAACCATAATGAACTTCCCACTCAGGACTACTTTCCTGTGTCCCAAAGGTTTTAGGTTGTTGTGTGTTCATTTTCATTTGTTTCCAGGAAGTTGTTTTTTTTTAAATTTTTTCCCTTGATATCATCAGTAACCCATTCATTGTTCAATAAGTTTCTATTTTGCCTCCATGTATTTAAATGGTTTTGAGTGTTTTATTGTAGTTGATTTCTAGTTCCATGCCATTGTCATCTGAGAGGATGCTTGATATGATTTCAATACCCTTGAACTTGTAGAGATTTATTTTGTGCCCTAACACATGCTCTATCTTTGAGAATTACCCCTGTGAACTTGAGAAGATATTCTGCAGCTTTCAGGTGAAATGTTCTATAAATATCAATTAAATCCACCTGATTGAGTTTCTGGTTGAAGTCACTGTATCCTTGTTGATTATTTTGTCTGGAAGATCTATCCAATGAAGTCAGTGCGCTGTTAAAGCCCCATACTATGACTGTATTGCTGTAGATTTCTCTCTTAAAGTCTTCCAAGATTTTTAAAAATATATTTAGGTGATCCTATATTGGGTGCATATATGTTTTCCAGGGTTATATCTATTTGTGGGAATGATCCTTTTTTAAAAAATTATTATTCCTTGTCTCTTTTTATGGCCTTTGTTTTGTAGTTTATTTTGTCATGTATAAGTATTGCTACCCTTGCCTTTTTTTTATTTCCATTTGCATGGAAAAATGTTTTCATCACTTCACATTCATCTTGTGTGAGTCTTATGTTCTGAGTGGGTCTCTTGTATACAGTATATATATGCCGAGTGTCCAGATTATTATGACCACATGACATTTGTAGGCAAATTAGCTATTATTTTGCACTGAAGTTGCTAGAGGGCCAGACCATTATAAATAGGGAAGCAGGTTGTTTACCATGACAGTAGAAGTGATTTTTTTCTGAAGATATGGGTAAACAA
>NW_005358043.1:582440-585112 GCF_000412655.1 Myotis brandtii | reverse complement strand
AATTTATCTTGGTAACTGCAGACAGCAAAGGTGTTCAAACAGGCCTTTGGCTTCCATATCTCATACAATGCAGTGTATGGCTAATTTGCCTACAAACATCAGGTGGTCATAATAATCTGGCCACTCAATATATATATATAATCTCATGTTCTTATCCAGTCAGCTACCCTATGTATTTTGAATTTTTATTTGAGCATTTAGTACATTTATATTTAAGATTATTGTTGATAAGTACTTATTTATTTCCATTTTTATACCTTATGCCTGTGTTCCTCTCTTTATTTCTTATTCTTCTTACAGCAGTCCCTTTAACACTTCTTGCAATGCTATTTGGTGGTAATAATCTCCTTTAGCCTTTTTTTTTGTCTGGAAGCTCTTTATTTCACTTTCTATTTTGAATGATAGCCTTGCTGGATAGAGTAGTCTTGGTTTCAAATCCTTCCTTTTCATTACTTTATGTAATTCATGCCATTACCTTCTGGGCTGTAATTTTTCTGTTGAGAAATCAGCTGACAGCCTTATGGAAGCTCTTTTATAGGTAACTATCTCTCTTGCTGCCCTTAAGATTCTCTCTTTGACTTTAATGTTTGCCATTTTAGTTATGATGTTTCTTTGAGTGGGTCTCTTTGAGTTCATCTTTATTGGGACCATCTGTGCTTCTTTAACTTGTATGACTTTTTACCTTTACCAGCTTAGGAAAGTTTTCTGTCATTATTTCTTCAAACAAGTTCTCTATCCCTTGCTCACTTTCTTCTCCCTCTGGTACCCCTATGATGTGGGTATTATTTGGTTCTGTGATGTCCGAAGGTCCCTTAAACTGTCCTCATATTTTTTTTAAACATATTTTATTGATTTTTTACAGAGAGGAAGGGAAAGGGTTAGAGAGTTAGAAACATCGATGAGAGAGAAACATCAATCAGCCGCCTCCTGCACACTTCCTACTGGGGATGTGCCTGCAACCAAGGTACATGCCCTTGATCGGGATCGAACCTGGGACCCTTGAATCCGCAGGCTGACGCTCTATCCACTGAGCCAAACCAGTTAGGGATGTCCTTATATTTTTTAAGTATTTTTTGTTTTGCTGCTCTGATTGGGTGATTATTTTCTACCTTGTCTTCTAGTTTACTTATTTGGTCCTCTGCTTCTTCTAACCTACTGTTGATTCCTTCTAGTGTATTCTATATTTCAGGTGTGTCATTCTTCATTTTTGACTGGTTGATTTTTCTAGGTTTCTATGTCCTTTTTTTATGCTGATAAGCATTCTAAAGACCATTACTTTATACTCTAACTAGAGGCCCAGTGCACAAATTCATGCATGGGTGGGGTCTGGCCAGCCGGGGGAAGGGTAGTGAGCATTTGGCCAGCTAACTCACCCCAATCATGGTGGGGGGGCGGGTAATCGGGGGCAGGACTGGCCAGGGGAGGGGCCACAGGCTGTTGGCTGGCTGGCCCCGCCCCCTAGTCAAACTCCCAGTCGAACTTCTGGTCAAAGGGACAATTTGCATATTAGCCTTTTATTATATAGGATTCTGATAAATTTTTGGCCTCCATTTCATTTAGCTCTCCTTTTGGATATTCCTCTCATTCTCTGATTCAGGGCCTATTTCTTTGTTTCCTCATTTTTGCTGTTTCTTTGTGTTGGATAAGTAGTTTATGCCTCCCAGTTGATGAAGTAGGACCCAGTGTTATAGTGTCCTTGATCTTCTGAGCTGGGTGCTCTAGAAATGTTGCCTTTGTGAGTTATGTGGGCACTTTGGTTGTATTTGGGTCCTGATTGCACTTGTCCCATTCTTTGGTGGGCTCAGCTCTCAGGCTTGCTGATTGTGAGGCTCAACCCTGACCATGTTGTGCCACTTGTTATACCTGTGCTGACAGAATAAAACACCAAAACAAAACTGAACCTAAAACAACATGAAAAACAATGTCATACCACAACAAACACAATAATGACAATAACAACCAGGAAACTGAAAAAGAAATAAAAGAAAGAAAAAATACTAAAAGACACAAGACCAAAAGAATTAGGGGGAAACAGCCCTAGCTGGTTTGGCTCAGTGGATAGAGTACTGGCCTGCAGACTGAAGGGTCCTAGGTTTGATTCCAGTCAAGGGCACATGCTCAGGTTGCAGGCTCAATCCCCAGTAGAGGGCAGGAGGCAGCTAATCAATGTTCCTCTCATCATTGATGTTTCTATCTATCTCTCCCTTTCCCTTCCTCTCTGAAATCAAGAAAAAAATAAGTCCTATGTAACAAAAGGGTAATATGCAAATTGACCAAATGGTGGAACAACTGGTCGCTATGATGCGTACTGACCACCAGGGGGCAGAGGCTCAGTGCAGGAGCTGCCCCCTGGTGGTCACTGCACTCCCGCAAGGGGAGTACTGCTCAGACAGAAGCTAGGCTGACAGCTGGAGAGCACAGCAGCAGTGGTGAGAGCCTCTCCCACCTCTGCAGCAGCACTAAGGATGTCCAACTACTGGCTTAGGACTGCTCCCTGCAGAAGCCAGAGGTATGTCTGACTGCCAGCTTAGGCCCAATCCCCCAGGATGAGGGCCTAAACTGTCAGTTGTCCATCCCCTGAGGGCTCCTGGACTGCAAAAGGGTGCAGGCCAGGCTCAGGGGCCCCCTGCCTCCCTTCCCCTCCTCCCCAAGTGCATGAATGTCATGCATGG
>NW_005358043.1:576657-580348 GCF_000412655.1 Myotis brandtii | reverse complement strand
GGAATTGTATCAGGTTGCAGCCATTGTGTTTTAACCCAATTCAAAAGTTCAATTTCACATGAAGGAGGTCAGTTAGCTCAGCTTCCCAGAGACCTCCCGGCTTCATTTTAGATTGCTCTCTTGACAATATTAACTGCATTTTCTGCTTTTCTTTTACACTAGAAAAAAATGGCTAGTTATGAGTGGAGTTCATAACAAAAGAAGGTTCTGCAACAGGTCCTGGCTGCTTGCTGTGCCACACGGGCTAATATATCCATCAGTTCCCGTGGTGCTTGAACTGTCAGTGGCAGACAGATACTGTTTGGAAGCTTTGGCAGGCTCAATAAGTGAATCACAGTTCAGACCATTAGAATTTTGAATCAAAACTCTACTGCGGATAACTACTCTCCTTTTGAGAAACAGCTTTTGGTTTGCTACTAGATCTTAGTAGAAAACTGAACACAAAAAAACATGGACCACAAAGTTACCATGTTGCTGCCCACCATGAATTGAGTGTTGTCTGACCCATCTAGACATAAAGATAGGTATGATCAGCAGTACTCCGTCATCAAATAGAAGTTGTATATACAAGATCATTCTTGAGAAGGCCGTTAAGGCACAAGTTACATAAGGAAATAGCCCAGTGGTCCCCACACCTGGTACATTACCTTCTCTCCTGGCCCATATCTATGGCTGCAAGGGGATTTCTCTGTGATCAGCTGAGTGAAGAAGAGAAAACTTGGACCTGGTTTACAGATGGTTTCATGCAACGTACAGACACCATCCGAAGTGAATAGCAGCAGCACTATCGTCCCTCTCTGGACCACCCCTGAGAAGAGTGGTGAAGGGAACTCCTCCCAGGGGGCAGAACTTACAGCTGTGCAGCTCTCTCTTCATTTAGCTTGGAAGGAGAAATGGTCATGGGGCAATGTGTTCCAATTCACAGACTGTGGCCAATAATTTGGCTGGATTGTCAAGGACTCAAAGGGAATGATTGGAAATTTCTGACAAGAAGGTCTGGGTAAGGAGACCTCTCTGTATGAGCAAAGAAAAGTGAAATAATTTGTGTTTCATGTGAATGCTTACCAAATGTGAATGCAATCTCCACAGAGAAGGATTTTAGTAATCAAGTGGACAGGATGATCTCTGTGAATACCACTCAATCTCTTTCCCAGTCATCTCTGTCTTTGCCCAATGGGCAGGGATGGAGGTTAGGCTTGGGATCAACAACATGGACATCTTACTAAGGCCAATGTGGCTACAACCACTGCTGAGTGGCCAATGTTAGATCAACACTAAGTCCTCAATATGCAGAGTTATCAGTCATCTATCTGGTGGCAGGCTGATCACATTAGACTACTTCCATCATGGAAAGTGCAGTAGATCCTTAGTCTGGACAGATTTGCCTTTCTTGCATACAAATCTGCCAAAACTACCTTTGTGGATATAATGATAATACCTTATCCACCATCATGGTATTCTACTCAGCCTTGCTTCTGGTGAAAGAACTCACTGCATAGCTAATGAAGTGTGGCAATGGGCCCTGGAATTCACTGGCCTTTCTATGTTCCCCATCATACTGAAGCAGCAGCCTTTATGCAACAGTGAAATGGCTTTCGAAGACTCATTATGGCACCAGCCAGGTGGCAATACCTTGCAGGGCTGGGACAAGGTTCTCCAGGAGGCTGTATAGATTCTGAATCAGCATCCAACCCCATAGCTTGGGTTCATGGGCCAGGATCCAGAGCATGGAAATAAGAGTAGCACCACTCATTATTCCTCATAATGGTCCAATAGCAATATTTTTGTTTCCTGTACCCATAACCTTATGTTCTGCTGATCTAGAGGTCTTAGTTCCCAAGGGAGGAATGCTTTCACCAGGACACATAATGATTCCATTGAACTGGAAGTGAAGACTGCCACTGGGCCACTTTTAGTTCCTCATGTCTCTTAATTAACAAGCAAAAAGGAAGTTATAGGTCTGGCTGAAGTGATTAATCTCCATTGCCAAGGGGAGATTGGACTGCTATTACACAGGGAAGTAAGGAAGAGTGTCTGGAATACAGTAGCTCCCTTAGAGCATTACTTAGCACAGCCATACCCTGTGATTAAAGTCAACGGAAAACTGCAAAAACTTAATCCAGACAGGACTATTAATATCGGACTACTAATATCACAGACACTTAGGAGTGCGATTTGGGTCACCTCACCAGGCAAAGGTCCACAACTAGCAGAAGTTTTCTGAGGGCAAAGAGAATATGGAAGGGGTAAAAGAAGACAGCAGTTGTAAATACCAGCTGCAACCATGTGAACAGATGCAGAAATGAGGCCTGTAATTTTTAAGTATTTCTTTCTTCTTTTGTTATGAATATACTAGAGGTCCAGTGCACAAAATTCATGCACTGGTAGGGTTTCTAGCGGCTGCTGGCTGCTGGCCTGGGCCTCCCTCTCTTCTCCCAGCCAGTCAAGTCCCCTGGTCGAACTCCTGGTTGAGGAGACAATTTGCATACTACGCTTTTATTATATAGGATTTGTGTTTGTGTGTATAATACAAATATCTTTGTTTTCTTCAATCTCTTATCCTCTTATAATCTATGTATGTAAAAGCCTAAGCGACCATTATGACCGAATGACTGGAACGACAACAACAACTGGTCAACCAGTCGCTATGAGAGGGAAGGAGGAGGGGGAGGCAGGAAATTGCATGGTGATGGGGCGCTGACGCAAGCATCAGCATCTGGCTTTCTTTTCTCCTGCACCTGACCCAGCGACTGTCACCTCCTCTCCCGACCCTGCCAGGGCCTTTGGGCCCCAGGCTGGGACAGGGAACCAGGAGTGGGTGGCAGCAGACACGGCCCATTTCCCAGGGGAGCTGAGGGCCAGCTCCCTCCTTGGGGCCAGTGGCCAATCTCCCATGGTTCCTCCACCCGGCCAACCAACCTCCTGCAGTCCCTCACCCTCCATCCCTCCCTCTAGCCATCAGACCCTGATTGGCCTGGCCTCGATCAGCCCAGATTGCTGGCCAGGCCTAGGGACCCCACCCGTGCACAAATTCATGCACCAGGCCTCTAGTATATAACACAAAATGCACCACAGTATTTCAGTTTTATTAACTTTACATCATAGTATTTAAGTTATAGGATATCAAAGAAAAGAGAGGTCACCCAAGCACTTTGCATCCTCTTCTGAGGAAATGCTGACTGTGTGTTGGATTGTATGCAGGATGGTTGTATCATGTTAGGAAGAAGAATGACTTTGTCATTGTCATTATTTGAAGATTAAATGTGGTTTGAGTGACATGTATGGTTGACATATTGACAAGGGTTGGACAGTTATAGTTAAATTTTATGTGTCAACTTGGATAGGCTCTGGTGACCAGTCATTTGGCCAAACACTAATATGGGTGTTGCCATGAAGGTATTTTGTAGATGTTCTGAACATCTACAATCAATTAACTTTGATTCATAAATATGGCTTAGATTTATCCAGTCATTTGAAGGTCTTAAGACTAAAAATTGTAGCATAGATCCTGCATGAGTTTTCAGCCTGGCAGCCTGTCCTACAGATTTCAGACTCAAGATTACAATATCACCTGTTGTATTAGTTTCCAGCATGCTGGTATGCCCTAGAATTAAAATTTTCCAGCCCCAAGATTGCATAAGCCAATACCTTAAAATACATCTCTCTCTCTCTCTCTCTCTCTCTCTCTCTC
>NW_005358043.1:571732-575155 GCF_000412655.1 Myotis brandtii | reverse complement strand
GCCTCTATTATATATATAATTGACTCTGTTTCTCTAGAGGGCCCTGACTGATACAAATGAGGATATTACTGGTTCTTACATTATTGGCTTGCTGTAAGAATTAAATGAAATATATGTGTTAATAATTACTATGTTCCTGGCATACAATTAGCCTTCAATAAATGATAGCAGGGGTGGTGATTACAGTAACGTTATCTCACACATATCTTCTAGGAGTTTGTTAGCTTTACAGTATGTATTTGCCAAAGCAGCAATAGAATGGTTCCAAGAGCCATTTCAATACCTTTGCTTCAAACAGCACTGAGAAGTCAATCAGTACTTTCTGCTTCTGTAGGTCACATAGCCTTGTAGGCAGATCATATTATTATTTGAGTTTTTTAACATGACCCTTCACACTTCTTGTCATGTAGAAGTGAGTGATGGGAAAGGTGAATGCTGCAGTATTGATGGTAACTAGGAGACATGCTTAACTCAATTCATGGCACCTAAAGAAATTTTAAGGTACAAGTACGGTCTCTCTCTATGTCAGTACCAGTACTAGGGAGCAGAGTCCAATGCCAAATTATAGGCTTAACTTAAATTTATTGAAATTAATTCTGTGCAAAGATAACACAGCCCTGGGAGAGTCAGTCCCCACTCCAAGAGATGGAAAACAAGAGGCTGGATTGAGCTTGGTAGAGATCCAGCTGGAGTATAAGCTGGAACTTAGCAAAGAGCGATTGGAGGAAACATTGGAGGAGTATATAAATCCAATTTGAATATTTTAAAATTTAACTGTTGCTATGAATTGTATGATTGAATTCGCCAACTAATGAAATCAACAGAGTCAAACCAGTTGCTATTGCAATTTGATTTCACTTCCTAACCATACAATCATTGAGAGACACTGGGAAATCTTTTCCAGGGAAATATTTAAGAATAGAATTGTATCGACCAGGATCTCAAAGGGCTTAATTTAGTTATAATAACTTGTGGTGAGTCTATGACTAAATGTAGTTGCACACAGGGATCCAGTCACATGACCAGAACAATCTTTAAAGTAGGCTAAGCCCTGCCAAGATCCCACGTGTTATCTGCAGGTCTGGGAACATCTTGTCTGGCCTGTAAGTCTATTTTTCCTGACTAGTTAACCTACTGTACTCAGTGATAATGGAGGTTCTTATAGAAGAAATAGTCTAAACAGGATATGTAATTATGAGAGCACTTCAAATCTCTAAGGGAGGGGGCCTCAACTGTGTGACATAAACATTAATTACAAAAGATGTTCAGATATGGGGACAGCTTGTGTGTGTTTGAATGACCTGGGCAGGACGCATGAAGAAGATAGCACAGACTTTACCTACCACTGTATTTGCTCTTGTAGTAGAATGGGACATGACAATAGTGGGAAGACTTACAGTGGGTAATAACATAAATCTGAGGTTCCAGGTCTAGGTTATCTACTCATTAGTTCTGTGACTTGAGGCTGGCACTCACTAAGCCACAGTCTGCTTATTCATGAAGTAGGATAATAATAGATGAGACAGATTTCACCCAAAATGAGACTATGCAAACACTAAAGTTCCATCATCATTTGATTCCATGATTAATCAGAATCACTTTTTTCCTGGCCATCCCTATTTATAGTCACCTTTGAAAAGAATTGCATTTAAATAAATTTGAAAGGAAAACCACCGTCAGCTGCATAATTCACCCAGAAAAAAAAACACAATAGAAAATGAAAGAACATTCCAACTTCATATACTTATATTTGTTTTCTCTTTATTTTAATTTAAAGAATGCAATGGTGATTTTAAAGCTACAAGCAACCACACCAAGTGTCCAGGTTTCTATGGCATATGACAGCTGAGAGTCCAGGATGAGTTGAAGGCTCTATTTTTAGTTTTAGTCAAAGGATAAAATTCAGACCTTCCTGTGGGATTCATCTACTCTGAGTCATGCAACACCATCAGGCCAGAATAAAATAGCTCTATAACCCAAAGCATTCATTACTTGTGAAATAAAGAAACAGAAGAGGCTTTAGATATTCCTCTCTCCATAACTTTAGAGTTTTTGTGATGTTCTCTGAGATGAGTATACTGCTCTTAATGCAAATGGACCAAGCAACAAACCTTGCTGTTCAATGGGCAAAGAAAGGAAAGAGCCTTTAAAAATTCAGTTTGAATTAGAAATTAACAATTATTTAAATGCAAAGCAAGGAAGAAAGCAACTGGCCACTCTAAATGGTATGTAATAAATTGTTTGATTGATAATGTTTAAGCTTTCTGCCCACTTTGGACTGATGACTCCATTTCCATTTTCCAGGATCTTACACACACTGCTTGGTTACTCCAAGAATGCACAGAATGTGACCACAGCAACAGTATTTGACATTGTCTAGGGCTAGGCATTATGAAGTAACCATACAGAGAAATTTGGATGTAATCTGATTTAAACCTCTTCATTTTTTTATTTTTTTTAGAGAGAGAGGAAGGGAGAGGAATAGAGAGATAGAAACATTGATGAGAGAGAAACATCATTGATTGGCTGCCTCCTGCACGCCCCCTACTGGGGATCAAGCCCACAACCCTGGCATGTGCCCTGACTAGAAATCAAATCAGTGACCTCTTGGTTCATAGGTTGATGCTCAACCATTGAACCACACTAGCCAGGCAAACCTCTTCATTTTTAAAATGAAATAACTAAGACCCGTAGAATGTTAACAACTTGCCCCAATCTATCAACAAATCAGTGGCAGCAAAGGATCTAGAACACACAGCAGAAACATTCAAAGACTATAAGTGGTTAAGGTCCTAATTTTTCAAGAAGCGGAAGAACAGATCCCAAGAACTACAGACTAATGTAATGGAGGAGTCATGGATTCATAGCTGAAATGAGCCATAGAGATCATCTATTGTGATACCACATTTTAAAGATGAAGCTGAAGGAGACAGAGCAAAGTGCTGGCCTAACAACATTCAGGTAGTTAGTGACAGGGCACAAGCTAGAACCTGGTCTCCTTATCTTTGCCTGGGGATCTTTCTACTTCACTAGCATTGAGATTCTTCTCAGGCAAAATTCTAGAATACATTATTAAACAGATGGCTTGGAAACATTTAAAAAAGAAAGCAATCATTAGCAGCCAGCATGGGTTCAGTTAGAATAAGTAAGTCATGCCAGGCTAACTTCATTTCCTTTTTGATACAGTTATAAACAAGTGTACCCATTATTGTTGTATGCAAAAATGGGGGATGCACAAATGGAATGGAGATGAGCTATATCACCCCAGCTTAAGGTCATAGCTAACCTACCTTGTCTATATTTTTCCTCTCCTTATGCTTTCTTCAGAAATCTATAATCCTCCACCTCCTCACTTAAAACTGGAGCCCACCAGTGAGAATCTTCATTCCTTCTTTTAAAAGCTTTGTACAGCTGGGATTTTTT
>NW_005358043.1:565967-571666 GCF_000412655.1 Myotis brandtii | reverse complement strand
TGAAAGAACATTCCAACTTCATATACTTATATTTGTTTTCTCTTTATTTTAATTTAAAGAATGCAATGGTGATTTTAAAGCTACAAGCAACCACACCAAGTGTCCAGGTTTCTATGGCATATGACAGCTGAGAGTCCAGGATGAGTTGAAGGCTCTATTTTTAGTTTTAGTCAAAGGATAAAATTCAGACCTTCCTGTGGGATTCATCTACTCTGAGTCATGCAACACCATCAGGCCAGAATAAAATAGCTCTATAACCCAAAGCATTCATTACTTGTGAAATAAAGAAACAGAAGAGGCTTTAGATATTCCTCTCTCCATAACTTTAGAGTTTTTGTGATGTTCTCTGAGATGAGTATACTGCTCTTAATGCAAATGGACCAAGCAACAAACCTTGCTGTTCAATGGGCAAAGAAAGGAAAGAGCCTTTAAAAATTCAGTTTGAATTAGAAATTAACAATTATTTAAATGCAAAGCAAGGAAGAAAGCAACTGGCCACTCTAAATGGTATGTAATAAATTGTTTGATTGATAATGTTTAAGCTTTCTGCCCACTTTGGACTGATGACTCCATTTCCATTTTCCAGGATCTTACACACACTGCTTGGTTACTCCAAGAATGCACAGAATGTGACCACAGCAACAGTATTTGACATTGTCTAGGGCTAGGCATTATGAAGTAACCATACAGAGAAATTTGGATGTAATCTGATTTAAACCTCTTCATTTTTTTATTTTTTTTAGAGAGAGAGGAAGGGAGAGGAATAGAGAGATAGAAACATTGATGAGAGAGAAACATCATTGATTGGCTGCCTCCTGCACGCCCCCTACTGGGGATCGAGCCCACAACCCTGGCATGTGCCCTGACTGGAAATCAAATCAGTGACCTCTTGGTTCATAGGTTTATGCTCAACCATTGAACCACACTGGCCAGGCAAACCTCTTCATTTTTAAAATGAAATAACTAAGACCCGTAGAATGTTAACAACTTGCCCCAATCTATCAACAAATCAGTGGCAGCAAAGGATCTAGAACACACAGCAGAAACATTCAAAGACTATAAGTGGTTAAGGTCCTAATTTTTCAAGAAGCGGAAGAACAGATCCGAAGAACTAGAGACTAATGTAATGGAGGAATCATGGATTCATAGCAGAAAGGAGCCATAGAGATCATCTATTGTGATACCACATTTTAAAGATGAAACTGAAGGAGACAGAGCAAGGTGCTGGCCTAACAACATTCAGGTAGTTAGTGACAGGGCACAAGCTAGAACCTGGTCTCCTGATCTTTGCCTGGGGATCTTTCTACTTCACTAGCATTGAGATTCTTCTCAGGCAAAATTCTAGAATACATTATTAAACAGATGGCTTGGAAACATTTAAAAAAGAAAGCAATCATTAGCAGCCAGCATGGGTTCAGTTAGAATAAGTAAGTCATGCCAGGCTAACTTCATTTCCTTTTTGATACAGTTATAAACAAGTGTACCCATTATTGTTGTATGCAAAAATGGGGGATGCACAAATGGAATGGAGATGAGCTATATCACCCCAGCTTAAGGTCATAGCTAACCTACCTTGTCTATATTTTTCCTCTCCTTATGCTTTCTTCAGAAATCTATAATCCTCCACCTCCTCACTTAAAACTGGAGCCCACCAGTGAGAATCTTCATTCCTTCTTTTAAAAGCTTTGTACAGCTGGGATTTTTTTACCTTTTCCAAATGGAAGATATGGGACTTACATAATTATCGAATTTGTTTTGTTTGTGAATACCAAATACTGGAGAGAAGGCGCATAAACATAATATCTGTAGTGGGAAAGACATTGGGAACTTTAGATTCACCTAGTGATTTTTCCAGTGCGATTGGGCAAGTGCTATGTGCCCCCAAATGCTTCCTTCACCAGGAAGAAAGGAAGAGACCATCACCAGGGGATCCATGCAGAGATGAAAATCTCTCCATTTGTGATGAATAATCAGGCTCCCTCACAAATCCTCATGGTGTGTATTATTACAGAGATGAGCGGTAGATGAACCTGCAGAGTATTTTGAAAAGTTTTCCATGGGAGAAGAGGTTTTAATCCATTAAAAACCTTTGTCAAATCCCTAGCTTGTGCTAAGTTTACTTAATAACATTGACCACTTCCAGGATGTCAGAGGGCCATATGAAGTCACCAAAGTTTCCTAAATAAGGGAAGGTAACCCAGGACTGTTAATAGAATATATAGTGTACTTTGATTGCCAAGACTTCCATAATCTCTTCAGCAGGCATTGTATGCAGATTTTTAGGACACAGCATGTCTTGATTAAAAATTCTAGAGTTCACTAGAGTGAACAGTGCTCTGTTTTTGGCCCTTTAGAGTTTAGTTGATGACCTGGATAAAAGTATATGTTACTTGTTGATCAAGTTAGTATCCAGAAATTTAGGCTTGACTCAATTTTAAAACAATTAATTCTGTGCAAAGATGGTACCACTCCTGGAAAGAGTCAGTTCCCATTACCGGAAGAAAATAAATAGAGGCTGGATGAAGCTTGGTGGAGACATAGCCAAGGAGATGAATGCATCTATGAGTCTATGGGGCTAAACAGTCTTTTAAAATTCGTTGTAATTTGTGATTTAATTATTCTAAAATAAATCTTTATGAAAATATCTAAATGCAAATGTGTACCACTTATTAATGCTTAGGAAAAGTAATGTGTATTTCTTTTTCTTGTTAGTTTCTCTTAGTTTTGCCTGTTCAAGGTGACACACGCCATATGTGTTCAATATGCTAAAGACCTGGATGAATAACTCAGGAGATCAGCAGGCAGTGGGGAGTCTCTAGGTTAAAAAGGTGAGAGTGAGTCACAAATGAATGTTAAAATTGTATTTGCCAGACAATGTTTGAATGAGAAAAATATCCCAGAGAAAATTGATCTGTTTATTTCATAATACCCTAGTTTAGAGGAAATATTACGGAAGGGTAGAAACTTGGTCTCAAATACACTTTCATTTTAAATCCAAGAACTCACAATGAGATATTTTCTGATCATTTTTTTAAATGGAAATCTTCAGGGTGCTTCCAAACAAATATGTAACAAGGGGAGCTCTCTCCCTATAAAAGTTCTGTCCCTTTCTAAAAGGAACCCCAGGGTGCACGGTTCCAAGAAGGCTGGTTAAGCATGCATCTTTGTCAGTTCTCAAATAATCAAAATCCTTCCTGCCATATCAGTCTTAACCACTAGGAAATTAATTCACATCAGCATTATCCTCCCCATTTACCTAAACATCATCGTCAAAATAATGCAAACAAAGAAAAATAGAAGACAATGTCCCATAACTTAGGATCTTCTTAGTGACAGAGGAATGTATGTCCATTATAGGTTGGCCTAAGTTAAGGCAGGAGTGAACAAGGAGTGAGAGGAGCTCGGCTCCTTGCAGGCTCCATGCCTCCATAGCTGTGCATCCTCATCTCAGTCTCATATTCTCCGGGAATCCCCACTTTGCAAGGAAGGATGTTGGAGACGGGATATTTGTGTTAACATCTGGAGGATGAGAAAAATTCAGCCACATGTAGAGGTTTCAGGCAGACACATCAGCAGGTGCAAAGGTCCTCAGGGAAAGCGGTTTGGGTTTGTGCTGAGACGGTGAGAGAATGGGAGAATGATTTGGTTGCAGAGGTTGCCAGGAGCCAGACTGTGCAGAGCCTTTGTGCCATGACAGGGCAGTTAGGTTTCTTATGAGCACTCTGGAAAACAGCAAAGGATTTTAAGCAGGGCAGATACATGTCATGAATTATAATGTTTAAAGCTTTCTCCAGAATAGGTTGCAATAAGTAGGAAGACCAGCTTGGTGCCAACTACAGTTATACAAAGAAGAAGAATAAAAGTTTCAACTAGGAGGGCAGCGGGATGAAGTGGAAGATCTGAGATATAGGTAGAAGGTAGACCTGGCCAGACTTACAGCTAATGGCTGAGATGTTATTTTATGGATAATCTAATTAAGTATACATGGGTTTAAGAAAGTCTGAATACCTATACAACAACAAGGCATTGTTATTAATATAACAAAGACCAAAATGTGTGGTTCGTGCTATAAAAGGCTATTCTTGGTAAACATGCTTGCTAAATTTATTCTTAAACATAAGGAAGATACATATATATACATTTACCCACCAGGCAATTGAAGGACTCTGATGGATCCTTTCAGTAGGCAGGCCAAAAATTCACCACCAACAATTACTGTTCCAGTTAATTCCCACTATAATTTCCCTACTGTGAATAAGCTAGAGCCGCTTCTTTTAAGGCAGAGAGCTGTTCTTGTACACCTGCAGCATCTTGTATACCTGCCAATTTCATGCTGATCCTATCACTGGTTTCCAAGAGGGGTATCCCCACCCCTGATGCTCGAGTTATCTAGGACATCCTTGACAGTCTTACTACTTTTAAAGATAATGGGACTTGCCAAAGTTGTACCCATAAAGCCAAAATAGCTATGCAATTTTGGAAGCCTCAAATCAAACCACTTATGATATTGCATAGAAAAATGAAGTGGTTTATTATCTGAATTTTTCTTCTTTGACTTTAATGATGAGCCCTATTTAGACATAGCCAAAATCACTGCTCCATAAAGAGCTTAGGGCTACCCTGATTCTTGAAGAAGCTATATAAAACTCTTCTATTTTCAAGGCTGCTATAGAACCAAAATAAATTATCAGCAGTCTGCACATTCATTTATACATACATACTGTACCTTCTCTAAGGGAAAATATCACACAACAGATTGAATTCAATATGCTTTCCTGGAAGATGTTATTCTGAAAAATGGAAGTGCTATTACCTAAAATAAAATAAGATTAGAACATTAATTGCACAGTGATTCCATTGCCACCACCTTATCTCCACTGTTGATTCTCTTAACCTCTCCAATCACAAAGTGACCCAAATAAGGATCTTAGTTTAATTAGAAAAATATATGATCAAATCCTTATATTTTGGCCAGGTTGCATTCAAAAGTCAGAAATTAATAGCTGTGGTCTAAGGAAGGTGCACTTAAGATATTTCTGATCCAGTTGGGACCAGCACTTGGTTTCTAGATATTTCAAAGCAGAAAATAGATTTCAGTATAAAGTGAGCAGTGTGGAATCCCTTTGAAAAAGGCAGGTACCTTTTTTTCAGTTAAATAAAGACTATTAAAAATGATATTACTCAAAGTTAAAGGATATTATCAATTGCATTGGTAGTTGTTCTAGTCCTTTTTAAAGCAATTAAGCAAATGAATCAAAGCAACAAAAAGATTCAAACCTTTGTATAACCTTATCTTCAGCTTGTGAAATTGTAGCCTAATAGAATATTTTAAAATATGGAAAAATTTATATGCACAAAGAACTATTTCAAATCATTATTCAAAATAGTAAAAAAAAACACATGAGGGAAAACCTATATATCTAATAGTAGGAAAATTATTCAATTATGGAGCATTCAGTCAATATAATATAAAACCTTTTAAAATTATGGTTCATAAGACTATATAATAGCATGAATAATGCTTGTGATATTAAATAATAAATCAAGCTTTATAATAACTTCAGTAAAATGTAAAGAGAAAATGCCCGTATCTGTAAAGCCAACCATCTAAAGTGGATTAAGGTTCTTTTTTTTTTTTTTAATATATTTTTTATTGATTTTTCACAGAGAGGAAGGGAGAGAGACAGAGAGCCAGAAAC
>NW_005358043.1:544865-565331 GCF_000412655.1 Myotis brandtii | reverse complement strand
CTTAGATTCTTGAAAGAAGACTCTTCCTGTCCATCAAGGATCTTGGGAATCAGCTGAATGAAGTTGTTAAAAGATAACCTGAGTTGTACTAGAATTTTTAAAGAGTGTATTTAAGTATTATCAATTCAAATCAGGCAACGCCAAATTGGAAATGATTAGGAGCCGAGGCAAGACATATATAGGAAGTGCAAAAGCAAAGAAAGGAAATCATTTGATTGACAAAGCATGAAACCTGTTGGCTGTTTGTTATTGGTTATTTGTCCTAAGCATTTTGATTTTGTAACCTTAAGGCATTTGCAGGCTTAGGTTTTGGGATTGCTTATATAGGCCACCATGGCGTTAGAGCCACCTTAACTTATTAACAGAGTGTAGATGCCACACTCCAGTCTCCACCTTATGTGTAATTTATGTGGAATATAAAGTACAATGGAAACTAGACTCTTGGCAAAGGGCTTCTTTGTGTGCTTTTCCAGACTCTGTTTGTGCTTTGTCCCAATAAGAAAGGCATGTACTGAATGACACATTGGGAAGAAGGTTGTGCTAACTATTAGGGCTGATACCTACTACAGTGTCCATACCTTTACTTTAAAAATGTACGGGAATTCCTAGAAATAGAAACAAAGAAACAAAAAAACCCAGCAAGATTGTATGTCTATAACACTTTCATATCCAATTGAAAAATGTCAATAATCAGTCCTTTGTGGACATCTTACATGATTCCATATAACTGATTTTTTTTTCTCTACCAAGTTCTCCAGTTAACACTGATGACCTATTGCTATGCCTTGAAGGTGATCTTGTAATCATTTTCCTCTAAAATAGAGGGAAATTTCCTTCCAGTCTGCTACCCTCCCCAGTATATCCTTGTCCCCCAAGACTCTTAATAGAATGTTCTGTTGCAAATATGCCATTTATGGGGAGAGGCAAGTTTGGCCTCAGAGCTCGCTGTCTCTGATTCCCTGGCTTATGTCTGCCCAGCCCTCTGAAAAGTAAGCATGATTTGTAGAAAAGCTCACAGAGACTCACAATTTATCTCTACAGTTTTTCTGTTATTTTGTTTTCTGGGTGTTGCCTTGAGACTCTTGAAAGTAACATCTTGAAATTAAGATTCAGATTTCTCACATCTAAAAAAAGTTTGTTATTTCTTTTTTACACTTACCTTGTTAGAAAAAAGAATTGGTGAAAGCTTGCTATAATAAACAAAGTTAAATAAAAGAATCAGGATTAGAATCAGGATAAAAAAAATAAGTGGCTGCTAGGGTAAGAATAGCACCCACAATGCATATTTAACATCCTAAAAAACTGGGCTGTGCATTTGATTTATAGCTCCCCAACTTCCACTGCAAAAATGGACAAATGATTATCACTAATGTTTATTCTCTATAGTTGCCCAGGAAAGTTTTTAAAAAGTGTCCACCCACAGATAAACATATAAAAATAGAATATTATTCATCCTTAAAAAAGAAGAAAATCCATTTGCAACAACATGGATGAACGTGGAGGACATCATGCTGAGTGAAATAAGCCAGTGACAGAGAGACAAATACTGTAGGCTTCCACTTCCATGAGGAATCTGAAATAGACTAATAGAGCAGAAAATAGGGTGGTGGTTGCCAGGGGAGGGGGAAACAGGGAGTTGTTTTTTATGGGTTTAAAGTTTCAGTTACGGTAGATCAGTGATTCTCAACTGGTGTGCCACAGAATTTTTAAAACATGCAATACCTGACTATTTAGTCAAGGGCATTGACCTCTTTTCCTTTAGATTGTCAAATAAAAAAAATGACGACAGCCAAGACAACAGCCATCTAGTATGAATTAATCAAAATTACAGTTATTTTTTGTCAGATCGGCAAAAAATCCTATATAATAAAAGGCTAATATGCAAATCGATCAAACAGCGGAACAACCAATCGCTATGACATGCACTGACCACCAGGGGGCAGACACTTAATGCAGGATCTTTCCCCTGGTGGTCAATGCGCTCCCACATGGGGAAGGGTGGCTCATCCAGAAGCCAGGATCACGGCTGGCGAGCCCAGTGGTGGTGGCGGGAGCCTCTCTCACCTCCATGGCAGCACTGAGGATGTCCAACTGATGGCTTAGGCCTGCGCCCTGCAGGAAGCGGGCCTAAGCCATCAGTTGGACATCCCCCAAGGACTTCTGGACTGCAAGAGGGCACAGGCCTGGCTGAGGAACCCCCCCCAAGGGCACAAATTTTGTGCACCAGGCCTCTAGTATACTATAATTTTTGGTGTGCCGTAGACTTTTAGTAATTAGGTTATGTGCCATGAGATGAAAAAGGATGAAAATTGTTGTGCCAGATGAGTAAGTGCTAGAGACCTGCTGTATGACAATAGGGTTGACCCATAGTTAGCAATATGATACTGTACACTGCAAAATTTGTTTAGAGAGTAGATCTCATGTTAAGTGTTCTTATCGTGCACACACACACACACACACACACGCGCGCGCACACACCACAAAGAAACAAACACAAAAGGGACACAAGGAACTTTGAGAGGTGTTGGATATGTCAATTACGTTGATTGTGTTGAAGGTGCCACAGGTGTCTGCATATGTCCAAATTCTTCAAATTGTACACATTAAATATGTGCAGTTTTTGTGTATAAATTATGCCTCAGTAAAGTTGTTTAAAAAGACAAATAAGCATATCCATATTCTAGCCATTATCTAGAAGTATCAATCAGTTTGCTGATCAGAAATTCATAACATGCCACAATCTGAACAAAACATAATCATGGGTTATTAAAAGAGGTTAGTTAGCATATAGGATGTAGACGATCCATGTAATCTGTGTTAATCACTGTCAAAGTTTTATAACTTTGAGCATAATGAATTGTTAAAAAGAGAAAGTAAATAAATACACACCTATATAAAATGAGACTTTGGTGGAATAAGGTTCCAACCAGCACTTATATTTGATTACTTATAGAGCCTTCTTTTTGCAGATGGGTTAAGGAAACTTTCTTGCAAACCAAGGTGGTCAACAGCACTCATCCAGGGGTCCACTCTCATTCAGCAATCCCAAGTGGCTTCCATATGTGAGCTCCATTTATGCATGTGACATTGTAGGAATAGAAATAAAGTGACTGGGGTTCAGGGTGAAGAGCAGCTCTGCCTCATATAATTACACAGAAGTCAGTATCCTTCAAAATATGGGAACAGAGAGTTTAAATGATCTTATTTGCAGACGTGAATGTTATCACTTCTGATCACAGAAGATATTGTGCAGCTTGTACACTGGTTCATCAGCTCAGTGAAACAAGCTAGCAGGAGAACCAAGACCCACTTTACATTCATTCAGTATGTTCTCGCATCCAACTTTTTTAACGCAAATGATATTTTAGTACAATAAGGTTGAAACTGGTTAATAAAGCTTAATAAGGCTACAATTCCAAGTATGATAGTTTGCATGTGAGAATAGCCTGGCTGGTTATTCCTAAATCCTGAGTTTTTTTCTTACTGTTTATTTGCTTGGCTTTATAAATTTATTGAGGTATAATTGATATAAACAAACTGTTCATATTTATAGTATATTGTATGATGAGTTTTGACATTATAAACTCCTATGAAACCATAACTGCAGTCAATTTAATTAACCTTTTTATCACTGTTACCAGTCTCATTTACCTCTTCAAACACTATCATTCATTATCATGGTTTATTTCTTCCTACTTCCACTACATAGCAAATAGTTTACTTTTCAGAATCAAGTTCATTGTGACATCATGGATAGTCATCATTTACTCTTTTCAATTGTGATTGATGCTTCTGTCACAAAAGGAATTTCCTCTTATGCAGAAAATTTGGGCTTCACACATGAATTAGTCTCTTTATGTATTTCAGGTGAGGCTAGAATGACAAGAGAACTGGCCAGTCACTCAGTACAGGAGGAAAACATTGAAAATGGAGAGGAGAGGAGCAGTGTGGGGAGATGGTACCATTGCTGTATACGGAAACTTCATAGGGGAAAAAACACACACCTGATATGCTCTGGCTGCTGGCAGGTCAAGTCCATTATCATACCATAAAAGAGGCAAGTAGTGCCCTGATCGGTTTGCTCAGTGGATAGAGCGTCGGCCTGCAGACACTGGGGTCCCAGGTTTGATTCTGGTCAAGGGCATGTACCTTGGTTGCAGGCACATCCCCAGTAGAAGGTGTGTAGGAGGCAGCTGATGAATGTTTCTCTCTCATCGATGTTTCTAACTCTCTATCCCTCTCCCTTCCTCTCTGTAAAAAAAAAATCAATAAAATACATTTTTTTAAAAAAAAGAGGCAAGTAGTTAAAATATGATAGGCTCTGAGATGAACTGGGGAACTTATATGCATATATGCATAACCCATGGACACAGACAATAGTGTGGTGAAGGCCTGGGAGGGGGGCAGGTGCAAGTCAATGGGTAAAAAAGGGACATCTGTAATACTTTCAACATAAAGATAAATTTTAAAAATATAATATGAGAGGCACTGGTGAAGGCCTAAACATCTACACGATGGAATACTATGCTGCTGTTAAAAAGAAGGAACTCTTACCATTTGCAACGGCATGGATGGAACTGGAGAGCATTATGCTAAGTGAAATAAGCCAGTCAATGAAGGAAAAATACCACATGATCTCACTCATTCATGGATAATAAAGACCACTATAAACTTATGAACAATAATAGATACAGAGGCAGAGCTGCCTCAAACTGATTGTCAAACTGCAGCGGGAAGGCCAGGGAGGGTTGGGGGGCAGGAGGGAGGTGGGTAAGAGATCAACCGAAGGACTTGTATGCATGCATATAAGCATAACCAATGGACATAAGACACTGGGGGGTAGGGGAGGCCAGGGTATTGTCAAGGGCGGGGCAAAAAAAGGACACATATGTAATACCCTTTGTAATACTTTAAGCAATAAAACAATTTAAAAAAAGGTAGAAAAGGAAAAATGAAGTGGGAGGAAGGGAGAAAGGGGAAGGAAGAAGGGGCAAAGGCAAAAAGGAAAGAAAGAAGCTATTATGAGTAATAGAGAGGGAGAAAGACAGAAAACACTGCAGTGGGGCTTTTGGCTAAAAGATGTCTGTAGAGTGATTTTTATGGTAAAGAAACCAAAGAAGTTCCTGAAATGGGTATCCACAAACATACAGTGTGTGGTGCTATGGCTGAGTAAAGAGCATTAGAAACTGGGAAGTGACTCCAACAGTAATAATGTTTCTGGTGATGTCGGCTCTTGGTTCTTGAGTTCAGCAATGAAGAATTCAGAGCCAAGAACTTTAGCACAAGAGGAAGTTTATTTAGCATGCAAAGCCAAAGTACACTCAGAGAGAAGATCCTAGCAGGCTACTCAGAGAGCTACCTTGGTCTTTTTGAAAGAAAGTCACAGAGGCAGAAGAGTGAGCCAGCTGGGCTGAGTAGACTCAGGAAACAAGTTACAGAGGCAAAAGAAGGACCCTTGGAGAAGGTTCTGGGGCTGACCCAGGACAATCTGCCTCTGCCCACTGCTACCCTGATTGCAAGTCTTGTGGAGACCCTTATTGCTTAGGGGAAAGAAAGTAAAGATACACACCTGAAAAAGAAGGCAAGGGCATGCTTTAGAGAGAGTGTGTGCACTGGGTTCTTTGTCTTAACAGTTTTTATCTATTTTCTAGAGGCAGTACTAGTAATTTTAAGAGAGATCTTAGGGCAGGGTCTCAATAGAATATTCATGAGCTTTCCAGGTGTGTCCTTTATTATGCCGATTCATCAAAATGAGCATATTGGGTCAGGGTCCTGGTCTCTACTGATTGGTTGGAGCTAGAGGGGTCATTGGTCATTGCATCTGATCCTGATGCCATCCCTGGTGTTACTTCTTCTGGTTTTCATCATGGCTGCTATTCTGGGCCTGGAGCTGAAACACAGCTGAGGCCTAGATGTCATCTCCAGTTTGACCAAAATTCTGTCTCTGTGGTCAACAGACCCAAAGCTTTGTTCCTAAGATTATTTGATGCCAATCAGAACATCATTGTCCTGAGGGCTTAATGCTTAAGGGAGTGATCTTGCAAGGAAGAGGGAGGCAGGTGAGTCAGGGTGCTGGATGGGGCCAGTTTGAATCAGCTATGTGTCTCTGTTTCCCCATTCCACTTGCCAAGGAATTTTCCTAACTTTTACTATCCTGTCTCAATAAGATTCCTCCAGCATTGCTGCCCAGCACAGGGCTGGAGGCGGAGAAAAACTTGCCCTACTCAGGAAAAGGGAGCTATTTTCATCAACTTAAATGAGCCTGAACCTGCAGAGCTGAATTGGCAAATGAATATTGTTAATTGGTGCAGTTTCTTCAGTGCAGGAGAGAGTTTCCAGTCATTCTGGCTATTCTTCTGCCACACATATGGAGATTTACACTGAGTGGCCAGATTATATGACCACCCCATCAGTACTTCATTGACACTTCCAAAAATACTGAATATTGAAAACTAAGCAAATACTCTCAAGGTTTTATTATTATTATTTGCACAACTAATTCACTTCATTGTACTGATGGGGTGGTCATAATAATCTGGCCACTCAGTATACTAATAAAAATAAAATAAAGTTTGGAATCCTTGTTAATTATGAGCTGATAGTTCTATGTCCCACTAACTTCCCTAGAAAAGGAGCCCTACAGTAGTAACGCCACTAAGACATGACCTCCAGCCATTCTTTATGTGGCAACAATTCAAATGGCAATTTTCCCCTTAGAAACTTTTACATTTAAATGTCAGATCAAGCTGCTCTGGTCCCCTAATTTTAAGAAGTTTCTGACTTAAAGTAACCAGGGGGTAATTCCATGCAAATAAAAATCATTCATCCTCCCATGGGAGCCTCAGAAAATTCTTTTTCTGGAGATATTGTAAGGCCCCCACCCCCAGCACCCAGTTGGGAAGGAGATACCCCAATTTTTCCAATAACACCATTACTTTGCCGATTTTATTAGTTCTAGTAGCTTTTGTTGTAGTTTCCTTATGATTACCTACATACATATGTGATCATGTAGCATGCAGAGAGACCCCACCCCCAGCACCCAGTGGGGAAAGAGACACCCCAATTTCTCCAATAACACTATGACTGCCAAATTTATTAGCTCCAGTGGCTTTTTTGTAGTTTCCTTATGATTTTCTACATACGTATGTGATCATGTAGAATGCAAAGAAAGACAGTTTTGCTTCTTAATCCATATGCATTATATTTATTTATTTTTATCTTATTGCATTGACTATGACTTTGAGTACAGTGTTGAATAGAAGCGGTGACAGTGACATCTTTTTCTTTCTCATCTTATTTTTTCACTAGTAAGTGTAATCATAGGTACATGTTTTTTGAAGCTGTCTTTTTTCAGGAATTTTCAGAAGGAATTTACCTTCTCTTCTGAGTTTCCTGAAACTTTTTATTAGAATGTGTTAAGTGTTGTCAGATGATTTTCTACATCTATTGAGATAATCATGATGCCCACAATGCACTTTTCTTCTCCTTTATTTTTTGAAACACTAAATAAACCACTCAGTCCTTGAACAAACCCTGTTTGGTTATGATACATTATCCTTTTTATATACTCCTGCATTCAATTGGCTAGTATTTTGTTAAGAAATTTTGTATTCATGTAATGAGATATATTCGTCTGTAAGTTACTTTTCTTATGCAATATTTATCTGTTTTTGGAAAGGCTGACCTTATGAGACTGGTTGGTATGTGTTCTCTCTTCCTCTATTTTCTAAAAGTGTGAGAAAAATGATCAGTATTGCTTCTTTAAATGTATGATAAAAATTCACCAGCGAATCCACCAGGGCCAGATATTTTCCTTCCAACTTTAATGTCTTTTTTCCCCAATAGACATGGGGCTATTTGATTTTTGACATATTTTTCTCCAAATTACAAATGACATTTTACTGGTTTTTCCTGTGTCTAGTAATTTTTTATTGGAAGCTAGGCTTTGTGATTAGTATGATATTGAGCTCTAGATTCCCAAAGGTACTAAGTTTACCTGAGGATCAGTTTATTTTTTTAAGCTTATTTTAAAACTATGTTAGAATAAACCTATTGTTGCCTTTACTTTGGAGATAGTTTCACCCTACTACTAAACTGTGACCTTCAGGGGACTCTACGAATGCTCTACTTATTTACTTCACTCTGGCTGGTTGAAAGTTGAACATTTCCCAGCCCCTGTGTGAACTGTGGAATTGTTTAGCATACAAATCCCCTATCATTTTTTTCCCTCAGCCTCATAAAATTTCACCCTTTTTGTGTTCAATTTAGTACTCTACAATGCTAAGGTGATCTCATGCACATATGTGGAAGTCATTTTCTGCACAGTCTTCTCCTCTCTGGTACTTCCCACTGCAAATTCCATTCATCTCAACCAGGACAGACTCTAATCGCTGTTTCTCCACTCAGTGAGACCATGATCTCAAGTTTCTCCTGCATGAACTGCTGCTCAGCAAATGCTTCCAGGCAGAAAGCCAGGGTGATGGTAGGGCTCAGTTTCTTTGTTTCCCTTCTCACAGGGATATTAGTCCTACATTGCTTTTTGTCTAATGTCTCAAAACAATTTTCTAGTTGTTTATGGCAGAACAAGCAGTCTGGTGCCAGTTATGCCATCATAGCTTCAGTGAAACATCCCTTTTAAAAATATAAAAGAGATGTAAAGAGTTACATCATTGAGGATAGTACCTATATAGTCTAATTGTAATTGCTTGTGTACCATAGAACTAAATTTGGCTTTGGCTTTGTCCTACGATTTTATGTAACCACAAATGGTTACATAAAATGCTTCCTTTTCGATTGAAAATTCCTCAAAATGTAGATAACTGAACTAGGTCTACGTTTTAATGAAAGTTAAAGATACTTACTTCTATTGGAAATTTGCCTTTAGAGTATTTTTTTTTACTTTATTAAGCAATTCTTTTTTTTTTTACTTTATTAAGCAATAAAGTGAGACTCAGTCCTTAAGATTACATTGTTCTATTTTATAATGGACAGGGCAATATCTAATCACTAAAATACAGTTTAAAAGAATTCTCTGTCTTTGCCTTTTTTCTTTTGATTTGATTAATCTTTAATGAATATTTTCAGGTCCAACTCAAGTCCATTTCTCCAGGGAGTCTTACTGAATTATTTCATTCCTGTTTAAATTATGATAAAGCTAAACAACTGCCAGAAAAGGACCATAAAATACAGAGTCTTGAAATATATGCAAATTTCTTTCTCTACTGACAGTTTTTAAGGTAAGCAGTTCAGGTTAAATGGGAAAGCTCCTTCCAAGTCCCTCTCAAATCATCTTTTAGATTGGGGTAAGGAACATCAGCTCTTGGGCCATTTAAGGCCCACTAAAGCATTTGGTTTGGCCATGCCAAGGCAACTGCAGGCAGGACTTGAAGTGCAATAAATCTAGGAGCTTTTTTCATAGCAACATAAATTTATATTAAGTGAATTATATGAAGCAAATGATGTTATAAGTATCCAAATGACCCTTGGAGAAAAAAGGTTCCCCACCCCTGCTTTATATGCATCCCTTAGATGGTCAAAACTGGATTTCTGCCACTTTCTTTTTCAGAACAGCCAGCTGTAAGGGAGAAAATATGGTGGAGGAGAGCCTATCAATATGACTTAAGTCCAAAACTCAGACATTTTATTGGTGAGAATTTAATCACATACCCAAACCTAACCAAAAGGGAGGCTAGAACATGTAATCTAGCTGGTAGACATGGTGTAGCTACATCTACACTAATAAAAGACAAAGATGCTAATTGACCGTACCTTCGCTATGCCCACCAACCAATCAGAGCAACTATATGCAAATTAACCCAACCAAGATGGCGGTTAATTTGCATATACTGGCTGGGAGCGAAGACTGAAGACAACATGGAAGCGAAGCGCTACAGAAGGGAGCAAAGTAGAGGTGGCGGAGGCAGGAGGCAGGAGGGAAACCAGCCGGGCGGAGGAGCAGGAGGAAGGGAAAAACCCAGCTGCACAGCGGAGCAGGAGGGAGGGAAAAAACCAGCCGCATGGCGGAGTGGGAGCAAAGCCCACCTCAGCGGGTTTTGCTCCCTTCTCTGCTTCGCCCCAGCCGCAGGAAGTCCTATTCTTGCAGGAATCTTCCTGAAACGGGCCTCTAGTCTTACCTAATAATAGACAAACATGCAAATTGAATTGACCGTACTTTCACTACGTCTTAAGCCACACCCACCAGCCAATCAGAGCAAGCTTCCCCACCTGCCACGGTGGACTCTCTGAGCTCCACTCAAAGCAACAAAGTTTCAATTATAGAAGGTAAATAAACCCCAGATACCTGCTTTCAGCAGGCCATGGACACGGAGCTGGAGCGAGCAGGAGGCTTGCTTGCCCCTGTGATGGAAGAAGCCAAGCTTCCTGGTGGCTGCTGCCTCCTCTCAAGGCAACAAAGTTTCAACTATAGAAAGTAAATAAACCCTGGATATCTGCTTCCAGTTGTCATGGCCATGGAGCTGGAGCAAATAAAAACAAAAAACAAAAAAAGGAAAGGCTGGGAGCTTCAGTCACCAGGGGGCTTGGTCAGTCTGAAAACAGCCATCAGCCCCTCACCCAGGCTGGCCAGGCACCCCAGCGGGACCCCCACCCTGATCCAGGACAACCTTCAGGGCAAACCAGTCGGCCCCCACCTGTGCACCAGGCCTCTATTCTATATAATAAAAGGGTAATATGCAAATTGACCCTAACAGCAGAACTACTGGGAATAACTGGTCACTATGACACACACTGACCACCAGGGGGCAGACGCTCAATGCAGGAGCTGCCCCGTGGTGGTCAGTACGCTCCCACAGGGGGAGCTCTGCTCAGCCACAAACCAGGCTGATGGCTGCCAGTACAGCGGAGGTGGTGGGAGCCTCTCCCGCCTCCTCAGCAGTGCTAAGGATGTCCTACTGCAACTTAGGCCTGCTCCCTGCTGACAAGTGGACATCACCCGAGGGCTGCTGGGCTGCCAGAGGGATGTCTGACTGCCAGCTTGGGCCCGATCCCCCAGGGAGCGGGCCTATGCCAGCAGGTGGACATCTTCCTAGGGGTCCCAGACTGCAGAGGGCATAGGCCGGGCTGAGGGACCCCCCCGAGTGCACAAATTTTTGTGCACCGGGCCTCTAGTGCTATATAATAAAAGGCTAATATGCAAATAGACCAAACAGTGGAACCAGAACAACCAAACAACCAAACAACAGTTCGCTATTATGTGCGCTGAACACCAGGGGACATGTGCAGAACATGGTGGGCCTTGGCCATGGCAGGATGGTGGAACAGGTGAGCAGGGGTGCCGACAAAAGCCGGTGCTGGTCTCTGTCATTGGAGTGAGCCACTGGTGGTCCATGAAAATCTTTGCTCCTGCGCACCACAGTCCCACCTGGCACTTGCACCTGCTGCTGGCGCTGGCCCCGCTCGCACCTGCAGCCTGAACCGGAGCCACCACTTGCACCAGCTGCTGGTGCCCAGCACCAATCCTGGTCACTCGGCACTATCAGAGGGTGCAAGTGGCGGCTGCCAGCCATGATTGCCCCTGAGGGCTTCTCCACCTCGCCCTGCTCCTGAGGGGCGATCAGAGCAGCAGCCGCAGCTTGCACTCGCTGATGGCGCCAGCCCTGCTCGCACCCGCTGCTGGGCCAGCCCCAATCACTTCGCGCCATCAGCGGGTGCGAGTGGGTCCTGCACTCTCAGCATGTGGGAGTGGCGGTGGCGGAAGCGGGGCTGCTGGCAGACAGGGGACCAGGGGCCGCAGTGGGAGGGGCCAGGCCGGGCCACGGAGGATGGGCCAAGACTCGCCCCTGTGCTTACAGCAGCCTCGCAGCCCACAGTTCCTTTCAAGGCACACAAATTCATGCACTGGGCCCCTAGTCCTATATAATAAAAGGCTAATATGCAAATGGACCAAATGGTGGAACAACCGAACAACCGGACAACCAGTTGCTATGATGTGCGCAGACCACCAAGGGGCATGTGCCGAACATGGCAGGTGTTGGCCATGGCAGGAGGGTGGAGCAGGTGAGTGGGGGTGCCGTACCAAAGTGGGGCCCCAGTCACTGTCATTGGGGCGAGCCTCTGGTGGTTACTGTAAATTATTTGCTCCCGCACACCCTGGTCCCATCCGGCACTCGCACCTGCTGCCAGTGCCCGGCACCAGACCTGATCACTCGGCGCCATCAGCTGGTGCAAGCAGCGGCTGCCAGCCCTGATTGCCCCTGAGGGCTTCTCTACCTCCCTATGCTCCTGAGGGGCAATTGGGGCAGCAACAGCTGTTCATACCCGCTGGTGGCGGTGGGAGCACAGCTGCCGGCAGACAGGGGACTGGGGGCTACGGTGGGAGGTGCCAGGTGGGGGCACAAAGGATGGACCAAGACCTGCCCCTGTGCCCATTGCAGCCTCACGGCCCACAGTTCCTTTCAAGGTGCACAAATTTGTGCACTGGGCCCCTAGTCTATATATATAAAGAGACAGGGACTGGAACACTGGAACAACTGGAACGACCGGTCGTTATGACGCCCATTGCAGCCAGCGAACCAGCCCAATCGGAGTTGTGGGGCCAGCCAGCCAACCTCCCATGGCCCCTCCCCCCAGCGGCCCCACCCCTCATCGACCTCTCCCACCCAAATAGGGAGCAGGGCCAGCCTGCCAACCTCCTGCAGCCCCTCCCCCTGGCCAGCTCCGACCCCCAATCAGCCCTCCCCACACCAATCAGGTGTGGGGGTGGCCGGCCAACCTTGCACAGCCTCTCCCTATGGCCAGTCCCGCCCCCAATCGGCCCCCCCACCCCAATCAAGGGAGGGGCCAGCTGGCCAATCTCCCGCAGTCCCTCCACCCAGCCAGCCAGGCCCTGATCAGGCCCAATCAGCATTGGCTGGCTGGTTAACCTCCTGCTGTCTCCTCCTCCCAACAGGCCCGGCCCCGATCCACCGACTGGGGCCGGGCCGGACGGACCCTTCCTTGTGCATGAATTCGTGCACTGGACCTCTAGTTAATATATAAGAAGGGAAGTGTGGATTTTGGGGAATACTTAGCAGTCTCCTCATGTTATTCTCCCCTTTCAGAACTCAACCTCAAGTTCAATGTAGCAGACCAGTCATCTATATTAATCAGATGAGTAAGACGAGATGCTCAAAATGAGAGGGTTCATTTAATAAACTTTTTGTCCAAATCAAGGTTGGTAAATCTGACTCTTAGTGATTTTCATTATTCTTTTATGTGAAGTTGCATGTTCATTAAATCTACTAATGAGACCTTCTCCAGTCTAATTTTCATTTAGTGCACATTTAACATAGACAATATAGATATACAATGTTAGTCACTCATCATTCCTATAGATTTGGGGGACAGACAAACCAAGTTCAAATATTGTTGTTTTTTATTTCCAAGCTTTGTGACTTTGGGTGAGTTACCTAACTTCTCTGCACCTCAGTCTTTTTATAGTAAGGGCAATAATGTCAATCTTTCGAATTATGGTAAAGATCAAATGAAGTAAGATTTGTAAAGACCTAATAGAGTGCCGGAGCACACAATTGGAGCCTAATAAATTAGGAAGATGTAGATATAAATATATAGATAGAGATAGATAGAGATAGAGATACAGTAATATAGATAATTATCTATTTATATATAAAGGAGAATAGTGAGAGAATGAGAGAACAGAATACTTGTATGTGTATACATACATATATACCTTACTCTCTCTCACTTTCTTACTCTCTCACTGTTCTTTCTACAGAATGTTTAGCAGTTAACAAATGTTTACCTAAGAGACACTGATCTACAGTTTACTCTTTCCCACCACATGGAAACCCAGTGTGTTTGTCATCTACCTGTATTATAGAAGCAATAAAAAGTACACATTTCCTTTCTGGAGAATAGCTCATTGCTTGAAGTACAAGTCCAGTATTTCAAGGCTTGAATTATGAGTCTAAGCACTACTATTGATCACTACTGCAAATTTCCTTGGTGAAGAAATGTTCGCAGTACTTTCTCATTTGTGAAATATTTTCACTTGTATTACCTAAGGATGGGGGCTCTTTCTCATGGTCACCACTGAACCAAAGATTAAAATAATGAAGCAAGCATTTAAGCAGTAAAAATATTATGTGTGTAAATAAAATCAACAGGTAAAGAAACACTGCAAATAATAACAGTGTAGCACTATAGAAAACTAAATCTGCACAGCTGGAAGTTTTCTTCACAGCCTGAAGTTTTCATGAATAGAGCAAATGATAAGGGAAAGAAACCCATCTTCCTTAATTTTGAAAAATGTCTTACTACCCACCTCTTTCTTTAGCTATCAATCTACATACATACATACATACATACATACTTATATCATTTTATAAAAGATTTAAAGCAACATAAAATAATATAAATAATATTCACAGTTACATAAAAAATATTAGCCAATCAGATTTAGAGGAATTATGGATGAAAGAGAAAGATAGAATCAGGTTTAAGATTGGAACAGATTTCTATATATTAGAGCATATAGAAAAATTATGCCAGTTTATCAGCAAAAGAAAATATTTTCCTTAAACTTACACTTGAAATGAATTTCTTATGTGAAACTTAAAATACAGAACACTGAGTGAAAGCATGGATGATGTTCATAATCATTTTTCTTCCAGAAATGCAGCAGAACATGTGCAGGCACTTCCTTCCAGGGTCCCTGAAAGTCAGCTAGCGGCCCACTGCCAGACTGGAAGTGTGTGGATGTTAAACAATGTGGTTTCAGCCCTGGCCACTGCTCAATGGTTAGAGCATCTGCCTGGAGACTGAAGGGTCTCGGTTTCAATTCCAGTCAAGGGAAAATACCTCGGTTGCAGGCTCAATCCCTGACCCCGGTCGGAGTGCGTGTGGGAGGCAACCAATCAATGTGTCTCTCTTATATTGATGTTTCCCTCTCTCTCTGTCTCTCTCCATCCCTTCCAGTCTCTCTTAAAAAAATCAATGGAAAAAAAAATACCCTCGGGTGAGGATTAACAAAAAATAAAATAAATTTAAAAAATAAAATAATGTGGTTTCAGTCTGCAGGTCTCTTAGTTCCAGCTTTATCTAAGGGAAAATTCTAGTTTTCCTGGATGAAGCAGATTTTTCAATGTTACATAGTTATCAGAACCCTCTTTGGAATTTTTGCTGAGAAGCCAAGCAGCTGATAGGGCAGGGTTCCTCTCCTCTGGAGTGCAGGCATGTGTAACAGCACAGCCCTGAAAGGTGATGTCATCTGATAACTGACATTTTGTGGGAACAAAGGCTCCTAATTAGGACTCCCAACTGAATCGACAGGCATTCCCTCTCACTACCAAATCTTGCTCTTAGAACATAAACAGAGACAACAGGCCTGTGGTGAAGAGCCTGAGATGAATAGTACGGGTTGCCTTGACCTCTGAAACTGGGAGGCCTGTTTCCCGCCCTGCTCCCATGGACAAGAGCCCCCTAGCCACACACCCCTCCTGATGGAGGGGACCAGGCACAGTTTCTGCTTATCCTTGAGTAGTGATTTCAGCTCCCTGCCAGCTTATGAGATTATTCAAAATCCAATCACGTGTCTCCAGGAACAAGAAGGTGCCACCATCATGATGCTACAAAGCTAGCCTCCCTCAGCCCCTGGTTGTTCACTCTGATTCCCAAGTACAATCTCTTAGCGGCAATTAAACATGGCTCCAAAGTTGCACCCTCAACTACATTGAAACAGCCTGATCTGCTTTGGCCATCAAAAGGCATCCAAACCAGGTGAGATCCAATGGCTCTTTTTTCTTGATTCTCTGCTATCATAAAAGTGTGGTGATCCAACCAGCTGCATCAGAATCCTCTGGAATAATGGATAAAATGCTGATTTCAGGACGCATTGAGCAGAATCCCTGAAAGTGAGTTCTAAAGGTTTACAGTTTAACACTCCCTTGGTGATGCTATGGCACCTTAGGGCTACTGACCTAGACATTGGGTTACGTGAGAGCAGCTACATCAGTGATCTTATGTGACTCACACACCCAACTCTAGTATACCTTAAGGTGAGACACAACCAGGGAGCCTAAAGGACAACAGCTATGTGCTCTAATTGTAGCCCCTGTTTAACAAGGTGCTTTGCCTTGTGTGCTGGTAGGAGGTTATATTGTCTTGTATAGTCTCCCGCCTTATATGTATAGTTGAAAAGACTGGAAATAGACCCCACCTGCACAGAACATCCCCTAATGGAGCTGCTCTCTTCTTTGTGATGCTTGATCTAGGGATATTGCTCCAGAAACATTGCTCTTGCTGGGATGGAAGTGGCACATGGTTCAGACAGCAGTGCAACCTCTTTTTTTTTTTATTAATTAAAAGATCATGTGAAGGGGGAAAAAACAAAACTGTAATTTTTATCACACCTATGGACATTATATATAAATTAGGAGCCCAGCACGCCATTCAAAATCGCGCAGCACCGCCCACCCTCAATCGCCAGTCCGACCCTGCCTCATTATATATAAATTAGGAGCCCAGCACGCCATTCAAAATGGCGCAGCGCCGCCCACCCTTGAATCGCCAGTCCGGCCCTGCCTCACTCTCCTGCCCTTGAAGCAGCCACAGCCGCTGCTGATCTGGCCCTCCCCCAGTGCAGGCGTGAGGAGGCCCCTGCAGCCCCACCCGCAACGTTGCGAGCCCAACCTCCTCCTGTCTGTTGGACCCGTTATGGTGTCCTGGTTAATTAGCATATTTCTCTATTTTATATATATAAATTAAGAAAATTACCAAATATGCATATATTTTGGCATATTTGGTTTTCTATGTCTGTGGGACATAGAGTTTACTAATCTATATTCAAAGCTTAATAATCTATAATAATAAAAGTGTAATATGCTAATTAGACCAGACGTCCTTCTGGACGGTCTTCCGGACAAAGCCGGGGCTGCGAGGGAAGCGTGGGTCCCGGGTGCCGGAGAGAAGCTGGTGCCAGCAGCCGGGAGAAGGAAGGCCTACTCTTGCATGAATTTAATAATAACTCCAGTTATTAATAAAAATTAATTCCTTGTTGGCCTTATACATAATTTGATCTAAAAACAAGAATCATCTTCATATTTATTCAATATCAAGATGTGCAGAAAATCATGCAAATCAGTGATTCTAAACCTAATGTGTATACAAGAATCATTTAGAGAACTATTATATGGTAGTGTCTTAGGAATGTTTGAATCCCAGTCCTGCCAATTATTAGCAGGAGACCTTCAACAAGTTACTTAACCTCTCTGTGCCTCTATTTCTCCATTTGTAAAATGGGCATAATAATAGTATATACCTCATATAACAGTGATCCAACATTTAAATTATTTTAATGTATATAAAATTTGGAAACATGTCTGTAAAACAACACACAATCAATATGTACTATTAGTCAACACATATTACTGGACTGCACTTTCAAAGACTTAAAAAATTGCATCCAATATAAATCCTGGGATTCTACATTTTAAATAATTATTTATAATGATTCTGATGTCAGTGGCTCATGGACCAGTAATCTAGGCCAGTGGTCTTAAGAGGGGTGGTGTCCAGCCAGTGTGGCTCAGTGGTTGAGCAGTGAACTATGAACCAAGAAGTCACAGTTCGATCCCTGGTCGAGGCACATGCCTGGGTTAGGGGCTCAATTCCCAGTGTGGGGCGTGCAGGAGGCAGACGATCTATGATTCTCTCTCACCATTGATGTTTATATCTCTCCCTCCCTCTCCTTTCCCCTTTGAAATCAATAAAAATGTATAAAAATATTTTTAAAAAGAGGAGTGGGCAAGCAAGTGAATAAGATGACCCATTGGAGCTTAGGAGAAAGTGTTGATATTCCATTTCCATTTGCCTTCTTTATCTAAAACTAACAAATTGTTCTAATAGTTTTTGAAATACTGGTTGATACTGAGGCCCTCTGTGTGGGTTGGATGCCACACAGGGGGTTTGAGGAATCTCTTATCAGGTTGATGGTTGGCCCTTGGTGATGGTTTAATTTCAGTGCTGAGATGCATTACAATATATGCTCACGCTGGATGAAATGAATTTATAGATTACATTTCACAGTTTTAAATTAGATGTATTCTTAAAAAATAAACAACTGACTTGAAAGATTTTTGCTAGGTAATTATATATCAATGACAATGCTAACAATTTCAGCAAAAGTGAAGAACAAGAAAATGACAGTCATGATTGGCCTTGGTTTTTACACAATCCCTCTGCCAACCACATCTCTAGAACAAGCTATGTCCATACAACCAATCAAGCAAAAATGAGGCCCCAAAAAGTGCATTTATCAAAAAACTATTTGAAATATGAATTACTTCTGCTTTTATTACTGATTATTTCACCCCGAGTATATATTATGCCTTGATATATTAAGGAATGTTACCAGTGCATTTTAAAAGTTTAGACATAATTAAAACAAATTTTAAGATTCTTTTTGTCAATTAGTAAATTCACTTGTATAGAGATCAACAACAAAAGTAAGAAGTTGTTGTTTTTTTAAAGTATATGTAAAAAATTGATTTTAGTGAGAGAGGAAGGGAGAGGGGGAGAGAAAGAGAGAGAAACATCATTGTAAGAGAGAAGCATCAATTGGCTGTTTCCTGCACACCCCCTACTGGGGATTAAGCCGGCAACTGGGGCATGTCCCCTGATCAAGAATCAACAGGGGGGCGAGGGCATGAGTGCGGGGGAGGGAAATGGGGGGATAAGAACACATATGTAATACCTTAATCAATAAAGGGGAAAAAAAGAATCAATCAGTGACCTTTTAGTGCACTGGACAAAGCTCAGCTAACTTAGCCACACCAGCCAGGGCAGAAGTAGTTTTTTTTTAAGTTGGGAAAAAATGATCATCTCGCTATAAACAGAGTGTAGAAGTATAGTATGCAATTTAAAAAGATCCAGTGTCTTTTAGACTCGATTGCTTCCTGGCGCATAAAATAAAATTAAAGCCAATTACTCAGCCTGAGCCCAATTGAGATCAGCTTCCCCTTTTGATTTGTCCTTAAGATGCTTATGTAATAAAGCTGCTTAATGAGAGATCTGAGTATAATTTCTGTGGACAGAGGTTGGTTTCCTCTTAACTTGAGGAAATGACTCAACAAAAGCAAATATGTGGGGTACAGAAGCATTAAACAGACTAAATGGCTGTGGTTGATGCCTCACTGGAGGCTGAAGAGAACTTTTGTGGACCAAATGGCTTCGGAAGGCCTTTACTGTGCTGTGTTTACTCTGTGTAATTATGTTGGAGAGTCATCCTTTCACTTTAACATAATAGATACTCGATACTCATCAAATGATTGTCAGCCTTCAGTTTAACACTGTGTTCTGGAAGGAATCATAGAGAATAACTTTTTAAAGGTGTCTTATGGCAGAGGAAGTATCATGCGCCCACATTGCTCAGAGCCCTCGGGAACACATAGGCTACTTTGGATCTGAGCCTTGGTATTTGCATTTTATAACATTTACAAAGAACTCAAACTCAGGCTATATTACTGAAATATAGATGTTTTGAAGCTTCAACTCTATAGTATTGCACTAACTACAGTAACCTGCCTATGAAAAATTAAATATTGGTTCTTGGTTATAATTACAGGCTCAAGCCTAAAGCAGCAGAGCTTAAAATTGAATTGAGTCGGTATGAAATAGCCATTTTTGGAAACCAGAAATGGTAAAAAATTAGCTCTCAAGGCAAGTAATCCTGAAATCAGGTCAGGCTTGCCAACACTGGTGTGTGGCCCTTCTTCAATCCAGGCCTGCCTCGCTCCAAAGCCAGCTCCTACACTCTGTGAATGTTATACCTGCATTTATCACCTCATAAATGTATTTTCTCCAAAACCCTGAGCTAACATCCTCATGTGTTGAACTTAGTTACATGAGAAACCTTTGTAAAAAGAAGCTAAATGCTAACTTTTTAAAATATATATATATTTGTATTGATTTCAGAGAGGAAGGGAGAGGAAGAGAGAGATAGAAACATCAATGATGAGAGGGAATCATTGATCGGCTGCCTCCTGCACGTTGGACTGAGCCCGCAACCCAGGCATGTGCTCTTGACCAGAATCAAACCTGGGACCCTTTGTCCACAGGCCAACGCTCTATCCACTGAGCAAAACTGGCTAGGGCTAATTGCTAACTTTTAATATCTTTCAAAGGGAATATATTCACTTTCCAAAAATGGTATAAGCCTATCACAGTCCGGAAATTTGTGAATTTAGAGAAATGAAATCTATCCTATCTAATAATAGACAAACATGGTAATTAACCGTACCTCCGACACGCTTCCCATTGGCTAATCAGGGCAATATGCAAATTAACTGCCAACCAAGATGGCGGCTGGCAGCGAGGCAGCTGAAGTGAACAGGAGGCTTGCTTGCTCCAGTGATGGAGGAAGCCAAGTTTCCCCGCCTGCCGCTGCCAGCCTCTGTGCTGCACTCTAAGAAACAATGTTGCAATTATAGAAGCTAAACAAACCCCAGAAAC
>NW_005358043.1:506270-544245 GCF_000412655.1 Myotis brandtii | reverse complement strand
GGCCCAATCCCCAGGGGAGCGGGCCTAAGCCAGCAGGTGGTCATCCCCTGAGGGGTCCCAGACTGCGAGAGGGCACAGGCCGGGGCTGAGGGACCGCCCCCCACCCCCCGAGTGCACAAATTTTTGTGCACCGGGCCTCTAGTATATATATAAAAGCCTAAGCGACCTTTACGACTGGAATGACTGGAACGACCTGTCAACCAGTTGCTATGACATGCACTGACCACCAGGGGGCAGACGCTCAATGCAGAAGCTGCCCCTTGGTGGTCAGTGCACCCCCACAGCCAACCTCCTGCTGCCCATCCCCCCGGCTGGCCCCCATTGGCCCCTGGTGCTAAATTATTCGTAGTTGACCTGCTTCTGGGTCAGGGTTTCATATGTAGCACAGCAGCTCCCTCGCTGCAATCTATTGAAAGTCAGCCCTCAACACAAGAATTTGTCTTGCTCCCATTCTCTCCCTTCCCCGAGGGCCACCCTCCCATCATGGTGGCGAGGGAACCACATGGTGGCAGGACACCGAAGGCAGTGTTGGCCTCCAGTGTCCATCCATTCCTTCCGTGCCCAGCCCAGTGATCATCGCCTCCTCTCCCGACCCCAGGCTGGGACGGGGAACTCAGGGTGGGTGGCAGCAGACACGGGCCCTTTCCCAGGGGGTCTGAGGGCTGGTTCCCTCCTAGCAGGACCAGTGGCCAACCTCCCACGGTCCCTGCCCGCCCCCCCCCCCCCCCCCATGCACAAATTCATGCACCAGGCCTCTCTAGTTGATATATGAATGCACAGACCACCACGTAACCAAACAAACGTAATTTTTCCTGCAAGATAGTCTCTGTGGGAGCCTATACACTATTCCCAAGACAAGGAGATTGTTGGTAAACTATGGTGGGGACCACTGTTGGCATTACCCTGAGAAAGAGTTTGTAAAAAGTATCCTCATTACCTTATATTCATACCTCATGAATCTGTTTACCTTGCAGCTGTCAAATGAAAAGCCAGCATTATAGACACTGTATGTTCAAAATATGTTGAAGCAATAAAAATATCAAGAGCTATGACAACTTTGAAATAGTTTAGAGGAAGACTTTCTGGAGCTAAACAACTTTAAATCTGAATCCCAAGAGTGTTTGCACATTCATTTAGCAGGACAATTATAGTTGCAAATATTCACTACTGAGTGGAAAGAAGAGTGGAATAAATAAGCACAAAAAATCATTATAAACATGATTGCATTTTAACATTTGGTGTCTATTCCATACTATTTTCTAAGAAAATTCCTAAGTCCTGCTATGGGATTTTATGGAAATTCTCTAAAATTTTAATAAGAAAGAGTGAAAGTGCCTATGAATCTGTCATAGTCCCACAGGAGCCTTCTGTGATTTAGGGGGTTTTTCCTGGGGCTCCCAAGAGGCGCCCTTCCACAGGGCCCTACAGCAGCATATCTGCCTACTCTGTCCAGCTGTCTTGCTAATAGGAGATAGAGTTGAGAAATAGAAGATGGACCGGTCTTCATTTCCTTTCCCTTCAGGATGTCACATCACTCAGTTCAGTCTGTGTCTGTCAGCTTCTGGTCTTAGTGAGTCACTAAAGCATAAGTCATGGCCTCCCATCAGCAGCAGTTTGTCCCGGTATCATGGTGTCTTGGATTTGACCCAGGGTACATTGTCAGACCCTGGAGTTGGCTCTTTTCTGGAGTGTTCCTTATCCACAGCCACCTAGTTTAGCCAGTCTCCAGGCAAATGACAATATCATGGTTCCGTCTGCTAGAGACTCTTCAATTAAACCCAATCCAATTAGACTTTACATGGCAGTTTTCATTGATCTAGAGAAGCTGAGAAAGGTTCGTGAAAAAAAACTTTTGTTTCTATAGAATCTCTTGCATTCCTGTACCAATAGACCAGCGGCTCTTCATTGCCTCTGTCCACACCACAGGGTCACCTGACTAAGGGACACAAGAAAGGCAGAATAAGAGCCAGTGGGGCCAAGATATGTGCCTAAACGCTCACCTCTTTTAATTGTATAGCAGCCAGCACCATGACCTCACTTACTGATGGGGAGTGTCCTCTGTGGAGATGTTATCTGTTGAGTGTGTTAAAGAGAGAAAAGGCTAAGGATAATTGACACCCAAACCCAGTGAGTTCAGAGGAGAAACCCTGCAAGCATGCCTGGGAGGAGTGACAAATGCGGGCATGATATTCGAAGAGGCAGGAGGAGCTGGCAGCCCTGGACTGGAGTAGGGCCGCTCACCTGCGCGGGCAGGCCCCACGTGTATTCAGGATTGTTTGTCTCCAGAGCCAGTTTTTGACTGACTCTGGCCAAATGGAAAAGGCCATTTCACATGATTCAACACCATGCTAAACTCTACAGCCCGGGGTGTGTCCCGATGTCCCCTCAGTGCTGCAGGCATTTCCCCACTTACGCTGACCCTCTCTGAAGGCCCAGCTATAGAGGAGAGGCCTCTCACTGGATCCTCTGTTTTGAATTGTCTTTGAACTTTGTTTCCTTTTCCTGCATCCAAGTCTGCTGTTCTTCATTGAGGGATCGCACTTAGGTGGCAGCTGCAGGCATTGTTTAGCTCCCATCCCCCCAGATCACAACTTAACACAAAGGGATTCAGGGAAGGAGAATTTTAATTAGAGCAGGAGAGCAGGGAGGATAACTTTGGATGGATTTAGAGTGACGGGGCCATCTTTCTTGGACCTAAATTCTAACAACAGCCAGGGGGCTGCCTACCTCATCCACATGCCACAGCCTTTTCATACAGCTTTCTTTTAGTGATTATGAAACTGGAGCTATATAACAATTGTTTTCCAGGCCACATTTAAGATGTGTATATTTTTGTTACTCATTTTGCAATGGCTTTAAATAGTGTACTTTGCGAAGCATTTTGAGATCAAGGAGTTTACCTTTGAGGTAATTTCTCCTCTTTGTCAGCGTTGGGGCCGTTCTTTGGCACAGGATGTAAGCTGTTATGATATTGCAATATACTGGGATAAAAATAACTGATGATGTCAAACCCTGGCCCAGGAGTGCTGCCCTCAGGAGATAATCTGCCAGGAGGGGAAGCAGGGTGAAGCCAGCCCTGAGAATCCGTGGAGACAAAAATAGAGTGCTAATGGCCTGCACTGACATGGGAGAGAGTGGAAGTGGACAGTTATATTTATAAAGAAAAACAGCTCTGAGCATCGGCTATGTCCCCATTCTCTTACTTTCCCCAGGTCTATTTCTAGCTTCTCTTTCCACAGCACAGGCAGCTCCTCAAAATAAAGAGCCTTGCTCCTGCCTGCCCTGGCTCCCCACCGAGCTCTGAAGGAGGCAGGTCATGAATGATGATTGTCTGTGTCTGGAGTTTTAATTGAAAAACCTTCCCAGAAATGGAAAGACACACGGAGGAAGTGATCTCATCGTCATTGATTTTCCCAACTTTCAGTTTGGGTTTTCTGGGTGGAACTCGATACAGCAGCGTCCCTCAGTGGCTTCAGCCGGAACTGCAGGGGGAAGCGGGCTGCCTGCAAATGAGGTCAGGGAGGCAACGTTTCCAACCTGCGTCTAAAAGGTTGACTTCTCTCACCAGGGGAACTGAGCGTTGCTTCTTCCTCCTGTGCTCCTTTCTAGATCCACATTTTACAGTTCCTAATCCTGGGGGAGTGGCCCCACCTGAGCTTCAGGCTTGCAGCAGATGGAAAGGAGGAAGGTGAGGAAATTAAATGCTGGATGTGAATTTGGAACTGCTGACCAGAAGCAGAAAAACTAAATGAAAATCATATTATCCTCCTCTCAAATAAGATTCTGGTGAAGCACAGTTTATTTGGGAAGTAATAACTAATGGGATTAATTTGTGCTCACAGTGTGAGACTCTGCCTACAAACACATTAATCAATATAATCAATCACTCTAAAGATCTTAGAGCAGTGGTTCTCAACCTTCCTAATGCCGCGACCCTTTAATACAGTTCTTCATGTTGTGGTGACCTCCAACCATAAAATTATTTTCGTTGCTACTTCAAAACTGTAATTTTGCTAGTTATGAATCGTAATGTAAATATCTGTAATGCAGGATGTATTTTCATTGTTACAAATTGAACATAATTAAGGCATAGTGATCAATCACAAAAACAATATGTAATTATATATGTGTTTTCCGATGGTCTTAGGAGACCCCTGTGAAAGGGTCATTCGACTCCCAAAGGGGCCGCGACCCACAGGTTGAGAACCACTGTCTTAGAGTAAACTAATTAATCAAAATTCAAGCTTTCTTCTTTAAAAGAACACACAAAACCTTTCTATTTACAATTCCATACTCACAGACACAGGAGTGCACTGTGACTGCCTGTTGTGGCAGAAACAGATCAAAGTGCTCCAGGTGAGTTCTTTCATATTTATTTTACTTCCTACCTTTGACGCATCCACAAGAACAACACTTTATTGCTCCCCCTAATAGTCAAATGATAAGAATGTAAGGGATTTTACAAGTTGGACACATCATGGACTTTGACCCCAGATCTGGGTTTTTATCTCTAAACATTCTAACTAAAAGAATCTGTCTGCCTCTCAGAGGAATCAGGGAAGGGACTCCTTTCAAGGAAGCGAGAAAAACATTCCCAACCATGTGCTCAGCTCTGCCCAGGCAGGAGATCAAAGTGGTGAGGCCTCCGCTGGTTAAAGAGTAGCCCGATAGAGAAGGCACCCAGGGAGGCCAAGGGGCTCCCACAACAAGGGAACCACCCGATGTGGTCCCAAGATGTCTCAGCTGGAAGGTTCCAAGATGTCTCAAATTGAAAATGCAATTTGTCAATTTCCCATGAGTGGTCTGACTCTTGGTGACAAAGTTGGATTAATGACATGAGAAAGACTGATCTATAATATACAGTGAGAAATAAAATTGTGAAAATGAACTTGAAATATTCTTTTTAGCTGATAAATGTCTTCTCTCCTTAGAGAAAAGCCACATGGAAAGATGAATTATAATTGGAAGGTGGCTTGGTTTCTTGGCATCAAAGTGTGGGAGTGGGGAGGAAATGGAATGATCTGATTGGCTGATATCACTGAGCAGGAACAACCTGGCTTGCCCATCCTGACTAGAGAATGCCTGCCAAGCACCCTGGGAGGCCTGTTGTCTTAGACTGAGCTTCCCAGAAGCAGACAGATTCTGAGATAATAGTTCTTGCAAAAATGATTTTTTAGAATTTGTTTCCAGTTAAAACTGGTAGGTGAGCAGGGTCTTGAAACAGGAATGGGCAGCGAGCTAAGCAAGGTGTGTTATCCAGCAACGTCCCCTGGAAGTTGAGTTTGGTTCAATCCCACAGGAGGGCTCTGGGACAATGTAGTTCCCACATCAGACTTACCCATCAGGGGAAAGGTTTTTGGAGCACTTATACTCCTGCACCCATCCTCATTGGGTAAGAGTCGCGTGTGCAGGCAAAGCAGGCTCAGGCACCCTTAACTCAAGGTCAGCACTTAGGAAAAGAGATGCAGGTGCCCGCTGATGAAAGTGAAAGCTCACCGGAAAGCTAAGTGCCCCCAAATGGAAAGGGGTTTGCAGAGGTGTGTGTGGGGCACTGGCATGGCCAGTGGCATCTCTGCCAGAAGATCAGTGGATCCACCCCCGGACTGTCTGGGCTGTATGTATCTCAAGCTTACTCTCCTCCAGCCTTCGGTTTTGAGCGCCCTCTAGGGGCCAGTCTCTTTCTTAACTATATCCTGGTCTTGGATGTTACAGCCTGTATCTGCCCTTTCAACTAAAGCAGGGTGACTTCTCTTACATATGGTTGAGACTGATTTTGGCATGCCCACCCACCCTCATTTTGTTCTCAAAGATAAAAACCTTATTTTGACTCCAGGTACATGCAGCCTACACTGCATAGAGGAGGGAAAAGACAATTGGTAACTATACTCTGTCAAACACCCTTGTGGGACCTGAATTATGGGACTAATTGGTGAAGCCATTTACATGAAGAAGCTAATACGATTATTCTTTTTAGAGAAGTGTATTCTAAAAAGACAGCTACAGACTCTAAAGATTTCAGCTTTCACTTTGATAGGCTGCGAGAGGAAATTATCCCCAGGAAAAAGCCCATGTGTGAACAGGGTTAAGGTGGGAAACACCCCACAAAGAGCATTGCCTGTGTGGCCCAGGCCTTGAAATCCTGCACAGATAGACTCAGACTTGCCAAATTGCTTCGTCCCTCAGCCTCAGGAGGGGAGCCCGGCTTTCCATATAATATTTTATTCAAACCTTTCCTTTGCCAACACATATTTTCCACCCTGCAGCCCTCCCTTCCCCATCCCATCTCTGCCTCACTCCCTACCCCTCTTTCAACATAAAATTTTATAATTTTAGTTACAGGGAAAATCGTTCCTGATACATTCAAAGTGAAGAAGCTGCCCTTTATGCTAAAAGGCCAAAATCTTTCTCAACCCAAATATTTCTAGTAGTCTTCATGAGGGTCAGACATGGAAAATTGTCATTGGTGAATTTCTCTTCAGCTTCCTGGACACAGAGGGCAGAGTGGCAACTTGAGCTGGTTTTCATAAGATCTGATGTTGCTTTTCTGCAGCTCCAAGATGAAAATAGGAGATAAAAGAAAACAATGCAGTTAGCAAGAAAGGGGTTCTTTTCAATTTTTTTTTATTTTCAAATACAGTTAATATACAAATATTATATTAATTTCAGGTGTACAGCATAGTGATTAGACACTCTTATACCTTACAAAGTGATCACCCCACAAAACCTAGAACCCGTCTGACATCATATATAGTTATTAAAATATTATTGACTATATTCCCTATGCTGTATTTTACATCCCTGTGACTATTTTTATAACTAGCAATTTGTATTTATCCTCTTAATCTTGAGGGCGGTTGAGAATACAGCCAGGAGAGGGCGGCATTTCCATAGCTGTAGAGTGGTTTCTGAGCTCCAAAGGAGACTTCACTGAGTAACAAAGGAGACTTACTTGGAGACAATGCCCAGAACATGCATTGTCAAGACCTGGGCTGGAGCCAAGAGCAGATGCAGAGACCCCAGTCCTGAGGTAAGCAGATGGGGGCAGGCTCCTGTGAGGAGACACTGCACAAACATGGGGTGGGCTTTCCGCCTTGTGCACTTTATTGCTGTCTTTGGGCCCAAGAGAAGAAGGGGAGGAGACATTAGAGCTCCCTGGTGATATCCAGGGTGCCTTGGGAGAGGGCAGTGACCAACAACTGAAAGTGCTGTCCATTCCAGACTTATAAGTCATGTTGAGTCTCATCCTAAAACTTGGTTTCCATATTTGTTGTAGGCTTTCTAAAACATTTACTATGATCTCATTCCCATACATTGTGGTCAGTGTCTTGGCAATTTGGGAATTGGAGCCACCAGCTAGGCTGACTGGGAAAGAGAACAATTCAGAGTTCAAGGGGAGGCTTCAAGTCCAGTAGAGTGTGACATCCCAGAAACACTGCACTGTGGTGGGCACAGGCATTTCTAACACAAGGGCCCTGGGGCCAACTTTTGCATGGCCAAAATGTTGAGGATTTTTCTACTTGGAATGCCTTCACCCTCTTCCTTCTTGCTCATTTTTCTTCATGCACCATCACTGCATCTGTAATTTATTTAATATATTTAATATCCAACTCATATGTTCATCTCTCCTTAATTCCTGTCTCAAACATTCGGATGTGTAATAACTTGAAGTTATCTACTATGGAATCTGTTTGCTTGTTTTTCCCTGTTATGTAAGTGCTTTTACTTAGTTTCATTTATTACGTCAGTATTTACATAGTAATATTTTGTGCTTCATTTTCTTCATCTAGAAGTCCTATATGATAAAACCCTAATATGCAAATCGACTGAATGACCAAACGACCAGTTGCTATGATGCGCACTGACCACCAGGGAGAAGATGTTCAATGCAGGAGCTGTCCCCTGGTGGTCAGTGTGCTCCCACAGGGAGCCGCTGACGGCAGGTGGTAAGGAGCGATGGGTCCCAGACTGTAAGAGGGATGTCTGCCTGCCAGCTTAGGCCCTGGGGATCAGGCCTAAGCCAGCAGGCAGACATCCCCCCAAGGAGTCCCAGACTGCGAGATGATACAGGCTGGGCATAAGGAACCTCTCCTGCCCCCACAGTGCACGAATCCATGCACCGGGCCTCTAGTGGAGATAATAATGATAGTTCTTGCCTCAGTAGGTGGCCAAGATGATTAAATGATTTGATATATATGAGAACAGAACCCTATGCATAGTAAATGTTTTTAAAAGTTAGCAATTATGATGATAATGTTTATATTATTATTATAACCTTATATAGTCTTGGTAAATATTTAGGGATGAATGAATAGGAAAAAAAATTATGAATTACCCAGAAGCATAAATGACTAGAAAGCCAGTCAGTCTTGTATTCCAGACTCCTCTCGGGGTTATTCCACCATTACCAGGCCCAGCTGAGAATGGACATTGTGTCTTATTAGATCTGTGTCATGACTTCCAAAGTTGTACATGAATTCTTCTTAGAGAGAAAATTGCCATTAGTTTTATCAACCTTGGTTCAGAAAAATAGTGGTTTCTGCTGCTATGGATGTTTCTTAAATTATCTAAATTTGATAGTCTGGGAAATAACAAAGAGTCTTATTACTCAATTATAACACTGGTTGTATAAACTCAAGAGACTTGGAACTCTTGAATTTTTTACAGGACTGACCCCATTGTAGTATCAGTCACCACTGATGCACTCAATTTGAATGATATTGTTTGGTTCTAATTATTATTTTTTTTTTACTTTATTCTCTGTTACATATTCTCTCTCCTTTGAGAAAAGGCAGTCTACTCTTAGAAGGAATTCAATCACACTGTACCCATTGCTTCATAGGATGTGGTAGACCAATAGATTTTGAACTTTGGTGAGAGGATCATTTGAGGACTTTGCAGTAAATATAGATAGATGTCAGAGCTCACTGGGGACTTTCAGGCTCACTGGCTCCGCCCAAAAATATATGCCCTCTAGGCCTTGTGTTTAGAAACAGTGTTTTCCATAGACACATAGGAACCTACGGATGCTATTTAACTGGAATATTATTGATTTGTAGTCATTCATACATTAATTAATTCACCAAATATTTATTGAGCAATGGTTCTGTGCAGTAAAGATACAGCAGCTAAACAAACCAACAAACCAACAATAAAGTCCCTGATCTCATGGAGCTTACCTTCTAGTGGATAGAGAAAATTAATTTAAAAATAAATAAATAAAGACACACAGCCTGGGAGCTTACCTTCTAGTGGATAGAGAAAATTAATTTAAATAAATAAAGACACACAGCCTGACTGGTGTGACTCAGTGGTTGAGTGCTGACCCAGGAACCAAGAGGTCACTGGTTTGATTCCAGGTCAGGGCACATGCCCAGGTTTCAGGCTCCATCCCCAGTAGGGGTCATGTAGGAGGCAACCAATAGATGACGTTCCTCTCTCATCAATGTTTCTATCTCTCTATCCCTCTCCCTTCTTCTCTCTCTAAAAATCAATAAAAATATTTTTTAAAAAGACACACAGATAAATAAATATCTAGATAGATAGAGATACAGATATTGTGACAGTTGGAGATACGTTATTTAAAGAAAAATAAAGTTACAGGAGCTAGAGTATGACAGCTGGGAGGTTTATGTAGAGTGACTGGAAGGTCTTCCTGAAAATGGGCATTTTGATGAGAGATCTGACAGAATGACGGAGTAAGCCCTAGAGCCACACGGGGAAAGGTGGTTGCAGGCAGTGATTCAAGCAGGTATCGCAGCCCCTGCGCATCCCTCAAGGAATGGAGGAACATCAAGGAGGCTGCTGTGGCTGGAGTGGCAGAGGCAGGCGGGGCAGTAACGGAGCTGGTATTAGAGTGATGTCAGGGACCAGCTCATGACAGGCCTGTAGACAGCAGGGAAGACTTTGGGTTTTATTCTGAGTAAGACAGGAAGCCACAGGAGGATGTGAGCAGAAGGGCGATGTGACAAGCTGTGTTGGAAAGGATCACTAAGGCAGCTGTGAGGAGAGTGCAGGTGAATGCCAAGAAGCTGGTGGCAAGATTCCACTGCTGAATAAAAGCCATGCAAAAAGCCACAAAACATTCTGGTTTCCTTAGCAGAAATAAACCAAGGAAGGAAAATGTAATATAAGGGGAAGGCAGAGCTACAGAAAACATACAGCAGAGGTTACTGAGTGAGGACTTAGAACATCAAAAGCAAGGTTTTTTTTTAATTCAGGGTTTTTTAAGCCAAAAAATAACATTGTCCCTCCCCCCCCCCCCCCCGCCCCCCATGACAAGCTTTCCTTTGACTGGGGCAGATTCCGAGTTAATCACGTAGCAGCTAGAAACAAGCACATGAATAGACAGACAGGCAGCCACCAGCTGGCTCGACCTGATGTTCAGCCTCTTCTAACGAGGCTGGATTTGTTGGGCCAATCAGTGCCCAGTTGGCCATAAAGTATGAACAGAAATGTGTCTCGGATTCTTCTACTTTCCTTTTCCTCTTTCTCTGCCTCACCTTCTTCTCTTGTTCTTACTCTTCTCCTCCTCCTCCTTCTCAGAAACTCTATCATTGTTTTGAAAAAAATTGTGCATACAATTTCATATAGTGTTTAAAGGTACAAAAAAGAGAGAAAGTTGTGGGTTGTTGTTGTTGTTTTTTTAAAAGCCACTACATAGAAACAATCACCATTAACAACAAGTGAAGGAGGGAGGGTGGGGAGCAGCCAGGGCATTCCCAGGCCCAGCGCCCAGCCAGGCCTTCCTGACTCTTACCTCAGTTACACCAGCTCGGCCCCCAGCACCGTCTTTAGAATTGCTCTGTGCCTCTCCAGCTGGGATGCCCGACACTGGGCCAAGGCACACAAGAGGCCATGCCTTCAGGAACCAGTGCACCCCTTTCTAGAATATACAGTCTGGGACCCTGGAATTATCTACATCTGAAGTCAGCTCCAGCATTTCTGCCTGCCTCTTCTCAGGGTCCACCCTCTGAGGGCCAGCAGGCTCCCCGTGTGCACACCCCGAAGCCTGAGGGTCCGGGAATTGGGTAGAACTAGAATGTGAAGCTGGGAGGGAGCCGGGGGTGTGAAGGGAAGGGACTGGGTGAGTGGCCCGGGCACAGAGGCTGGCTCTCCTTGCTGATTGGCATTTGGACACTTTATCTTGAGGAATCTGAGTTCTTAACTCAACCCTGACATTCCATGTCATGATGAAGCTATCTTTGTCAAGGTAGGAGAATAGGTCATATTTTATACTAGAGGCCTGGTGCACAAATTTGTGCACGGGTGGGGTCCAGCTGGCCCGCCCCAATGGGAGCCGATCGGAGCTGAGCCGGCAGGTGGGAGGGGACACGGGAGGTTGTGAGGGGCCGATCAGGGCCCCTATCAGGCCCGTTGGCCACCGAAGTGTGTGTCATAGTGACCGGTCGTTCCGGTGTTCCAGTTGCTTGACTTTTATATATATAATATAGATAACAGTTTTCAGCTTGACTTATCATTTTAAATACTGGTCATAAGGTAGGTGGACCTCCATTTGTACATGTCAGGGTGTCAGGGGCAGCCTGCCCTCATCCATGCCCCTATCCTGTCACTACGCCCACAGCCAAGACCCTGCTAGGATCAGTCCTAAAAGCTCCTATGTTTATTCATTTTTCCTTTATCTTAGATCATTACATCTAAATTTGTCATTTCCTCCTTAAAGCATTAAATGGTGATATTCTCAACTCTTTGTGCATAAATATTGGGATTTGTCAACATATCTGAAGAGGCAGAATGATCGACGTCCTTGTTATTAACTCCATGATTTAGTATTTCTGTTCTCCTTATCTGTTTTTCCAATCTCCTGTCAAGCCCCACTATCATATTGTTGCATTCTGATCCTAATACCACAGTGGTCATATGCAAGTAGAGATTCTATGGTAGTTTTGTTTTTTGTTTTTAATCCTCATCTGAGGATATTTTTCCTCCAACCGCTGAGCCAAACCGGCCAGGGCTGTCCTAGCTTTAATTAATTCGGAAGCATTAGGACAGCAGTCATCCCTGCGCCTGGCTATCAGGTTTGCAATTGTCTCTGTAGTGACTAAATCTGGGCAGCAGATGGCAGTAAACATCTTGCAAGAAAAAAAAATGATTTAGGTTAGGTAAGAATAAAGGGACAGACTGATGAATCTCAGAGGGAAGGCGGGGTGGTGGGAGAAGATTAACCAAAGAACTTATATGCACATATGCATAACCAATGGACACAGACTGTAGTGCGGTGAAGGCCTTGTGGGGGAGAGGGGCAGGCGCGGGGTAAAGGGGGACAGTCGGGGGGAAATGGGGACATCTGTAATTGTTTCAACAATAGAGATAAATTTTAAAGAAAGAAAGAAAAATAAAGGGAGAGGGAGAAAGAAAACCAGTCGTGCGGAGAAGCAGACTGCTACAGAATCCTGCCCTTCTTGTAGGTCGAGGGCCACCCTTCCTGCAGGAGGGTGCACAGATCTGGCCCACAGCCCTGCTCCCGCGGCCCTTTCCATCCCAGCCTCGCTCGCTGTTCAGACTTGTTTACATGAGATGTTAGACGAATGGCACGTGCAGATTGGGGAACTCAGAGCCAGTGAGACGGGGTCGGGCTGGCTCTGAGCCTCCCACTCGCAGCCCCTGGAAGGCCCAGGCCCAGGGGAGCTGGGCCCTGTGACCGTCCCACTACGCCTTCCCGGCCCTCCCGCTGCTCTGTATGCAGCCAGCATCCCAGTCTGTCTCCTGGTTCCCGAACCCGGCCCTCCCGCCAGGCGGCCTGTGTGACAGCTCATTTACCTTGTGTGTCCTCAGCTCCGCGCCTGGCTGGCGGTTGCCACGGCAACCCCCAAGGTTCCTCAGGCGTCTCACCGACTGACCAGGCCTGGAAAGCCGCTCTGGAATTGACAGTGCTGTATTTGGAGAAAATTTAATGAAAGAGCAGGTTGACCTAGTTTTAACGCTACACAATGAAATGGCAGGGACCTGCGGTGTTACCGAATTGAAAGGGAGGGTTACTTCCAGAAAGATGGGAAGGTTGCATCCTGGGTTAGCTCCTCACCTTCCAACAAGAGAGGTTCCACACTAAAATCAGGGAGCAATTCCCCCAAATAGTGGGGCCATTTTAGAAAATGCAGAAATATGAAATTCTTCTATGTGTTTGTGTTAAGAAAAAGATACATGTAAGATGCTCTCTGTCCCTGGGACCACTGACTGCTGCGTCATGGGGTCACACAGACAGCCCGTGGGCTGTGCGCTCGGGAAGGAGCTGAGCCTGCAGCCCTGGGTAGTGGGCCCCCAGGCGCAGGGGAGGCAGGATGACTGCAGCCCCAGCTGGCAGCTTCCCTGCAGCCTTGAGGGCCTGAGAAGAGCGCTGTGCCCGCAGTCCCTCCCTCCACACAGAAACGGAGATAACAAATTTCTGTCCTTTCAAGCTGCTAAGTTTTTGTTTGTGTTAAGAAAAAGATACATGTAAGATGCTCTCTGTCTCTGGGACCACTAACTGCTGCGTCATGGGGACACACAGACAGCCCGTGGGCTGTGCGCTCGGGAAGGAGCTGAGCCTGCAGCCCTGGGAAGTGGGCCCCCAGGCGCAGGGAAGGCAGGATGACTGCAGCCCCAGCTGGCAGCTTCCCTGCAGCCCTGAGGGCCTGAGAAGAGCGCTGTGCCCGCAGTCCCTCCACACAGAAACGGGGATAACAAATGTCTGTCCTTTCAAGCTGCTAAGTTTTTTTGTTTGTTTGTTTTGGGGGGGGAGGGGGTTGTTACGCAGCAATCAAGAACTAATACAGCCATTTGTGTGTCCTCTTGCTTCCATGGTACAGATTGTGGTTACAAGTATATGCTTTTAGAATCCCGCTGGTCATATTCGATCCTGGTCTTCCTCACTTACATCTGTGTGACCATGGGTGAGTTTTCTGGCCTCTCTGGGCCTCAGTTTCCTCATCTCAAAAGTGGACTTACTAGCATCCAGCTCACAGAAAATGCTTAATGTTATTATTAGTGAATACAAATTATTTTACATTTCTATGGAACTAATTTTCTCTAAATCTGTACCTATCATATGTCTTCAGTGCTGACTCCCCCTAAAATGTAATTTTAAAACTTTGTAAAAAAAAAAAATTGCCCTGGCCAACATGGGTGAGTTTTCTGGCCTCTCTGGGCCTCAGTTTCCTCATCTCAAAAGTGGACTTACTAGTATCCAGCTCACAGAAAATGCTTAATATTATTATTAGTGAATACAAATTATTTTACATTTCTATGGAACTAATTTTCTCTAAATCTGTACCTACCATATGTCTTCAGTGCTGACTCCCCATAAAATGTAATTTTAAAACTTTGTAAAAAAAAAAATTGCCCTGGCCAGTTGGCTCAGTTGATTAGAGCATCGTCCCATACACCAAAAGGTTGCTGGTTCATTCCCTGGTCGGGGTGCATACAGGAGGCAATTGATTTCTCTCTCTCTCTCTCTCTCTCTCCCTCTTCAGCTCTCTCTAAAATCAATAAACCAAATCCCCGGCTGAAGATTTAAAAAGCTAGCAAATTTAGAGCCTTGTAGGTCTATTATGAAACTGTGCAGATGTAAACTAGGTAACTTGCAAAGGTGCTGTGATCCCTACATCTCTGTAACTCTGAGCTCTGTGCTACAGCCTCATTGAAAAGACCCAAGCTTCACTACCTATGTCTATGGAGGGGCAGGAGCTATAAGGGCTGGGAAGACATATAAGTATTAGGTAGAGATTTTGTGAACAGTCGTAATTTTTTTCTTTTCTTTTTTTCTCTTTGACAGTCGTAATTTTTAAAAATAGGCAAGGCAAATATTTTGGGGGTGGATTAGGAGTGGAAAGAAGTGGAAGCCTTAAGGCCTGACTAAGCTAGCATCTCTCTGACGTGCGAGTCTGTACCCTGAGTACCTCAGCACCTTGAGCTGGGCCTGGTGCCAGATCCCCGGGAGTGGAAAACACAGTCCTTGGACTAGGATTGAATAGGGAGATAACAGTTCCCCTGGAGGGATGAGCAGTGTGCCTGCATGAAGCTGGGGGTGGGTAATCCAGTCCTCCACCACACAGGTTGTTGCTTTGTTCCTACTCAGGCAACCCTCGGTTTATTCTAGACCTGCCAGAAGTGGGTCAGGGGAAACAAGATCTCCACGACCAAATCTTACCTCTGACCGGAGTGGATGTGCAGTGATCGGTGGGATCCAGGGGCCGCACACGTTGCAGCCTGGATCTCAGGGCCTGCATGCTTTCATCACTGCTGAGGAGGGGCCCATCTTTTCCTGAACTTTCATTTACACACTAATAGCAAGCGGAGCCAAGGCCCCAGGGTTTTACTTTAGACCATCCAGACTGCTGACTGCTTCTGAGACTTTTGCTAAAAGACTTTTCAGTTTGGATATTTTCCTGAAGGCCATGGGTGCACTGGAGATTTTTAAACCTGAAATATGTTGAAAGGAAATAGTGTGCTGGAAAAGAGACATGAAAATGATGGAATTATGAGCAAAAGAAGAGGGAGCAGAAAAGAAAATTTAAAGGGAAGGGAAGCTTTTCACATCAACTTAGCACCGTCGCCACCCACATCATCACCATCACCTGCATCACTGAATGCCACCTCTGTGCCACACTGTGTCACAGGACTTGCACGTGCTCAGAGGTCACTAAGTGGTGGCTGAGGGCTGGATAGCTTCCCAGGGCAGCAGCGACAGCTCACAGCTGCCCCTCCTAGCTCCTTTAGGTGCCTGCCAGGCCTTCTTTTCTCCCCAACTCACACACAGCTACTTCTGCTCTCATGTTGGGACGGGCCAGGGTGGAGATCTCACTGATGTCTACAGGACGTCTATCATATACACACAGTTTACACGCATCTCTGCCCAAGAGTGGACTCCAGATGGGCATTTTAAAGCTTCACTGAAGCAGAGGAAACACCATCCAGAGTCAGAATTGTTCTTTTCCTCACTAACTGTCTCTTCTATCCTGGTCTCATGGGTGAGTGGGGGCCTGGTCTTTGCTTAACCTCTATCCACTCCCCACTTGATGCTGCCTGCACCACGGGCTGGAGTGATGTGGAGATCACCCCCCAACTCGCAGCCTCCCCAGCAACCAAGAACCAAACACCCACAAAGTCCCTGACTGCACACGTCTGACCCTTTATCCTGAAGTTTTAAATAAAGCTGAAAAAAATAACTTGTTTAGACATTGACAGACATTAAGGTGTCATTATAAATTAATTTACCAAATTTATCAATTGATTTAGTTGAATAATCAGATCAGGCAGATAGCAGGCCACTCTGATCTAGCCTGATTAAATTTAAAATGTCTGCTGATTCGATCGGATACTCAGATGCTTTTTAGAAGCGTTCACAGCCAGAAAATTTGAGGTCTTCCCAGGGTCCCATGTCCTCACCCCAGAGTGTACTTGAATAGTGGGCTGGTAGTAAGGGATTGACTGGCATCTCCGCTCCGGTTAGCAGTCCTGCAGGTTCATACAGAAAGCTCAGTAAGCACGTTACTGGACAGCTGTGGTAGTTTCCTACTGCTGCTGCCACAAATTGTCACAACATTAGTACTTTAAAGCAACACAGATTTACTATCTGCAGTTCTGGATGTCAGAGTTCAAACTGGCCCTCCTGCCTCTCTCTTTCATTTACAAGAACTCTTGTGACTGCCTTGGGCCCACCTAGATAACCCAGGATAATCTTCCATCTAAAGAGCCTTAACTTAATCACCTCTGCAAAATCCCTTTTGCCTTGTAAGGTGACGTATTCACAGGTCCCGGGATTAGGACATGGACACCCTGGAGGGCCAGTTCTGTGTCTCCCGTACATGGCAGATTTTCAGAAGTCATGACCCTTTGCAGACACCTCCATGCTTAGGCTTCCAGAAAACTCCTGCTACCATGGAAATATATAAGCTGGAAGGATAAATAGCACGCTTCTCTTAACAACCATCATCTGTCATTAGAAAATGAGGAGTTGGTTTGCCAAACACCCTATGATTAAGAGGTGCTATCATTAATTACATGTTGGGAGGAGATCAGCTGATAGTACTCAGAACTTGAGACTCCAGTCTCAACTCCAGAAAAGACAAAACAAAACAAAACCATATTGAACTTACAACCGTCACTTCTGCCATAAAATATGCTAACTGTAGATAGGGTCCAATAACAGACTGCTATTCTGACATATTTGCATGTATACTTATACATAATCTCGTATCTTTCTCATGATTTACTTCTGCCAATAGCAGTGCGCTTAGTAGGCCCTATGCTTGAAAATGGAGATAAAGTCTGTAAAGATAAGAATAAAATGTTAAATATGTGCTGTGTCCCAAGTGAGAAGTTGGCTGCCATAACGAAGTACCAGAGATGGGGGCTCTAACAATAGAAATGTATTTCCTCACAGTTCCAGAGGTTAGAAACCTAAGATTAAGATGTTGGCAGAGTTGTTACCTTCTGAGGCCTTTCTACATGGCTCATACATGGCCATGTTCTCCCTGTGTCTCCATGTGCCCTTCCTCCTGAGTGAGTCTGTACCCTAATCTCTTCTTGTCCAATTGGATCAGGGCCCATCCTAGTGACCTCATTTTAACTTTAACTCTTTTAAAGACTCCATCTCCAAATAGTCACCTTCTGAGGTACCAGGGGTTGGGACTTCAACATGTGAATTTTGGAGGGACACCATTCAGCCCATAACAGAAATGTGGGGCTCAGCGAAGCAAAGAGGAGGAGGAAGCAGAGGTGGATGGGGGTGGAATGCATATATACTAGTATTTGTGGAAGAGAAGGCTCAAGAGATGAGCTATAATGAGACAAAATAGAGTTTAGTTTTCCCTTAACTAGGGGCAAAGACACCATATAGGGAGACTAGATAGCAAGGAGCTCCCATATGCATCCGGATGATTCACTAATGAAAGTGTAGTTTCAAGGTTTTTAGGTCTTCTTTCATATATTCTGCTTGTCATTTCAAGAGTACCCAGAGTATGCCTGTTTCCCTCGATGACTAGGACACTCTCTCTCTTTTAACCTTCTATTATGAGAAAAACAATCAACCAAAATTGAAGAGATGTACAAGTTCCCCACCTCCCCTCCCTGGGGACAGAAAACTCGCCCATAGGGTATATTAGCTTTGTTTCTAAACCTCTCTACCTTAATTTCCTCATCTATAATGAGAAGATATCCTGCATGCTTCTAAAATTCTATTATTTAGTGGGGTTGGACTCAAATCTACTTATGACTCTAGAGAAAATTATTTAATATATGTTTCCTGGGTAAATATTAAATTAAAATCATGATTGCATAATAGCTAAATACCAAATGAAACTTAATATCAAGAAAAAGAATTAGCAAAAGAATCAATTGATATACTGTTTACATTTTTATTAACATTAATCACTCCCTGGAGGAAATTACTGCCTGTGTTAGTTTACCTAGGCTGCCATAACAACTAGATGACTTAAAAAAATGGAAATCTATTGTCTTACAGTCTGAAGGCCAGAAGTCAGGTCAAAGTGTCGGCAGGGTTAATTCCTTCTGAGGACACTGGGACAGGTTATGTTCCAGGCCTCTCTCCTAGCTTCTGGTGGCTTCTTGACTTGTGGCTGAGTAACCCTTTTTCACATAGCATTCTCCCTGTGTGCTTGTCTGTGTCCAAATGTCCCCTTTCTATAAGAACACCAGTCATATTAGAGTAGGGGCTCTACCCAAGTGTGATCTCATCTTAACTAAGTATATCTGTAATGACTCTACTTCCAAATAAAGTCATCTGTGATACTGGGGGTCAGGACTTGAGCATATGAATTTTGGAAAACACAATTCAATCCATAACACTGCCCAGCAATGGATTTTAAAAAATACTAAGAATGTTTAATTCTCCTACCTTTTCCATTTCCAAAGAGATACTCAGACTTAATCGATATATACCTACATTTTCTGTAGTGACACTTTTAATCGATCATTAAATCAAAAGCAATTTTAAAGAAGAAAACTTGTCCATTAAAAAAGAATCCTGATTATAAAATGGATCCTGCTTCACCTGAGCATAAAATCTGTTTGCCTATAGAACTTTCCTAGTCCTTTTAACATATCTGTTTTTCTCCTTCAGCTCATGTGTGCATTCGGTTTAAAAGTTATTTTCAAGACATGTTCTACTTAAGGAATCCTTGTGGCAACAAAGGTCTGTTTTAGACCTGCAGTCTTAAGTCAGGTGTCCACGAGGCACCTGTAAGGAAGAGAATCTATTCTCCCTGGTAGCTCAGAACAACCATGATTTTGATTTGTTTGATAAAACTAAGAAACCCCCTAATTCCGGTCCAGACTCATCATTCTCCAGAGCACATATTTATAAATAAAAAATATACATTTGCATTCCTCTTGTATCTTGTAGTAAACATTGATAAGACATACTTTAATTCTTCTTCACTTAAAAAATATGTTTTTACTGATATTTTAGAAAGAGGGGAGGGAGAGAGAGAGATGGGAACATCGATCAGCTACCTTCTGCAAGCCTCCTACTGGGGATTGAGCTTGCAACCCAGGCATGTGTCCTGAATGGGAATCAAACTCTCGACCTCTTGGTGTTGGGATGATACATTGATAAGACATACTTTAATTCTTCTTCACTTAAAAAATATGTTTTTACTGATATTTTAGAAAGAGGGGAGGGAGAGAGAGAGATGGGAACATCGATCAGCTACCTTCTGCATGCCTCCTACTGGGGATTGAGCTTGCAACCCAGGCATGTGTCCTGAATGGGAATCAAACTCTCGACCTCTTGGTGTTGGGATAACTGGGATGACGCTCAATCACTGAGCCACAATGACCTGCCTAATTCTTCTTCATTTTTAATTAGCTTTTACAGAGAGGATTATTCCTACAAATGACATATCACAGTAGTAACATTTTCTGATAACTTAAGAATTCAAGGTGGCCACAAGGAGTCCAACCATTTAAGAAAACCAGAGTTTAATATGGGCTTTTAGAAGACAAATGTGTAGTTGGCATTAGGGAATGTTCCTTTAACTCTGGTTTGAAGATGTGTACTCTTCTGAACATTTAATATTTGATTTCTCTTTCTTTTTTATTGTTTAATATTTGATTTCTTAGGAGCATAACATTTTAAACCAGCCGTGGGCAAACTACGGCCCGCGGGCCGGATCCGGCCCGTTTGAAATGAATAAAACTAAAAAAAAAAAGACCGTACCCTTTTATGTAATGATGTTTACTTTGAATTTATATTAGTTCACACAAACACTCCATCCATGCTTTTGTTCCGGCCCTCCGGTCCAGTTTAAGAACCCATTGTGGCCCTCGAGTCAAAAAGTTTGCCCACCCCTGTTTTAAACCCAGATTTAAAACAAATATCTCATTAAACATCACCTGGCTAGCATCCTCCAAGAAAGTCCATTGAAATGAAAAAACCTGTCTAGGGACATATAGAAACCATCTCCTAGAGCTGTAGGGACATCTTGTGGCCAATTATAGTTAGGACTTTTTAAAATACACTCTGATTCAAAAATAAAGTGAACAGTTCCAATGTGTTAATAACTGCTCTATACCAGGATTATAAGGATGAATAACACATAAGCTGTGTTTTGAAAAAGCTGTAAAAATAGAAATAGAATATGCATTTTAATATGGGTAGGTCTGACTTTATTTTGACACAAGCAATCCAGGCATCTTTTTAAAAATCTAAAATTATAAATGTAACTAGAGGCCTGGTGCATGACATTCGCGCACTGCGGGGGGGGGGGGGGGGGGGGAGTCCCTCAGCCTGGCCTACGCCCTTTCACAGTCCAGGAGCCCACAGGGGATGTCCGACTGCCATGGAGGCAGGAGAGACTCCTGCTACCACCACTGTGCTTGCCAGCTGTGAGCCTGGCTTCTGGCTGAGCAGCACTTACCTGTGGGAGTGTGCACTGACTACCAGGGGGCAGCTCCTGCGTTGAGCATCTTCCCCCTGGTGGTCAGTGCATGTCATAGTGACCGGTTGTTCCACCGTTTGGTCGATTTGCATATTACCCTTTTATTATATAGGGTGACCACCTGTGTGTTTTGCCTGCCTTCCAGACAACCCACTTCAGCTCAGTTTTACTTAGGAGGCCCTCCCATCCTCACTTATGATCCATGTGCCTGGGTAGGACTGTTGGTCAACCCCTCTGACCCAGGCCTCTCTAGTCCTCAGATGCCACCAGGAGCACAAGATCCAAACTAGATCAAGGTAGTTCATTTCCAAAAGTGAAGCTTCCTTTGATCCATGGGGGGAAAGACGATCTTGTTCTGCTGCTAACTGGCTGCCATAATGTGGGGAGGACACACCTGGGACTGAAGGAGCCCAGAGGAAAGCAGAGGCAGGAGACGAAGAGCTTTCGAGGCCTGGCCACATGATTGGAGCATTTGAACTACCAGGAGATGTTCAGTAAAAAGGGTTGATTCAACAACAAAAGTGACTAAATTAATTCAAAAGATAAAAAAGAAGAGAGCAAGAGAGAATGAAAAGCAGCAGACTAACAGAAAACTATTAACTTTATAGCAATATTTGCATATTTATGTATAAATACATTAATATATTCAAATATATAGCAAACTATATTTAAATATAGTTCTAAAACTTAGCTTTTCTGGCTGAATTCATTGTAAAATCTTTCCATATGAATAATCATTACACTGCATTATTCTTAAGAGTTGCATGTTTTTCCATGTTATAAAGGCATTATACACTCTATTGTAATTTTTTAAAAGTATTTTATTTGTTTTTTTATCTTAATCTTCACCTGAGGATATTCTTCCATTGGTTTTTAGAAAGAGTGGAAGGGAGGAGGAGAGACAGAGAAACATTGATATGCGAGAGACACGTCAATTGTTTGCCTCCCGCACAGCCCCAACCAGGACTGGGGATCAGGCCTGCAACCAATGTATTTGCCCTTGACCAGAGTTGAACCCAGAACTTTTGAGTCCACAGGCTGATGCTCTATCCACTGAGCCAAACCAACTAGGGCATCAATTGTAATTTACTGAACACTTTGAATATTTAATGTTTTATCAATAATTTCAATCTCTGTGGTTATAAATAATGCTGAATTTTTCATTCTTTTTTAAAAACTATCATATTATTTCCATAGAATTACAGAGGATTTTTTAAAATAATTGTATTGAGATAATATAAAGATAAATTTGGTATATTCACATGGTTTTACTACTCTTGCAAAATCTAGATGCCAGGGCCATACTAATGTTTAAAATTTAGGCAATGAGACTATTTACCTCAGGAGTCAAAATATCCATTCTGAGAAGAAAAATACCCAAATCCATGAATATCTGGCATCCTGGTGCCAAAGATGGGAGGCGGGAGATTGGGTGAATGGTACCATTAGTTAATTTTTCTTTTTGCCTATGTACTCACAAATAAACACATGAAAAGGGGCTCAATATTATTGTTGATTAGGGAAAAATGTAAACCACAATGAGATGACCTATTAGAAAGAGTAAAATTAGAAACACATACCATTATCAGGCATTGAGGATATGGAACAACTGGAACCCTTAAGCTGGTCAATGGGAGTATAACATGGTGCTACCATTTTAAAACATTGGCAGTCTCGCCGGCTGGTGTGGCTCAGTTGGTTGAGTGTTATAGTCCTTTATACTTTACTAGAGGCCCGGTGCACAAACTTTGTTCATGGGGTGGGGGGTTTCCTCAGCCCGGCCTGCACCCTCTCCAATCTGGGACCCCTCGGGGGATGTCCGACTGCCGTGGGATCAGGCCTAAACTGGCAGTCGGACATCACTCTCACAATCTGGGACCACTGGCTCCTAACTGTTCACCTGCCTGCTGGCCTGATCGCCCCTAACTGCTCTCCCCTGCTGCCCTGATCGCCCCTAACCATCTCTGCCTTGGCCCCCACCACCGTGGCTTTGTCTGAAAGGACGTCCGGGAGGATGTCCAGAAGATGCCCAGTCTAATTAGCATATTACCCTTTTATTAGTATAGATGTGCAAGGAGGTCTTCAGTCCAATTACCCATCAGAGCACATACTCAGGTTGCAGGATTAATCCCCAGTAGGGACATACAGGAGGCAGATGATGGATGTTTCTCATCTTCTCATCGATGTTTCTCTCTCTAAAATCAATAAAAAAATATTCTTATCATAGAATCCAGCCAATCCACTCCTACAGATTAACTCAAAATCAATAAAAAACATATTTTTACACAAATATCTATTCATGAATGTTCATAACAAGTTCTTCCAGTATAGCTCCTACAGAACACAACCTAGACATTAATTAACATGTATTAATTATATATATACTAGAGGCCCAGTGTGATTGAAATCACTCGAGGAGGCACCCCGCCGCCTTGTGTCGGCTGGGGAGGGCATGCTCTGAGCCATGCAGTGGCCACTCAGAGCACTCCCCGGCTGCCGCGTTGTGTCTGCTGGGGTGGGGGCAGGCGCTCCTGTGTGTTGTGTCTCCACTCCTGCCCGCCCCCACCCCCAGCCTTTCCGCGGCCGCTGGGGTAGGGACGGCATGCAGTCCCCTCCGCCCATCTGTGCACGCAGCTCCTCCTGAGTGGTCATGACGCTCGGCTAATTAGCATATTCCCTGTTTATATATATAGATATGAATACTATTCACTAACATAAAGGTACAAACTACCATTTCACACACAACAGGAATGAATTTCAAAATAATTATTCTGAGTGAAATAGCTGGTCACATCACTATTTATTTCCTTTATACTAAACCCTGTTAAATGCAAACTAATCTGGAGTGACAAGAAGCCGATCGTGGTTGTGCAGGGCCAGGAGTGGGAGAGAGATGGACTACAATGTGGCATGGGCATCTGTACCTTGATTGTGGTCATATTCTTATGGGTATAGACATCTGTCAAAATCCATGGGTTGTGTGCTTGAAATGGAGGCAGGTTATTGTATGTAAATCATACCTCAATAAAGCTGATAACATAAAAAAAATGGGATTCTTACAAGAGTTTTTTTAAGTATATATATAAATTTTAAAAGTACAAAGCATGGAAAGAAATATTCTATAAAAACACCAAAAGAAAATGAATAATAATTTCTAAATGTGGCATTTAAAAAAAAACACATACTTTTCATTTTGAATGATAAACTGTACAACTATAGCTATAAAAATATGTCCCAGAAAATGGATGAAGAGAGAACTGAGATGGAAATTGCCAAGGGCTCTCTATTCATTGCTTCTTAAAAAAATAAATAAGTTCTTTATTGTTTAATGTATTACACAAGTCTCCTTTTTCTTCTATTGACCTCTCCCCGGCCACCCCCAACCCCCAGCACATGCCTTTACCCCCTCACCCCGCTTTCCCTCATAGATTGGACTGTCTAATTGATGCTTCTGTGACTCTAGTTCTGTTTTCGTTCATCAGTTTATATTGTTCTCTATATTCCACAAATGAGTGAGATCATGTGATATTTATCTTTCTCTGACTGGCTTATGTCGCTTAGCATAATGCTCTCCAGTTTCATCCATGCTGTTGCAAATGGTAAGAATTCCTTCTTTTTTACAGCAGCATAGTATTCCATTGTGTAGAAGTACCACAGTTTTCTAATCCACTCATCTGTTGATGGGCACTTAGGCTGTTTCCAAATCTTAGCTATTGTAAATTGAGCTGCTATGAAATAGGGGTGCATATACCCTTTCTGACTGGTGTTTCTGGTTTCTTGAGATATATTCCTAGAAGGGGGATCACTGGGTCAAATGGGAGTTCCACTCATTGCTTCTTATCTCACTTGTTTTTACTTTAAATTCCTGGGTGATTGCTGGGATACATACATTTATTCACGGCCACTAGATGGGTCTCTACTCAAAAATACAGGCTTTGCTCCTTCCACAATGCTAAGTAATTACATTCATATTTGACCTTTCCTCTCCCTTTCAAAATATGTTTTGAGTTTTCCTCTCTATGTGTTTGCTAAAAACAAAAGTAGTAATCCTAAGCACCCGAATTCCTGAACAAAATGTTTACAATTTAAAACAAAGGGAGCAAATTTGCAACAGGAATACTCTACTGGGTCAGGCATAGAAAAGCTGCAACCAGCCAAGAGTTCAGTGAAAGATGCAAATCTTCCTTCCTTCCTTCCTGCTTTCCTTTTTTCTTTCCTTCCTTCCTTCCTTCCTCCCTCCCCCCCTTCCTCCTTCCCTCCCTCCGAGCTTTTCTTCCTTCCAAACTTAATCCTTTTGGTTTCTCTGCCTCTCTTGTACTGTGAGCTTCTGCCTCCAGGGTGCAGACAAGTAAAAGACCTGAGAGGCCTGCACTCCTGAGGGGAAAACGGCCCTGACATGCAGCTTCTGTTCTGGTCGCTCTAGAATCTTCTTCACTTGGCTTACAGTGCCTGCAGAAACTGTTGATTCCTGACCTGGTGTTCCTAGGAGGGGAAATAATTGCTCCCCTGTCATGCACAAGGAAGTTAGGGGGCGATCCCATCTTTCCAGGGATCGTCACTGACTCTGAGCCTCCTGGCAAGTTACCTAACCATTCTGTGTCTTAGTTTCTTTATCTATAAAAAGAAGATAATTTATTCTACTGGTTTTTGTATTAAACTACTAAAGAAAGCACTTAGAACCATACCTTAGACATAGTATATGGTCAGTAAATATTAGCACTGATAATACAAAGGATTACTATTATTAACACAAGCAGACAAAGTTCAAAGAGAGTCAAGATTATCAAGGAGAAGATGAGATGACTTATAGTTGTTCTTTGTCTTGAGGCTTTGTCTCAAAATTTCTTTGAACTGAAGACTAGGGTCTTTTCCCAGGTTAAAAGACCTGCTTCCCAGGGCCAAGTACAGAGTGAAAGCAGGTGCCTAGGCATTTTAAAGACTCCTATTAAGCTTCCTTGGGCTGAGGGGTGGGTGGGTAAGGTGTGGAGAGGAGTGGGGAGTTATGCACATTAAATAATTCTAAAGTTCTTGGAGACTAATACATACATTTGGGATTGTCACCTAGAAAGAGATGTATTTGGCGTTGTGGGCTTTTGATCTTATAAAAATAACAAATATAGACTTCCCCAAATTAAGCTTCTGCTATATGCCTGGCCAGCATGGTTCAGTGGTTGAGCATCGACCTAAGAACCAGGAGGTCATGGTTCGCCCCAGTGTGGGGTGTTCAGGTGGCAGCCATGGATGATTCTCTCTCATCATTGATGTTTCTCTCTCTCCCTCACCCTTCCTCTCTGAAATCAATAAAAATATATTTAAAAATAAATAAATAGCCCTAACCAGTTTGGCTCAATGGATAGAGCATCCGCCTGCGGACTCAAGGGCCCCAGGTTCGATTCCAGTCAAGGCCATGTACCTTGGTTGCAGGCACATCCCCAGTAGGGAGTGTGCAGGAGGCAGCTGATTGATGTTTCTCTCTCATCGATGTTTCTAACTCTCTATCCCTCTCCCTTCCCTTCCTTCCTTCCTTCCTTCCATCCTTCCTTCCTTCCTTCCTTCCTTCCTCCCTCCCCCCCTTCCTCCTTCCCTCCCTCCGAGCTTTTCTTCCTTCCAAACTTAATCCTTTTGGTTTCTCTGCCTCTCTTGTACTGTGAGCTTCTGCCTCCAGGGTGCAGACAAGTAAAAGACCTGAGAGGCCTGCACTCCTGAGGGGAAAACGGCCCTGACATGCAGCTTCTGTTCTGGTCGCTCTAGAATCTTCTTCACTTGGCTTACAGTGCCTGCAGAAACTGTTGATTCCTGACCTGGTGTTCCTAGGAGGGGAAATAATTGCTCCCCTGTCATGCACAAGGAAGTTAGGGGGCGATCCCATCTTTCCAGGGATCGTCACTGACTCTGAGCCTCCTGGCAAGTTACCTAACCATTCTGTGTCTTAGTTTCTTTATCTATAAAAAGAAGATAATTTATTCTACTGGTTTTTGTATTAAACTACTAAAGAAAGCACTTAGAACCATACCTTAGACATAGTATATGGTCAGTAAATATTAGCACTGATAATACAAAGGATTACTATTATTAACACAAGCAGACAAAGTTCAAAGAGAGTCAAGATTATCAAGGAGAAGATGAGATGACTTATAGTTGTTCTTTGTCTTGAGGCTTTGTCTCAAAATTTCTTTGAACTGAAGACTAGGGTCTTTTCCCAGGTTAAAAGACCTGCTTCCCAGGGCCAAGTACAGAGTGAAAGCAGGTGCCTAGGCATTTTAAAGACTCCTATTAAGCTTCCTTGGGCTGAGGGGTGGGTGGGTAAGGTGTGGAGAGGAGTGGGGAGTTATGCACATTAAATAATTCTAAAGTTCTTGGAGACTAATACATACATTTGGGATTGTCACCTAGAAAGAGATGTATTTGGCGTTGTGGGCTTTTGATCTTATAAAAATAACAAATATAGACTTCCCCAAATTAAGCTTCTGCTATATGCCTGGCCAGCATGGTTCAGTGGTTGAGCATCGACCTAAGAACCAGGAGGTCATGGTTCGCCCCAGTGTGGGGTGTTCAGGTGGCAGCCATGGATGATTCTCTCTCATCATTGATGTTTCTCTCTCTCCCTCACCCTTCCTCTCTGAAATCAATAAAAATATATTTAAAAATAAATAAATAGCCCTACCCAGTTTGGCTCAATGGATAGAGCAGCCGCCTGCGGACTCAAGGGCCCCAGGTTCGATTCCAGTCAAGGCCATGTACCTTGGTTGCAGGCACATCCCCAGTAGGGAGTGTGCAGGAGGCAGCTGATTGATGTTTCTCTCTCATCGATGTTTCTAACTCTCTATCCCTCTCCCTTCCTCTCTGTAAAATATCAATAAAATATATTTTTAAATAATAATAATAATAAAATAAAGTAAAGTAAACTCCTGCTATGGAGAAAAAGTACTTGCTTTAGAGGATGCTCAGAGGGAAGGAACAGGGCAGAGCTCATCCTGCCTCACTTTGTTTCAAGATGTCATGATCTAAAATAGTGAGGACCCTGCTGTCCTGCTTCCAGATGGTATGTAATTGTCTTAAAACTCAAGAACGCTTAGTCCTGGAATAACATCCTACATGTTCAGGGAGAAATGACTATTCTCTCCTGCCAGGGGAGTTACAGCAAATGAAGAAACAGCTGTGTCCTGGAATTGGCCTTATGTTTACATTTCCAGAATAAAAGAAAGGTACACTTAAAATATTTTAAGGATGTGACATCATACTTTGTCATAAACTGTAATTATGCATAAGGCTTCTTAAATAACATTCTTTATTAGTAGAGATTTCTTGTAAAATGTGAAAATACCTGAATGGAAAAAAGGGACAAACTTGGGTTGTTTTCATTACAGAGGAAGGTCAGAAATCAAAACTAATATTCTAGGCAGTCACACCATATCATTCCTGATAATTACTTTCATTGCTTTAAGGCTTTCTTGTCAGGTTTTCAGAAATCACAGGCTTATATTTGCATAAAATATCCTGCTTTGTTTCTGAACCCTGGGGACATTTAACTGTTCTCACAAGGTTTGCAACAACTTCCTTATTGTGAAATCTAGTGCAGAATGCTCGGTTCTGAACTCACACAACCTATCTGAAGTTTTGACAGGGTGGGACACCTCTTTTTATTTTTGTTTTCTTTTTTTTTACTTTTTAATTTTATTTTTGGGGACACCTCTTTTTAAAACAACTACTTGTTTTAACTTTTATGAAGCCACATTCTTCTAGTTTTCTCTCAACATGACCATTTTATGGTGCCAAGAAAATGATAGTGTTTTCAACCCATGGTACTGGACAAGTGGATATCCACATGCAACAGTGATGTTTGACCTCTACTGAACACCATGTGTAAAAATTCTCTTAAAGTGAATTATAGATCTATACATAAGAGTAAAACTATAAAACTCTTAGAAAAAAATATAAAGGTCAATCATCATGACTTCAGGTTAGACAATGGTTTCTTAGGTATGACACAAAAAGCACAAGTAACAAAAAAAGATAAATTGGGCTTCATCAAAATTAAAAAGGTTTGTGCTTCAAAAGGCACTATCAAAAGACTTTAAAGGACAACCCACAGAATGGGGGAATATATAGCAAGTCAAACATCTGATACAGAACTTTTATGCAGAATATATGGAGAACTCTTACAACTGAACAATAAAAAACCAATTAACAAATTTTAAAATGAGCAAAGAATTCGAATAGACATTTCTCTAATGAAGATATACCTATGGCTAATAAACACATGAAAAGATGCTCAACATCATTCAGTCTTTTGTAAATTCAAATCAAAACCACATGAAATAACACTTTACATTTACTAGGATGGTTATAATTTCTTTAATCTTTGTTGTTGAGAGTATTACAGATGTTTTCCTTATTTCCTTCCATTGCCCCCTTCCACTGGGTTCCTGCTCCATGTTGTTGAGAGTATTACAGATGTTTTCCTTATTTCCTCCCATTGCCCCCTTCCACTGGGTTCCCACCCCACCCAGGCCTTCACCACCCTATTGTCTGTATCTATAGGTAATGTATATATGTATATATCTTCTTTGGTTAATCTCTTCATCAGTCTGTTCCATGTTTCCATGCCTCTGCTTCTATTTTATTCATCAGCTTATTTTGTTCATTAGATTACTCATTCATTTATTTTGATTTTTAGATTCAATTGTTGATAGATATGTATTCATTGCCATTTTGTTGTTCACATTTTAAATATTTTTCTTCTTCTTCTTCCTCTTATTCTTTAAGAGGATGTTAATAATTTAAAAGAAGAAGAAGAACATAACAAGATTTGGCAAGAATGAGGAGAAATTGGAACTCTCATACATTACTGGGAAATGTGGGAAACAATTTGGCAGTTCCTAGAGTTTCTACATGACCCAACAAGTCTACTCATAGGTCTCTACCAAGAGAATTGAAACCCTATGTCCATGCAGAAACATGCAGATAAATGTTTATAATAACATTAGTATAATAGGTAAGAGTAGAAAAAAATGTCCAAAATTGACGTATGGATAAACAAAATATAATAAATCCATAAAATAAAGTATGACTTGGCCATAAGAAAGCATAGGTACTTATATGTGCTACAACATGTGATAAACCTTGAAAACATCATTCCAAGTGAAAGAAAGTAAACTTAAAAAAACACACGTTGTAAGATTCCATTTATATGGAAAGTTCAGAATAGACACAAAGCAGATTGGTGGTTCCCAGGTCCTGGAATTAAGAATAGGGAGTGACTGCTAATAGTTGTGGGGTTCATTTGGGAGATAATGAGGCTATTTTGGAATTAGAGAGTTATGGTATTTGCATAACTCTGAATACACTAGAAAACGATTGAACTGTATACTTTTAAAGGGTGAGTTGGATGATGTATGAATTATATTGTAATCAAGCTTTTATTTTAAAAAATGACCAAAATATATGAGCAAACACCTCAATAAAGAAGAGATAAAGATGCCAGATTAAGCATATGAAAAGGTGCTTAACATCTTTTGTCAAAGTCAACAAAAACAAGTAATTTTTGAAAAATTGTCTCAGTGCAGAAGAGTCTAAGGAAACATGATGACTAAATGTAACATGGTATTCTGGATGGGATCCCTAGAACAGAAAAAGGACATTAGGCAAACACTATGGAAATCTGAATAGAAGATGGAACTTAGATAACAATAATGTGTCAGTATTGACTCATTAATTCTGACGAATGTACCCTAGTAATATAAAATGTTAATAATATAAATATAGAGGAGAAAGAATTTAAGTTGTTCCCAAGGAGAAATATCAGGAAGAAAGTACCATCTGGGAACTGAGTGTGAGGTACACAGGAACTCTCAACTACCTTCATAATTTTACTATAAATCTAAAACTAAAATTTAAAGTTTAATTTTTTTAAAAAAAGCTTAGACCATGGACCATAGCTTTTAGCAAAGTTGACAGCCTGCCTGATTTTCCACACAATTGATTTGACTGAAATGTGAAATTGTGGGAAAACTCCACTGACAATTTTATGGTTTTGCTGGAGTTTGGTGGGTTTATAATCTGGAGCTAACACAGAAATTGAGATACAATTGTTATCAAGAGGTGAAACTAATATAACATATAGAAATTGCAGGCTGGAGAGTTATAAGAGGGAGTCATCGCAAAAGTTTCCCTTGAGAAAACTACTTGGACAATTGGTGATGGATCATGAACCTCATTTTGAGGAAGGAAAAATCTACAAAAATGAGATCATATGTAATGTTCTCCTTACTCTTCCATACATTTCTAGAGTGGGAACTTTGCTATTCGATATAATTTATAAGTACAAACTGTAGGAATTTTGTTGTCCTGCTAGGAAAATGTGAAAGATAGAAGAAAAATGTTCAAAGGGAGACATTTTAAATAAGTATCTATATATATAAAAGCCTAATATGCAAAGTGTCCCCTCGGGAGTTCAACTGACCAGGAGTTTGATTGCTTGCTATGATATGTGCTGACCACCAAGGGGCAGTGCAGAATGAAGGAAGGCCCTGGCCGGTGGCTAGCAGCCGGCAACCAGGGAAGGGAGGCCCTGGGTGGCAGCTGGCTGCAGCTAGGGACCCTACCTGTGCACGAATTTTGTGCATTGGGCCTCTAGTGTATAAATAAATACACAAAGCCATTGATTTGTTCAGTTGAGTGTCCTTGTGAATTCTGCTAAATCAAATGAGTTATTTGCCAGTGTTTAATCTTCTAACTAAATTCCATATGGTACTTTTTCCTGATATTTCTCCTTAAGAACAACTTAAATTCTTTCTCCTCTCTATTTATATTTTAATAACATTGGCACTGTTGAAAATGATGTGATACTGATTTAGTTATTTTCATCATCATGAATAATAATTATTCAAAGCTTGTTCGTTATGAAAGGAACCATGTTAGGTAGGGTTATCTAATTTCTTTCACAAATAATGAACTGAGGTTTTAGTATTTTATAGAATAGCATTCATCTTAGAGTTTTTCAGTTTAGTTTTGTGGTTTTTTTTAGTTGATCCTGACAGAGAATTGAGATAATGATATAAAAGTCAAACTGACAAGAAAGTAATGAAAATTCAAATGTTATTTTTATGGATGAGCATGATATTGAATTATGAAAAATGATTAATTTTAAATAATTCCTGTTACTTCAAATCATATTAGATTTATACTTTATGAAAATTAGCATTAAGATTTTTCAGAAAGATATTATGATGTTATAACCCTATTTCAGAACCACAAGTACATTCTTTACATCTAAATTTTACATGAACTGTCTGAATAGGTAAATGCTACTTATGTTTTTCTAAGAAACCAATCTGAATTGGGTGCTTTGCCTTCCTATTAATCTTTAAACAAATACAACTTCTTTTTAACTGGGTAACCTTATTCTCAGAAGAAGAGCTTAAGGCATATCTTCAAAATGAAAATGTAATTGGGGAAATTGTAATTTTGATATCAAATTGCCCTTCCAACTCTGTGAAAGATCATGGATCAGTACAATGTGAACTGTTGGCAGCAGAGGCACCAAAAATGTGTTTTGAGGAAGGCCACGTGAATTAATTACCTTTTTGCTACATGTTTATTTCCAAGAAAATGTATTATATGTCAAGCACATTCTTCTATTGTAAAACCCCAAGTGATTTGGGTACTTTGGGCCCCAATATATTTATGGAAATTAGCATGTCAAGGTACTGGGGAATTATCCCAGAGAAGTTAAAGTGGAACTGTCTGGTTCATCATTACTATCAGTGACTAGGTCTAGGGAAACCAATTTGCTTTCTGATACATCTTTGATTTAGCCACTGAATGACTCACAACAAATTGAAGACCTGAGGCTAATGCTGCCTACTTAATGCCAAAGATAAGCTAGGCTCTTAGTTCAAAGATAGACTGCAGACGTGGCTGATTTGTAATCAAGAAGACTATTAGTGAAGTTTAAATTATAAAGTCTGAGTTGAGAGCTGTGATTAAATAGGGACCAGTCCCGATTAATCACTAAGTAAGCTAGTTTTCCCCTGTGTTCCCTTCACTCCTTCTGACAGTAGCAAGGATTTGAAGAGAAGCCTAAACACTTAGCATTTCAGGTTGGAAAGTTGTGTCAGTATGTGGAGGTCTATGGAGCCTAAGGAATTTAGGCAGCATCTAACTTAGAAAGGACTCATTCCTTCAGAGAAGGTACTGCTATGTCTCCCCTTCTATCCCTGACCCCTCCCTCACTCCCTAATACTGCGGCCAAGTTGTGAAGATGACTGAAAATTTGATAGATTTCAAAATTGAAATCCGAAACTAAAACAGGCAGAAATAGCATGGGCAAAATAGAGCCACAAAACTTCCTTTCTCATTTTACTTTGAGGACCGGATATTCCATTAACTTGGAAACACATTTAGGGGTAATGGGCTATTTTGGGGATGTTGAAGACTATTACTGTAAAGTTATTTAGTTAATTCAATGTGCAAACCTCCTAATGCTTAATGGAGACCAAATGTGCCAAAGAAATAATCATTTTGATAAGAGGGAGAGTAGAAAATAATTTTGGAGTCTGAGTTCCTTGGAAGACAGGATAGAAGCAACAATAAGGTGCTTAACAGAGGAGGGTTTAGAAATGGAGGTGGGAAAAACCAATTCCATGTGCCAAATTTTATTTAGGCTAGTCTTGCACTCAAGAAAATATGAATAACCTCTCTCTTTCTCTCTCATTCCTTCTCTTTTCACGTCAACCTTTAATTTTTGACACCAATTCAACCAACATTGTTATAGATGAAATAAATAGTTGTTCTGTCACTTGGGACCACACATAATAATACTTTTGTGGAAAAGGTGTTTGAATTCTAAGCAATCAATCTATATGTGATGTTAGGCACACACTTCCTGAGTAAGGTGGGGGTTGGGTTACCTGACCAGATCTCTCAGAGGAAAATCCTTCACAGATAATTTTCTCTTGCTCTTGTGTTGATTTTTCCCTCAGTGATTAATAGTGCCAAAGCAGGTCAGCAATTATTCTGCATTATTTCCATTTTCTGAGCTGGCATTTCATGAATGACTCAAAGTACAAGGGACATCAGGTGGTTAGAAGTGTAGCAAAGAAAATGAAGCAGGATAAAGGGAGAGAGAGGACAGAGGTGCTACTTCAGAGAAGATAGTCAAGAAAGACTTCATTTGAACTAGCATCTTGGCATCTGAATGAAGTGAGTGTGCAAGCCATGTAAATGTTTGGGATGGATATTGTGTCAGTGAGAGGGAACAGCAAGTGCAAATGCCCTGAGATAGCAAAGTTTTAGTTACAACTAAAGGAGACAACCAAGGGAGACAGTGTGATGAAGCAGAATGTGTAAGGGGAAAGTAGCCAATGGTGTGAAGGATGAGGCCTCTGGATATTGTGTCAGTGAGAGGGAACAGCAAGTGCAAGTGCCCTGAGATAGCAAAGTTTTAGTAGAACTAAAAGAGACAACTAAGGGAGACAGTGTGATGAAGCAGAACGTGTAAGGGGAAAGGAGCCAAAGGTGTGAAGGGTGAGGCCTCTAGACAATAGGAAGGACTTGGGGTTTCACTCTGAAGGAATTAGTCGGCATTGCATTGAGCATTTGAGAGTGGAAGCATGACATTAACTGATGGTTTAAAGCAGGGGTCCTCAAACTTTTTAAACAGGGGGCCAGTTCACTGTCCCTCAGACCGTTGGAGGGCCGGACTATAGTTTAAAAAAAAACTATGAACAAATTCCTATGCACACTGCACATATCTTATTTTGAAGTAAAAAAACAAAACGGGAACAAATACAATATTTGTATTTGCATGTGGCCCGCGGGCTGTAGTTTGAGGACCCCTGGTTTAAAGGATCACTTTACCAGCAATATTGAGGCTGTGCTGTAGGTGGCAAATCTGGAGCAGAGCAACCAGTGAGGAGGCTATTGTGAATAGTCCACATGAGAGGTGGTTATGCCTTTGACTGAGATGGTAGCAGGAGAGAAGGTAAGGAGTGGTGTTTTTCCCACATATTTTGAGGGTGGATCCAACAGGGTTTGTTGATGGGTTGGATGTGGGATTTGTTGGGGGTGTGGGGAGAGAATTCAAAGATGACTCCACAGTGAACCTGATTAATTGGGGGTTACCTTTCTGAGGCAGGTTACACTCAAGGGAATAGAGCAGATTTGGGGTAGGGGAGGATTGCAATTTCTTTTGAAAGATGCCTATTGGACATATAGAAGGAGATAATGAGCAGAGAACACAATATGTGATGAGGGGTTATGGGAGAGGTCGGAGCTGGGGATTTAAATTTTGGAATCACCTACATAGAAATGCTATACATAGTAATGGTGAAGCAGGATAGTAAGAAGCTAGCAAAATTCTTGGACAAATGCAATGGGGAAACTGAGACAAGATAATTAAACAAGGCCAAACAATTTGAGCAACTTAGAGCCAGCTAGTGAATCACAAGATCTTATCTTCCCTAACCAAGGACACTTGAGAGAAAATGGTTTATACCACCCCTCCCTAACCAGAGAATAAATAGCTTAAATCACCCGGGTTGGGGAGAGAGAGCAGAGACCCAATTAGTGCCCTTTATCCCAGCTAAACTAAAGGACAGATGAAGTCAGGGGAACAAATAACAAACACCTGATTAGAGCCAGACAGCCCCAAGATGAAAGTAAAGCATTAAAACTGACCAGAGAGTAATCACAAACTCCCCTATTTGCTCATTTTGATGCATCAGCATAATAAAAATACACATGGAAAGATGATGCATATTCTGCTAAAACCCTCCCCCAAGATTTTTGCTTAGCAGAAGAGAAATAAAATCCTCAAGACAAAGGATACCAGTGCAGACTCTCTCTAGAGCAGTGGTTCTCAACCTTCTGGCCCTTTAAATACAGTTCCTCATGTTGTGACCCAACCATAAAATTATTTCCGTTGCTACTTCATCACTGTAATGTTGCTACTGTTATGAATCGTAATGTAAATATCTGATATGCAGGATGGTCTTAGGCGACCCCTGCGAAAGGGTTGTTCGACCACCAAAGGGGTCACGACCCACAGGTTGAGAACCACTGCTCTAGAGCATGCCCATGCCTGTGCTCAGGCATACACTTTTACTTTCTCCTAAACTCTAAGGCAGCGATTCTCAACCTGTGGGTCGCAACCCCTTTGGGGGTCGAACGACCCTTTCACAGGGGTCGCCTAAGACCATTGGAAAACACATACATAATTACATATTGTTTTTGTGATTAATCACTATGCTTTAATTATATTCAATTTGTAACAATGAAAATACATCCTGCATTACAGATATTTACATAACGATTCATAACAGTAGCAAAATTACAGTTATGAAGTAGCAACAAAAATAATTTTATGGTTGGGGGTCACCACAACATGAGGAACTGTATTAAAGGGTCATGGCATTAGGAAGGTTGAGAACCACTGCTCTAAGGTTTCCCAAGAGACTTGTGACCAGGGGAGCATTGGGCAGCAGCAGCTCATCCTGGCCTTACCCCCTGAACCTGTCTCCAATGCCTCTTTTCTCTGACTTTCCAGTGAGCTAAAAGCACCCCGCCTGTGACTTTTACTTCTCAGTGAGTTAACAACAGCCCACCCTGGCTCACTTCCTTCCTGTAATGTTTCTAGGGCTCCAAAGCAGAGCACCACCTAGGCCCTCTCCTGCTGCTTCTTCTACCCTCGGTCCTTCTTTTGTTTCACTGTCCCCAGCTTTAATAAACGTACTCTCAAAATCACGTGAACTCGTTTGTGAAATTTTTCCTACATGAAGTCAAGAACCCACACACTGCTGGCCGGCCTGAGGCAGACGCACTCTGGCCTGGTCCCCATCCAGTGACAATGGGACTGGGCTATCTGTGGATTGAATGTAGAAGAAACCTGAGGCCTGAGCCCTGTTGCATTCCTAAGTTTATAATTTGGGAAAAGAAGGAGGATTCCACAGGAAATGTCTGTGAAGAAACAATCAGTGCAGTAATAGGTAAACAAGACAGTTCTGTGTTTCAGAAGCCAAGTGAAGAATGTGATTCCAGAAGGAGGGGGTGATCACTATATCACTGGATGGGACTGAGTTCCTGAGGAGAGAGGCAGGGGCAGAATAGGGGACCAAGAACTCAATGACTCTTTACAACAGAAGTCCTTGAGACCTAAATGAGAGTAATTTCTTGGAGAGATGAGAGAGAAAGTGGAGGATTCCACAGGAAATGTCTGTGAAGAAACAATCAATGCAGTAATAGGTAAACAACACAGTCCTGTGTTTCAGAAGCCAAGTGAAGAAAGTGATTCCAGAAGGAGGGGGTGATCACTGTATCACTGGATGGGACTGAGTACCTGAGGAGAGGCAGGGGCAAAATAGGGGACCAAGAAATCAATGGCTTTTTACAACAAAAGTCCTTGAGACCTAAATGAGAGTAATTTATTGGAGAGATGAGAGAGAAAGCGATTGGGCTGTATTCAAGAGAGCTTGGGAAGTGAGGAATTACCAAGATCAAGCAAAGACAAATCTTTTGATTGGGCTGTATTCAAGAGAGCTTGGGAAGTGAGGAATTACCAGGATCAAGCAAAGACAAATCTTTTAGGCAATTTCTCTGGGATGAGTATGCAAATTAAACCAACAAAGATGGCAGTTGATTTGTATACATAGGCACCCAGTGGCCTGGGTCCTGGGAACATCATCGGCACCCAGGTCACTCTGAGGTAGGCCCCGTGTGGGCCCTGAGCAGCGTAGAAAGGGCCTGAGCCAGGGGGCTCCTCGGCAGGGGCGGAGCCGGCCATCGGAGCTGCGGGGGGCCCTGCCCAAGCCTAAAGCCTCTGCCAGAGGCATCAGGCCTGGGCGAGGGGCCTATCCGGTGATTAGAGGGTGATGGGGGTCGAGGCCTCTGGCTGAGGCATCAGGCCTGGGCGGGGAGGCCGAGCCGGAGATCAGTGTGAACTACAGAGGAAACACCTTTTCTGACCGCTCATTGGCTAAGCTCCCTGTATGCCACTGGTAATATTCTTAGTAACTTGGGTAATAAGAATCCAAAAAGGTGATCTAGGGTTTTTCACCACACTCCTGGCGAAAAAAACGAAGGTC
>NW_005358043.1:487754-505605 GCF_000412655.1 Myotis brandtii | reverse complement strand
CATGCCTGAGTGGAGGGACTGACTTTAGAGAGTGCTAAGGGCAGTTATCAGTTGTCATGGGTGAAGGACAGGATTATGGGCACAGATGCAGATAGATAGGAAAAAGTGAAAGTTCTTTTCTGATCCCTTCCATCATCTCAGGCAAATAATAAGAAGGAATCAGCTGAGAGTGAGAAGAAAGAGGTTTGGAAGAGAGAGGGCATAAATAGTCCTCTCGGAGTGTAGTGAGTGAAGCAGCCAAGATCCAGGATCAGTGGGCAATACCCCTCGAGGTTTGTTTCATAAATTCACAACCACATAGCCAGTATAGTTGTGTTTTTCTCCAATTGTATTCAGCACCTTAGGTACAATCAAGAAGTGGGTTGAATCCACATAGAGTATTTGCCAGGTGAGTATGGTGAAAGGGATGAGAGGAAAGAGGTTTTGTAATACATGCAGGAGAGTTATAGTAATTGATGAGCCATGGACTCTAATCTGAGTAAGAGGAGAAGTGAACACTGAAGGGAGATAAAAACAGTGGAAAGGTAAGGCAAATACATCAGAAATCTATTGAAATTTCCCAGATTCCACAGGGAATTCTAGATTACACAGGGAGTACCAATATTGTATCTCCTTTTGGGGTCAGAGCACAATGTCAGAGAAATTTCCTTTTTTTTCTTTCTCCTCTGTCTTCTTTTTTTCCTTTTTCTTCTTCTTTTTTAGAAATTTTATGTAAACTAAAAAGTGTTCTTTGAATAGACTATTTGGGGTCAGAGCACAATGTCAGAGAAATTTCCTTTTTTTTTCTTTCTCCTCTATCTTCTTCTTTTTTCCTTTTTCTTCTCCTTATTCTTTTTTTTAGAAATTTTATGTAAGCTAAAAAGTGTTCTTTGAATAGACTATTTACTGATGAATAAGCGTGAATCCTATAAATCCAATGCCTCTGATAAAGAGACATAAGTATCTACTCTCCCAGAATGTGGAAAACTGTTAATTGGGTTATTTTCCAAGTATATACTAGTCTAAAGGGGAAGTAGAAATTCAAACAAATCACATTGAAATGATATTGGGCCTATTGGTTTCTGTAATTTTCAGCAGAAGGGAAGTTTCACTCAGACAGAAAGAGCTCATGAATTCAGTCAAAAGCAGATGACTAAACTGCTTAGGTTCATTTCCATCTCCCCATGCAGGCACAGCCTGAGTCACAGCTCAGTCCTAAGTGGAATTCTTACAAAAGCAAATTAACTGTTTCAAGTCAGCAGGGAAATTGCACATATAGCAGCAGTAATTTTAAAAGTGCTACAATTGTATAGCACTAACAATATGCTTTCCAAGAGAAAGACTTTGCCATGATGCAGAATAGGACCCAGTGGCCCACCGCATGCTGCTAAGTCAACAGCATCTTAGACTGTATTTGAGCAAAGCAATACAAAGTGAAAGAACAAAATTCAACCAAGTAAAGTTGAAGATATAATTGGGTTCACTAAGCAATTCATGAATCGGGCAGCATCCCATCTAGCAACTAGGAGGGCATTCAGAGGTGTTATACAAAAGCGAAGGTTTTTACAGGAAGAGGGAGGGGCAAGGGCACTATTAACAAAAGAAAATAAAAAATTATTTTAGACCTGGACATTTTGTGAGGACAAGGCAACAGCAAGGATTTTTATCCTGTTGATTGCCTCTTCTTTCTATAGGGGATGGGGAGGGCCCACATGGCAGATTACTTCATTGATGTTGACCCAGGAAACTGACTGGTTGATTAAGATTATGTTTCTGGGAGAGATTGAAACAGAAATTAGTTCAGGTAGTAAATCTAGGTTTGATATCTTGGGCTTTAGCTTAAGTGACACCATTGCCATTTGGGGCCTATACTTTTCTTTTTAACAAAGTAATAATATGAGTTTCCCCAGATATGACCCAATTTTACATACAGTAATGAGTGGCTTAGAGATGTAAGCTATAAATCTGATCTAGAAAGGCCCTGGTAATTTTTCTTTTTTATCTCTTATAGTCACCTGCTTTTTTCTCAGCTACATTCCCAGGAGTGTAGGGATTAGATCAGAGACATTTATAGAAGAATATGAATACATTCTAGACTCGTGTTTGAAAGTATGTATTACATAATCTATAAAACTGCGGCATCCTCAGTAGCCTGAATGTGTTGTAAAAATTTTCCCAGAGAGATTCTGAAATCAGATCTTTCTCTGACCTTCGCAATCTTGATGCATTGGGTCCAAGAGTATTACTGTATTTGTCTACTATGGGGATGAAGAAGGAAACTGAGATTATGAGCTGCCCCAGCATGAACCAGACACTTCTTATACACATCTGATGCATAGTAGGGATGGGTATTAATATAACCTCATTTGAAGGAAGAGGAAACTGACTATATAAGAGATTGATCTGATATTCAAATCCAGGCTCACAAGTCTGACTGACTAAAAACCTCTAGCTCCCTTGACAAAACAAGCAGTGCTCTTGGATTCATTTGAAAAGTCAGTTCTTCCCTAATTCGCTTTCTTAGTGTGATGGCTGCCTTCTGGAACATCCTCTGGCCCAAAAGCATCTCAGGTACAAATCTCTCCCAGGAACAAAGGATTTCAGGTCAGGGAATGACCTTGCTTTCAATGAAAAACTCCAGTTGCATTCAGGGGAAGAAATGAAAAGCTACACTATCACCTTCTTCACAGGGTTATTGTGCACACTGAATGAGATAATAAATGCACAATGCCTGAAAAAAAATGGTATTGTATATTATAGTTCAAAACTTCAGCTACGCAGATTAGATTTTTTACCTTTATTTTAAAAGTTTATCTCACACATTCTGGTGACTTCTATTTGTCTTTTAGTTAACCTTTAATCCATTCTTGTCTAACTTGTTTAAAAGCCTTCAAAGGTTTGGATCATGTTCTATTTCTTTGTGTCTGCTACACATAGCAAGGAACAGGTTCTCCAAAGAGATTTGTTGAGTTGATTTCAATAGTCTTTAGCACCAATGCTTTTTAAACAGCAATAGGAAGAATAATTCAAGATATAATGTGAATTTTGATAATGGATTTCTTTTTTAGGCTGAATGGCCCTTTGTTTTGCCTTTTCCCTTCTGTGCTCATGCTTGAAATGACACCAGGGGGCAGCATTGAGTCAGCTTGCATCCTAGTGTGAACTAGGACATATGAAATATAATGGTAGGGGCTGACAGATAGGAAATATATAATTCTCAAAATACGTCACTGGTTTTTAAAATGACTGTGCACTTTGCTACAGAAATCTATTTAAAAGCAGCAACCCCCCCCCCCATACCTCCTGGGAGCTTTTGAGGATAAATGACTTGTTTTCTTTCTAACCCTGGGTGGCAAAGCAAACTGGAAGACATTTAACCATTTATTCTCACAGCAAAATTGAGCAAATGTGCAAGCTACATCACAAAGGATGATAAATTTAGCATTCATTTAAGATGTGGAAAGGCACATATCCGGCTCTGGTTAAATACTGCCTTAGGAATTGAAATCAATTGAATCAGTTCAATGAAACACTGTAACAAAATGCTCCATTAGTTAGGTTTTTGCCCTGAAGCAAACACTGAAGAGGAGGAAGGTGGGAATGTGGTACAAGAAATTAAAAGCAGATATTTTTAGCCAAACAACTTCTTAAAATGCTCTATGCCCCCTATAGACTTTGCCAGATCTCTCTCAGATCACTGCAAATATATGCTTAGATAGCTCTTAGATGCATTGTTCATGCTCAGAATTTTTGCCCCTGGGTATTGCAAGATTTTTACATTAAAACTAGCGGGCTCGTTGTTTGATAAAACAAAGTAGATCCAGGCATTTCATAAATATACTAGATGCCCAGTGCATGAGATTCATGCACTGGCGGCTTAGCCGTCAGTCGGACATCCTTAACACTGCCACAGAGCCTTGAGCGTCTGTCCCCTGGTGGTTATGCATGTCATAGCGACCGGTTATTCTGCTGTTCGGTCGATTTGCATATTAGCCTTTAATTATATAGGATATTTTTTTTTAAGATTAAAATCAGCTAAAGAAAGCTCATGGAAGAACACCTTTGTTTAGTAACTTGGTCCTGTCCTTACTCCTTACTAGAATCTGAGGACATAGCATACATTTTTATATCAATAGGGTTTCCAAGAAAACCAAAGGTAAAAGTACAATAGGATACACCAGTTCCTCTATAAGCCCACAAATTAATTTCTGTTATACCTACCCTGATTATTACAGAGGGATTTATTTTTCATTTACTCATTCAACAAACATTCACTAAACATTCAGTATGTGTTCAGTAATAGGAATACAATAATGAAAGACACATTTATCTGTGTTTTAAATAAATTCACAGTCTGGAGAGTGTCAACTGACAGTTGTTGGCACCAATTCAATGCCAACAGGAATCCCCAGTTGTGTGTGTGGTGAAGAAGGAAACTCCATCCAGGGCAAAACAGCTCAATTAAGATACAGCACTGAACAGCATAGCTGTGGAACAGCTCAATTGTGACATAGCAGGGCTGTGAAAACAGGGGAGCTGTGAGGCCCTCTGTGGCTAGACAGCTCTGCTCTGCTCTTTGCCAGTCTACTTTGTGCTGTGCTGGTCTGCTCCACAATGCTTTTGTTGGCTCTGCTCCATGCCAGTCTGCTCTGGCCTGCGCTGTTCTGCTTCTACAGATATCTCCCATGTAAACACAGTCTTCAGTGGAAAGGGACAATGTGCTCTCATGCCAGAGGGGAGCTAGCTTATATGGACAGAAATCCCACCCCTGGTCCTTGATGGGTCTGTCATGCAAATGAGGACTCTAAATCCTCACAGTTTGATTGGTACAAAAGGCACCAATTCTGATTGGTCAGAATAGAGCCACTCAGGTTGGCCGGAGAAAGCCTCTGCCCTATTGGTTGAATTCCAGGAATTCCTTTATAGGGGCTGGATCAGATAGCAGAAACACAGTGCAGGCAGCCAGCTCAGTGCACAGGCAGACAGCTCAGTGCAGGCTTCTCCCTGAAGTGCAGTTTGTGTGAGAGGACCCTGTGCAGAAATGGCTGCTAGACTCTAAAATTTGAGTTCAGTGAGCCACCAGGACCCCTTCTAAAGTGTGTTTCTTTGTTAGGGTTCATGAGAGAAATAAACAGAGAGAGAGAGAGAGAGAGAGAGAGAGAACAGAATAAGATGTATAGATGGGTTGACAGAGAAATTGTGGGGTTGGAGAGAAGAAATCTTTCAGGAGTAGCTAGATTATATTCTGCCAAGAACAAAATTGGACACTGGGAATCAAAAATCAAATTGAATCATAAAAGTTTTTAAAAGCAATATTTCCAGACACCTGAATCTTGTCAATTACCATGCCCTTAAAAAGGTATTCTATCATGAAAAAAAAAATCCATTGTAAATATAAATTAGTTATTTAGTGTCATGTCACCCAAAATACCTGCCTCCCACCATCCTACTCCCACCATATACCTAGCATGAACATGGTGCCTGACTGAATCTTGAATATTTTTTTTGTCATTTAAAGCCTAGAGGTGTTGGTGCTGTTTAGATGCAGATTTAATTCTTTTCTGTTTGTATCATCTCTGATTCTTTTCAATAGGTGATGTTAGTCCTAAATTTTAAAGTAGAAAGGCTTCTCCAAATATATTAATCTTCTAACCATCAGCTGTGAAAGGGCTTAACAACTCATTTTATATTATTATTAGTAGATTTGCATTTAAATTATTTAGGGATTCTCAAATCTCCATATAGATTGTCTTCTGAAGTAGATAAAAGCACCTAGGGAAGAGGTTGGATGCCTGTCACTGAGTTCAGAGTGACACTTAGGGGGTGTGAGGTGTCCATTGCACAAACTCACCACAAGCATGAATTCGAAAAGGTCCTGGATGTGCTTGTATCTTGTGAGAGGACTTATATTTACCTCGTTCCAAAGAGAAAGGAGATGGGAGGGAATGGAAGGAAAGAGGGAAAATCTAATTTGATAAATTAAAGAATGCTTTTTAAAAAAAATCCAACCTCATGCATCAGAGTAGAAGAACTGACTGCTTCACTATCATTGCTTCTTTTGCTGGGGTGGTACATCCAGATGAGGCTATATTGTCCGTAAATGGTGTCTGAAGGAACAAAATAATGAGATTAAAAAAGGCAAAAATTCTTGCTTTTTAAGGCTTTAGATGTCTCACCCAAATATTGCCACTTCAACCATTTGCCTAAATATTAAATATTTACTAATTATACATCATTTAAAGAAAATGCTTAAAAACTCTTTTTTGAATTGAAAACCTTTACCCTGTTCCCCCATAGCCTATGAAACATCTATATTACAATTAAAATGATTTTCATTTTATCTCACCCCACCTACCCTAAATGCATGCTAAACTCACCTTTCTGTTATAATGGAGTGTCACCTGTGCTTAGTTCTCCTACTAGATCACCAAATCTGCTATTTACATTCTAAAAGGGACCCACCAGTTCAACCAAGTCTCTCCAGAGGCTCTGATGCCAGCCCTACCATTTTTGTATTCATCTATTTACATTACAACTAAATTATAACGATTGTAACTACCCCAGTTCCTCATATTTCTTTTTTTAAAATATATTTTTTGTTGATTTCAGAGAGGAAGGGAGAGGGAGAGAGAGATAGAAACATCAATGATGAGAGGGAATCATTGATCAGCTGCCTCCTGCAGGCCCCCTATTAGGGATGGAGCCTGCAACCCAGGCATGTGCCCTTGACCAGAATCCAGCCGAACCAGGGACCCTTCAGTCTGCAGGCTGACGCTCTGTCCATTGAGCCAAACCGGCTAGGGCCCTCATATTTCTTTTATAAAGTGTGACCCCAAGGGTAGTCAGGAATTACAAGTTTTTCCCCTAGAATTGTCACTAAATTCCCATCTCCCCTTCCTGTCCTGTCCTTTTTTTCCCAAAGAGGGAAAAATGTCCTGGGCATTGGAGGAGCTATGACTCACTGAGGAAACATTGCCGCCTTCCCAAAGCCTCCCGCTGTGCCCCTAAACGTGCAGTCTGTAACCGATTGTTCCTGTTGAATAACAATGTGAGCTGCGGGCCTTCTTCCGCCTGCCAGCAAATAGATTAGGCTGCTGGCTTTTGTGAGCGTGAAGCCAGCCCCCGGAGCCCCAGGAAGCCACTATCAGCTGCCAACAGATGGAGTCTATCAGGGTGCTGTCAGTCACCCACACCTGTGGATTGTGCCTCCCAGCCAAAAAATTAATTGCTTAGAAATATAAAATCAGTAGGCTCAGATGGGAAAGGATTAAAAGAAAAGAGGGTTAAGCAAGGGAAAGTGGAAGCCGTGCTCTGCTAGGCAAGATGATGAACACCCGCTTATCTAAGCGCAAGACGTGTTCAGCGTTTCATTTGATTTTCAGAAACAAGAAAGACAGCAGAATTAGAATGGAACTGTTCGGGAAGAAGAAGGGCCGTTTAAAAGAAGCCATAATGCCCATTGCTTGGAAATTGGGTTGTCCGCATGCGTTCTGGGGAAAAAAAAAAAAGATAATTTTTTTCCTCTCCTCTTTTTCTAGTTTGCTGCTGTAATTTCACATATTATTTGTTGATTCATTCATTCTCCTTGTTTTTTATTTGTCATATTTTTCAGTTTTTCATATTTTACCACTTCTAAGATTTCAGTACTAGCAGGGGTTAGTTTTTTGGTTTTGGTGTTGTTTAATAATGGTTCCAGGGGACTGTTTTCATATCATATTTTCTTGTTTCTCTTAAAAAGTTTTTTTAATAGTAAAAAGGAGTTTTGATTCCATTTCAAAAATCGTTTCTCACTAACTGTATGAGCTTCAGTCCTTTATTTATTTATTTTTTTATCTCAGCTACCTGCAAAATGACACAATTGCCAAGATCCCTTGCAGCTCTTAAATTTATATGATGCTAAAACTATTTCCTACAGTCTTTAAAAATGGCTTAGACAAAATATCTGGAATCCTATATAATAAAAGCCTAATATGCTAAGTGTCAGTAGTCCATTCAACCAATCAAAGCATAATATGCTAATGATATGCTAAGGCTGCTCAACCGCTCGCTATGACATGCACTGACCATCAGGGGGCAGATGCTCCGACCAGTAGGTTAACTTGCTGCTGGAGTCCGGCCCATTGGGACTGAGCAAAAAGGGCCAGACACAGCCCTCCCGCAGTCCCTCCCCAGCTGGCCAACCTCCCGCGTCCTTCCCCAGCCCCGATCATGCACCAGTGGGGTCCCTCGGCCTGGCCTGCGCCCTCTTGCAATCCAGGATCCCTCAAGGGATATTGGAGAGCCGGTTTCAGCCTGATCCCACAGGCCAGGCTGAGGGACCCCACTGGTGCACAAATTCGTGCACCGAGCCTTTAGTATGAAAATAAGGGATTGGGGAAAAGGAATTCCTAGGAGGATTGTATGTTATATTGCCCAACACAGCCCTCTTCCTTTGAACATTTCTCCAATAAAACAACAGATCATTATTAATTTGGACCCCATTGAGAAAGCATCAATAGTCTCAGTAATTATGATGCAGTAGTTGGGGCTATGCTTACTTAATTGAAAAATTAAATACAGTTTTTACTTGTCAATATTTTGTTTTATTTTAGTTTCAAATAAATGTGTCTTTGAACCTGGCACAGGAAAGCAGTGACATTCTACATGAGCCAAAATAGCCAGTCTTTCTCTGCAAATACAGTAGGAACAATTTAATTCAATGAAGAATAAACTAATTCAACAAACTTTCATTAATTATGTGTCAACTTCCAGCATATGCTGGAAATAAAATACAAGGTGTCCCAAAATGTATACACACACTTCGAATAATTATAAAGGCAGCACTTATTAAAATACATTTCATTTTCAAAATTAACCTATCAGCTGTTAAAGTATGTATACATTTTTAGGGACACCTGTACTGTGCCTTTACTCAACGAATTTAAAATCTAGTAGCTTGAATAAAAACAATTGTACAAATAAAAATAATGATAAGATAATACTAGACACCATTTACTGAGACTTATGTGCAATTTTACCACTTGATATACATCTAATACATCTAATCTTTAACACAACACTGGAAAGTATCACACACGATTGCCAAGATCCCTTGCAGCTCTTAAATTTGTATTATCCTGTTTTTGCGGTGTTTTTTAAAGACTATGTTTTTAGAGCAGTTTTAGGTTAGGAGAAAAATTAACAAAAGGTACAGAGATTTCCCATTTACCCCTTGCCCCCACACATACATATCCTCCCCCATTATCAACATCCCTCATCAGTGTGGTACATTGGTTACAATTGATCAACTTACATAGGTACATTGCAATCACTCAAAGTCCACAGTTTACAATAGGGTTCACTCTTGGTGTTGTACATTCTATAGGTTTGGACAAATATATCATGACATATCCATCATTATAACATCATTCAGACCAGTTTCACTACTCCCAAAATTCTCTGAACTCTGTCTATTCATCTCCCTATAACCACTGATCTTTTTACTGCCACCATAGTCTTGCCTTTTCTAGATTGTTACATAATCAGAATCATACCATATGTAGTCTTTTCAGATTGGTTTGTTTCACTTAATAATATGTATCTAAGGTTTTTCCATGTCTGTTCATGTCTGGGTAGCTCATTCAGTTTTAGCACTGAATAATATTCTATTGTCTGGACCCTATGGTCCACAAATTATCAATCCATTCACCTACTGAAGGCCATCTTGATTGCTTCAAAGTTTTGGCAATTATGAATAAAGCTTCTATAAACATCACTGCACTAGCATTTAATGCATAAGTTTTCAACTCCTGTTCCCAGGAGAGTAATTGCTGGATTATATGGCAAGAGTATGTTTAGTTTTGTAAGAAATTGCCAAACTGCCTTCCAAAGTAGCTGTAGCAGTTTGCATTCCCCCATCAATGAGTGAGATTTTCTGTCGCTCCATATCCTCACCAGCATTTGGTGGGGTCAGTGTTCTGGATTTTTGCCATTTTATGAGATGCTTAATGGTATCTCATGTTGCTTTAATTTGCATTTCTGTGATGACATATGATGTGAAACATCTTTTCATATGCTTATTTTTTATCTGTGTATCTTCTTTGGTGAAGTGTCTGTTAAAGTCTTTGGCCTATTTTTTAATTGGGTTTTTTTTTCTTATTATTGAGTTATAAAAGTTCTTTATATATTTTGGATAATAGCTCTTCACATATAACTTTGGCAAATATTTTCTCCTAGTATGTGGCTTGTCTTTTCATTATTTTGACATTGTCTTTTAAGGACAAAAGTTTTTATTTTAATGAAGTCCAGATTATCAATTACGTCTTTCATGCATTGTGCCTTTGTTTTTATATCTAAAAAGTCATCACCATACCCAAGGCTGTATAGGTTTTCTTCTATGTTATCTTTTATGAATTGTATAATTTTGCACTTTACATTTAGGTGTGTGATCCATTTTGAGTTAATTTTTGTGAAGGGTGCAAAGTCTATGTCTATTATTTTTTCTCATGTGGATATTTAGTTTTTCCAGCACCATTTATTATTTCTGTTCCATTGTATTGCCTTTCTTCCTTTGTCAAAGATTGATTGACTCTATTTATGTGGGTCTGTTCCTGGGCACTCTATTCTGTTCATTGACCAACTACACTGTATTACTGTAGTTTTAAAGTAAGTCTTGAAGCCTGGTAGTGTCAGTTCTCCAACTTTGTTTTTTACAATGTTGAACCCACATCATATACCTGGCATAAATCCCACTCAGTAATGGTGTATAATTCTTTTTATACTAGTACATTGTTGGATTTGATTTGCTAATATTGTGTTGAGGATTTTTGCATTTACGTTCATGAGAGATATCGCTCTGTAGTTTTTTCTCATAATGTCTTTGTCTGTTTTTGGTATTAGGGTAATGCTGGCCTGAACAATGAGTTAGGAAGTATTACCTCTGCTTCTATCCTCTGAAAGAGATTGTAAGAGAGTTGGCATAATTTCTTCCTTAAATGTTGGTAGAATTCATCTGTGAACCCATCTAAGCCCTATGATTTCTGTTTTGGAAGGTTTAGTTATTAGCCCTATTAAGATTGTCTATTGCTTCTTGTGTGAGTTTTGGAAAATTGTCTTTGGAGGAATTTGTCCATTTCATCTGGGTTATCAAATTTGTTGGCATAGAGTTATTCATAGTATTCCTTTACTGTTCTTTTATGCCCATAGAATCTGTAATGATGTCCCCACTTTTATTTCCCACATTAGTAATCAGTATCCTGTTTTTACAAATGAAAACACTGAGTTCAGCGAAGTTAGGAGAATTTCCCAAAGCCAAACCACCTGGCAAGTATGGGAGCTACACTTCAAATTGATGTCTTTGTACATTGTGCCCTGCCTATAACACAGGTGGTATATTATCATTTTCATAGGAAAGATATAAAATGTGTTTAGAGGTGGGATAAAAATCAGTGCTGAGAATATATTAAGAAAGTATGTAAGCTTATTTTACTTCTGAACACCCCTTAGCCAGTGGTTCTCAAACTTCCTAATGCTGCGACCCTTTAATACAGTTCCTCATGTTGTGGTGACCCCCAACCATAAAATTATTTCCATTGCTACTTCATAACTGTAATTTTGCTACTGTTATGAATCATAATATAAATATTTGATATGCAGGATGTATTTTCATTGTTTGCGACCCACAGGTTGAGAACCGCTGCCGGCTTAGACTAAGCTGGATCCCTTGTCATCACTTTCACAGCATCCTGTACTTCCCCTTTCCTATTATTATTATTAGGATTTTTATTTTAGAGAGAGAGAAACATCGACTTGTTGTTCCATTTATTTATGCATTCATTGGTTGCTTTTTACATGTGCCTGATTGGAGATCAAACCTGCAATTTTGGCATATATGGACAATGCTCAAACCAACTGAGCTATTCGGCCAGGGCTCACTGCATTTTTAATTATTCTATCCTATCTAATAAAGAGAGAATATGCTAATTGACTGTCACACCCTCACAAAGATGGCAGTGCCCACAGCCAATAAAGAGGGAATATGCTAATTGACTGCCATGCCCTCAAAGATGGCAGCGCCCACAGCCACAAGATAGCGCAGGCAAGCCTCGGATGGCAGCTGCCCAGTCGACCAGGACCGCCCGAGGCTCAGATAACCAGGGCTGGCCGAGGCTTGCGCTGCCGGCAGTGGCAACAGTAGAGGTGTGATGGGGGCGTCGTCTTCCCCTGATCACCAGGTTACCAGGGCTGGCCGAGGCTTGCGCTGCCAGCAGTGGCAACAGTAGAGGTGTGATGGGGGCATCGTCTTCCCCTGATCACCAGGTTGCCTCCTGCCCCTGAGGGCTCCTGGACTATGAGAGGGGGCAGGTCAGGCTGAGGGACCCCCCCATCCAGTGCATGAATTTTCATGTGCCGGGCCTCTAGTACTTATAATAACATGATATTGTATGTTATTATGCTATATCAAGTAATAGCTATGCTATAAATTCATTCCCCACTAAAGCATTAGTCTTATGAGGACAGGAACCACTAATGTGCTGGTAAATGTGAAAACACCAATTCTCTGAGTTTGCCCCTCTCTGTGGTTAAATACTCCCTAGTTACCAATATACTGGCTATTGGCGTGTAAAATTCCCGAGAAGTCAGCAGACCAGCTGCAGCACCACATTACCAGTGCTGGCACTTGGTAGACACTAGAAATTTCTGTTGAATAAATGGGAATTTCTTTCAAGCTGAAGTTTCTAGAAGTCCACATTTCTTTTGTGATCTTATCTTTGGTCGGGAGATCACAATCCTCTCTGTCGGTGCTAACAGTCTGCACCTGGGGAAAGCTGAGCAGGAACTCAGGGGGTTACAACTACATCGTTACAACCACATTTATACAGCTGTGGCTGAAACACACCCGTGTGATAAACCTCCCAGGAGATACGGACAGGAGGGGATGGGAAAAACATAGCTATAATTTATGTCCTTTAGGAAAAAACAAATGTGCTATATTTACTAAGGAGTCATCACAATTACACATGGTGATATTTAGATTTACTATTATGAAATTTCAGGAGCTCAGCCAGCACAGCTCCAAAGAACCAAGGTAATATCTTTGTGGAGACTTTACCACATTCTCTTCATCTTCAAAGTGTAGACGATTAGAAACAATGACATAGGGCTCCCGAGACAGCACTCTGAGCATTGTATACGATTGATTCATAACAGTGATCATACTGTCCTTATTATCAGCAGAGGCATATGTGCCCATCTTCTCCACTGGGTTATGAGACCCTGGAAGTAAAGTGAAGATTCTTCTGTGTGTTCTCCTAATTCTTTCCTATGTGGTTCCCTCAAAAAGGCCTCAAATTAAATAGACCTTCCCATAGTGAATTGACTGTACTAATAACCTCATCAAAACAGGTGTGTCTCACATGTCCAGGAAAAAAGCTAAAATTCCAAATTTTAGGAATTTGTTTTAAGTAGATTTAACTGTGACTTATAGGTAAAAAGGAAGATCCTACCTGGAGCTCTATTTAGGAATTTACTCTATAAATTCTCAGCTATTCCTTTTTTCCTCTCACTTCATAGGTCATATTTCTTCTCATTGTTAAGAGCATGGACTACAGAGCCAAACTGTCTCGGCTTAAAGTCCTGGTTCTGACCTGGTCAACTGAACCTCTCCGGGCCTCAGTTTCCTTACCTATAAAGTGTGGGGAATAATTGTACCTACTTCATCTGGCTATTATGCAGGCTGAAAGTAGCAATGTGTATCAAATGCTAGCACAGTGAATGTGCTCAAGAAATGCTAGCTATTCTTAGACATACTGTATTATTATCACTGCCCTCTCACCATAAAAATATTTCTAGATTATTTGAAATACGGTCGATTTACTACCTGGATGTGTCTTAGCTTTGCATATATTTTATTATCTCTCAAAGCAGCCTATAAAAATCCCATTTAACCAACATTTTCTATCTAGAAAGTCTTTGGCTTTTAGCTGGAAAAATTCACTACCTTTCTATAAAATATTACTTAAAATATATCAGAATTTTGGTGGCATAGGTCATGCTGAAAAAAAAATGACGATCTTTAAGACATTTGGAATGAACTCTAAAAGGTGTTTTACAATGCTCAAAGTGAAAATGGCCTATCAGAGTACATAAAAATACTTTGCACGGAAAGGTGGCATTTTTAGAGAGCATGTTATTTACTCTAACTGCCATCCAGGCTCATTTGCTATGGTCAGTGGAGACATTCCGTGACTAGATACATAAATGAAAAGGAAAAAATGAGACATTTCTCACTGAGAAACAGTGTATTGTAGTGGAAGGAGAGTGACCGGGGAGTCAGAAGATCAGAATTCTCATGTTGATTGCTGTTAAATTATTGTGTGCCCTTGCACAAGGCTCTTCACCTCTGCGGCAGCCTGTCCCTTCATCTATAAAAGATGATGATTGAGTGAGACAGTCTGCGAAGCTTTTCTAGTTCTGTGATTCTATAGTTTATACCTATTTGGCATTGGTGGCCTTAGAGATAGCTGGTTTTAATGAAACTAGGAAGGCAGGACTACCTGATCTTTAAGTAGCCGATAATATGCTCTGAGTTTATTTTTATCACTTCTTCCTTCTCTAACTGACTCACTGATATAAGCAAAAGCCTTCTGCAGACAGTATCATGAATTCAAAATCAAATGAATTAGAATAAATAAGTATAAAATGAGTGAACTCTTTTCCCCCATGACTTAATTCAAATTGATTATTTCAAAGCCCATCTCCTGGTTCTGCATCCTAGCAGATCATATAAAAGAGAGAATTCTGTTTAGCTTCCTGGTGCCACAGGCTTCAATTATTTTCATGTGCAATGTGCATTAGCATTCTGAGATAAACATTTATTCATTCATTTATTCATTATTTACTTAGATCTCTAAGTGGCATTGACATTTGATAAAGTTTCAAGGACCAAAAAGCAAACTTCTCACCCAGTTCAATGAAAGTTGCAAATCACTGGCCCTTCTTGCTTGCATAGTGCCCCTGACTAGTGCAGTTAACTACTTTCTGTGAGCCGAAGGAAGAAGAACTCTGGTGACATTTCTCTGGAATCTAAAGATCACCAAAGGGATTACATACTTAGACATTGAAGGGATAGTTCCTTATTTTAGCTCTTTTAAGAAATAATATTGATTGTCTTTCTGATAAGAAAAATATTTTAAATCATACTTATTTTTTCTGATTATAAAAGTAATATCTGACCTTTATAGAAACTTTGAAAAAGTATTTATAAGTAATCAGAAGTACCAACATTACCTGTAATCTCATCAATCAGAGATAACCACCATTAATACTGTGATATATTTCCTCCCAATTTACTAGTTTTTCTATGTGTGTGCATACACATGAGTCTATTTTTAAAAACAAAATAGGTCTTGGATCAGACACACTGCTTGCACTTTTCATCTAAAAATATACAGATGGTATTTCCTTAAGTATTACAAAGGCATATTTTTGAATCGTGGCAGTGTTCCATTACATGAATTTACCATAATTTGCTTAATTAACCTTCCATTGTTAAATACTGAGGTTATTTCTATTTTTGTTCAAAAATAAAACTATGATATACATCATTGCTCATAAATTATAGTACACACCTGTGATTATTTTCTTGGAACAATAAAATATCAATGGAATTACCAGGTCAAAGGATATTTCCTTCTGTCCAGCAGTCATGGGGGGGGGGTATTTTATTGAATGCTCACCAAGACTTCAAATTATCATTGAAAAAATTATCTATCAATTTGATAACAGAAAAATTATAACTTATATTTCTATGATGATTAACAGTAATTTTTATCATATGTGTTTGCGCTTTTTTGTTTGTTTGTTTGTTTGCTTTTTGGTAACTGGTTTATCTATATGGATCCTTTTTACATTCCCAGCAAATCTGCTAAAAGAATCTCAAAGAATCAAAGGGTTGCCACCTTTGCACTAGGGGAGTGGTCATTTCTGGCTCCATAAAAAATTCCAATTTTGAGAAATTCCCATAGCAAACACTTCTTTTTTTCAGTTTTATTTTTTGGTTTTTATCATTTTATTTTTTTGGTGATTTTTTTCTTTATTTTTATTGTTGACACTATTACAAATGTCTCAATTTCCCCTCCCTTTGCCCACCTCCAAACAGCTCCCACCTCCACCCCTATCACCACATTGTTGACTATGTCCATGGGTTATACATATATGTTCTTTGGCTAATCCTTTCATCTTCTTTCATTCAGTCCCACCCCCCACTCCCAACAGCTGTCAGTCTGTTCCATGTATACATATCTCTGTTTCTATTTTGTTTGTCAGTTTATTTTGTCCATTCCACATATAAGTGAGATCAGATGGTATTTGTTTTTCTCTGACTGGTTTATTTCAATTAGTATAATAATCTCCAGGTCTATCCATGCAGTCTCAAAAGGTAAGATTTCTTTCTTTTTTTATGGCAGTGTACTATTGGCATTGCATAAATAAACTACAACAGCTTTTTTATCCACTCACCTACTGATGCGCACTTGGGCTGTTTCCAGATCTCAGCTATTATAAATAACACGGCTAGGATCACGGGGGTGCATATATTCTTTCAAATTGGTGTTTCAGGATCTTAGGATATATTCCCAGAAGTGGGATCACTAGGTCAAAAGGCAGTTCCATTTTTAATTTTTTTGAAGAAAATCCATACTGCTTTCCACAGTGGCTGTACCTGTCTGCATTCCCACCAGCAATGTACTAGGGTTCCCTTTTCTCCATAACCTCACCAATACTTGTCGTTTGTTGATTGATTAATGGTAGTCATTCTAGCAGGTGTGAAGTGATACTTCATTGTAGTTCAATCATCTCTCTGATGATTAGTGACCTTGAGCATTTTTTCATAAGTCTATTGGCCATCTGTATGTCCTCTTTGAAGAAGTGTCTATTCAGGTCCTTTGTCCATTTTTGATTTGGGTTGTTTATCTTCCTGGTGTTGAGTTGTATCAGTTCTTTTTTAAAAAAATATATTTTATTTATTTTTTAGAGAGGAAGGGAGAGGGATAGAGAGTTCGAAACATCGATGAGAAACATAGATCAGCTGCCTCCTGCACACCTCCCGCTGGGGATGTGCCCAAAACCGAGGTACATGCCCTTGACCAGAATCGAACCTGGGACCCTTCAGTCTGCAGGCCGACGCTCTATCCACTGAGCCAAACCAGTTAGGGCCAGTTCTTTATATATTTTGGAAATTAAGCCCTTATCTGATGTATAATTGGTGAATATGTTCTCCTATACAGTGGGATCCCTTTTCATTGTGATGATGCTTTCTTTTGCTGTGAAGAAGCTCTTTAGTGTGATGTAGTCTCAGTTGTTTATTTTTTTTCCTTTATTTCTCCTGCCCTAGGAGACATATCAGCAAAAATGTTTCCCCGAGAGATGTCTGAGATTTTACTGCCTATGTTTCCTTCCAGGATTTTTATGGTTTCGTGACTTACATGTAAGTCTTTTATACATTTTGAGTTTGATCTTGTGTATGGTATAAGTTGGTGTTCTAGTTTTATTTTTTAAATGTACCTGCTCAGTTTTCCCATAACCATTTATTGAAGAGAGAGGACATACCCATTGTATGTTCTTGCCTCTTTGTCAAATATTAATTGACCATATAGGTGTGGTTTGATTTCTGTGCTTTTTTTATCTGCTCTATTGATCTATATGCCTGTTATGCCAGTACCAGGCTGTTTTGATTACAATGGCCTACTAGTACAGTTTGATATTTTGTATTGTGATCCCTCCAACTTTGTTCTTCTTTTTCAAGATTGTTGATGCTATTCAGTCTTTTTTGGGGTTCCTTACAATTTTTTGGAATATTTGTTCTAGATCTGTGAAATATACCATTGGTATTTTA
>NW_005358043.1:483363-487541 GCF_000412655.1 Myotis brandtii | reverse complement strand
CTTGGTTAAATTTATTCCTAGGTACCTTATTTTTGTTGTTGTTGGTGCAGTAGTAAATGGGATTGTGATCTTAGTTTCTCCTTCTTGGCTCATTATTGATTTGTAAAAATACCACTGATTCCTGAATATTAATTTTGTATCTTGCTGAATTTATTAGGTCTAGTAAACCTAATAAATGGTGGAGTTTTGGGGATTTTCTATATACAATATCATGTCATCTGTGAATAATGACAGTTTTACTTCCTCCTTTCCAGTTGGATTGCTGTGGCTAGGACTTCCAGTACTATCTATAATAATCTCTATACATAACTATAATAATCTATCCAGTACTATCTATAATAATCTCTATACATAACTATAATAATCTATATATATAAAATGCCAGTGACCAGAATGCAGGAACAACTGGAATGACGCCCACTGTGGCCAGAGAACAGCCAGATCAGGGGCAGGGCCAGCTGGCCAACTGCATGCGGCCCCTCCCCCAGGGTGGCCCCGGCCCTGATGGGCCCCCACCACCCTGATTGGTTCATGGCCCATTCCCCCCATCCAGCAATGCCCCTGATCGCCCCCCTCCACCCCACTCAGGGGCAAGGCTGGCTGGCAAATCTCCCACAGCTCATCCCCAGGCCGCTGACCCCCAATCAGCCCCCTCTATGCCATTCAGGGGTGGGGACAGCCAGTCCACCGCCCTCAGCCCTTCCCTACAGATGACCTGGCCCTGATCAGGCCCAATCAGGCCTGATCTGGGCGGGCTGGCCTGCCAACCTCCAGCCATCTCCTCCTCCTGACAGGCCTGGCCCCTATCAACCCCACTGGGGCCAGGCCGGCAGGACCCACCCCTGCACAAATTTTGTGCATGGGGCCTCTAGTATTGAATAAGAGTGGTAAAAGCAGATATCCCTGTCTTGTCCCTATCTCAAGGGAAACCTTTCAGAGCCTGAGCTCCTAACTCCTGTCTCATTGGCCACTGTGGGAGCAAGACTTGTAAGATGGGTACTTAGGCAGACACGGCATTCTCCTGGCTCAGCGGTGGGGAAGGGTTTCTGACTTTTCATGATAATGAAGAGAGTGAAGATGGAAATGCTGGTGGGGCCCACCCACATGTGAAAGCAGCCTTTCTGTCCGGCCCTTCCTTAGGGGTTTGCCAGGGTAGCCCTTCTCTGCTGGGGGGACCGTCTGTCTGCCCAGGAGTCAGGCCCATGCTTCGCCATTCCCTTTGGCTGCTGAGCCTGGTTGTGGGAGAGCAACCAGCTGCCCTAACCTCTGGGGTGTTCCCCAAATGCAGCCCAACCCCACCACACCCTCTGCCCCCAGCCTCCGAAGCTCCGCATGGGCGTGGGGGTGGTTACCCTGGGCTCCTCGAAGCCCTGCAACCTGTCATTGGCTGCACCTCTCCCCGACAGCGGGGCCACCATGGCGATACTGCTGGTGCCTGTGTCGCTGCCTGCCTCGCTGCTGCCCCTGGCCAGCGAGGGCCCTGCGTCCCTGTCGCAGCAGTGGACAGCTGGCATGGGCTGCTGATGGTGCTCATCATGCTGCTCATCCACTTGCCTAGTCACAAGCTTCCTGGCCCGGGCCCGCCATTTTTGTGGTGTCAATTTCCATATTTCCTCCTTATATTTTAATAAGCACTGCCTTTAGAATTATTCAGAGCGTGTGTAGACATTTTGGGGGGACACCCTCCATACTTAAAACTAAAATTGTACATGGGGCCTTTTGGGGGAGGTCACTGGGGGACGGCTCCCTAACCGTCACTGCTTTTCTCTCCGCAATGGGTTAGAGTTTCCGTAATTGCCACATCCCATCCTTAGGAGGTATCACCTTTCTGGGTGGAGCTGAGGCGTGGGGAGTGCTGACTCAGGCTGTGAGAACCAGGTGGTGGCCTCCTGGTGCCTCCCGGGCTGTGAGGCGCGGCCGATGGGTGAGTGAGCCCCTCCCAGCTCCTGAGAGGTGGTGGGCAGGTACCAGTTTAGATAACAGAGGATCTGAGAAAGGATTTGTGATGCTGTACACGACTGCAATCCACCTTCTCCGTGGCCATTTGCTGGGGAAGAGGGTTATTTTTGAGAGTTTCCTGGGGAGAGCAGGCAGCTTTCATTTCGTGTGGTGACCTGGTATCAGCCTCCCTTACTCATCACGAGATAATGTCCCCAGTCCACTACAACAAGAACTTTTTATCTTAGAAAAAGGACAGAGCATAATGCTGGATGTCATCCCATCCTTAGGAGGTATCACCTTTCTGGGTGGAGGTGAAGCATGGGGAGTGCTGACTCAGGCTGTGAGAACCAGGTGGTGGCCTCCTGGTGCCTCCCGGGCTGTGAGGCGGGGCCGATGGATGAGTGAGCCCCTCCCAGCTCCTGAGAGGTGGTGGGCAGGTACCAGTTTAGATAACAGAGGATCTGAGAAAGGATTTGTGATGCTGTACACGACTGCAATAGGACAGAGCATAATGCTGGATGTGCCAAGAAGGGGTCATTTCAGAAGGTGGTTTTTCTGCTGCTCAGGGTCCATTTCTCTCTTCCTATTGTCGATGGAGTTAAGCAAGGACTAACACAACCCGACGGAGGTGGCCATGAGGGCCAAACAGACTGCAACTCAGGAGAAAAAAAAATTCAGAAGCGCATGTCCTATGTCACAGCACTGCCTGTCAGCCATTAAAACCACGTGTAACATGTATGAGAGTCACACTGTGCCAAGCAGTGGATCGCGTAGCCCTCACCACCAGCCCTGGAGCCCTGCGATGGTTCCATTGCACAGATGAGCAAGCTGAGCTCTTGGAAGGTCCCTGGCCGGGAGGCCCCAGCCCACAGGACGGGATTAGGAAACAAACCCCTCCTTTCAGAGCCTGAGCTCCTAACTCCTGTCTCATTGGCCACTGTGGGAGCAAGACTTGTAAGATGGGTACTTAGGCAGACACGGCATTCTCCTGGCTCAGCGGTGGGGAAGGGTTTCTGACTTTTCATGATAATGAAGAGAGTGAAGATGGAAATGCTGGAGGGGCCCACACACATGTGAAAGCAGCCTTTCTGTCCGGCCCTTCCTTAGGGGTTTGCCAGGGTAGCCCTTCTCTGCTGGGGGGACAGTCCGTCTGCCCAGGAGTCAGGCCCATGCTTCGCAGTTCCCTTTGGCTGCTGAGCCTGGTTGTGGGAGGGCACCCAGCCGCCCCAACCTCTGGGGTGTTCCCCAAATGCAGCCCAACCCCACCACACCCTCTGCCCCCAGCCTCCACAGCTAGGCATGGGCGTGGGGGTGATTACCCTGGGCACCTTGAAGCCCTGCAACCTGTCATTGGCTGCACCTCTCCCCGACAGTGGGGCCACCACGGCGATACTGCTGGTGCTTGTGTCGCCGCCCACCTCACTGCTGCCCCCGGCCAGCGAGGGCCCTGCACCCCTGTCACAGCAGTGGACAGCTGGCATGGGCCTGCTGATGGTGCTCATCATGCTGCTCATCCACTTGCCTAGTCACAAGCTTCCTGGCCCGGCCCCGCCATTTTTGTGGTGTCAATTTGCATATTCCCTCCTATTGGCTGTGGGCTCCGCCATCTTTGTTATGGAGTTATGGTTAATTTAAATATTACTTTTTTATTAGATAGGATGGTCAGAAAAGATGCTTGATATAATTTCAATCTTTTTAAATTTATTGAGACTTGTTTTGCATCCTAACATGTGGTCTATCCTAGAAAATGTTCCATGTGCACTTGAAAAGAATGTATATTCTGCTGCTTTGGGGTGAAAATCTCTGAAGATATTAATTAAATCCATCTGAGCTAGTGTGTTGTTTAAGGCCACCATTCCCTTGCTGATATTCTTTCTGAAATATCTATCCATTGATGTCCACTATCTACCCATTAAAATGTACTATGACTGTATCACTGTCAATCTCTCCCTTTACGTCCATCAAAATTTGTTTTACATATTTAGGTGCTCCTATGTTGGGTGCATAAATGTTTACAAGAGCTATATCATCTTGTTGGATTGCTCCTTCTATCATTATATAGTATAAAGAGCACCTGGGAAGGCACATGGGCATTTCTTTAATTATTGTCAGCTGAATCCAGTGGTGTTTGGCAAAGCCATGTCCTGGAAACACACTTTGCCAAAAGGCAGGAGTGTTGTCAGCTTGACCTTCAGCCCAGGTGCCAGGGGTTGGGTTTTGTTATTTAAATCCAGCCA
>NW_005358043.1:472694-483282 GCF_000412655.1 Myotis brandtii | reverse complement strand
CTTTTTTTTTTTTTTTTTTTTTTTTTTTGCTGTATAAAATAAACACGCTGTATCGGCTCTGGGTCTCTGTCCCTGTCCTGGTCAGAGGACAGTGGTCCCACCCAGCCCCAGCTTTTTCCTTCCAACTCTGTGTCTGTCTCTTTCTTTCATTTTCTCAATCCCCAGCCACCCCTACTCAGGAACCAAAACGCTCTCTAGCCATGCTGGACTTGGAGAAGAGAGACATATTTACAATATAGTGTCCTTCTTTGTCTCTTAATATAGCCTTTGTTTTGAACTCTATTTTATCAGATATAAGTATTGCTACCCCAGCTTTTTGTTCCTTTCCATTTGCATGAAATATCTTTTTCCATCCTTCTACTTTTAGTCTGTGTGTATCTTTTGTTCTGCTGTGGGTCTCTTATATATAGCATATATATGGGTCTTTTTTTCTTATCCATTCAGCTTTCCTCTGTTCAGATCTTTTGATTAGAGCATTTAATCTGTTTACATTTCAAGTGATTATTGATAGGTCATATTTATTGCCATTTTATTCTTTTAATTCTGTTCCATTTTTTGGTCTTCTTCTTCTTCTTCAAGCAGACCCTTGAATGTTTTTTTGTAATACTGGTTTGGTGATAACAAGCTCCTCTAGCTTTTTCTTGTCTGGGAAGCTCTTTATTTTCCCTTCAATTTTTAATGATAGCATTGCTGAATAAAGTGGTCTTGGATGTAGGTCCTTGCTTCTTATCACTTTGAAGATTTCATGCCAATTCCTTCTGGCCTGAAATGTTGCTGTTGAGAGATCAGCTAATAGTCTTATGGAAGTTCCCTTGGAGATAATTGCTTTTCTCTTGCTTTTAAGATTCTCTCTATTTTTAACCTTTGCCATTTTAATTATAATGTGTCTTGGCATGGGTCTCTTTGGGTTCATCTTGTTTGGCACTCTGCACTTCCTGGACTTGTGTGTCTTTTTCCTTTACCAGGTTAGGGAAGTTTTCAGTCATTATCTCTTCAACTACATTCTCAATCCCTTGCTCTCTCTCTTCTCCTTCTGGTACCCCTATGATGCGTATGTTGTTATGCTTCATGTTGTCCCTATGGCAAACTCTTATATCATCAGCCTTGTAAAGGTAGAACATTAAGAAATATATACCACAAATAGGAAGCTGATGGATATTGCTTTAAACTGAATGTTTGTTTCCTCCCAAAAATACAAATGTTGATATCTAATATCCAGTGTGATGGTACTTGGAGGTGGGGCCTCATAATCAGGATTAGTGCTCTTATAAAAGAGACACCCCCAATTCCTTTGCCCCTTTCACCATGTGAGCCTATAGAAACAAGACCACCATCTATGAACCAAGAAGTGGGTCAACATGTTGACTTTTTTTTTATAATGTGACTCAGGTATGAAACAGCTCTGGCTACCAACAGAGGCATAAAGCTAGGATGAATAAAGGACTGCATGTCTGATTTGCCCCTGATTGATATAAGAGCAACACCACCAATCAGGTGTCTCCTTGCTCATTGCCAGGGGGTGAACACATTGACTTACTAATTTTCATTTTATTTATGCCACAAAATTCCATAATTCCATGATAATAATGAACTAAGTTTGTTAAAGTATAATTACTCAATGAAGAAGGGAAGCAGATCAGGATAATTCCCTAGATTTATTTTTCATTTTAAATTGTCAAGTAATTGTCAGTATTGTTTTTGCTTTCTTTCTTTCTTTCTTTCTTTCTTTCTTTCTTTCTTTCTTTCTTTCTTTCTTCTTTTAACATTTGTATTGTTGTTTTGTCAGAATTCCCAGAACTAGGGTCTCTATTGGGCAAGTAGAAAAATAGAAAATTTCACTATTTCAAAAGAGCAACTCTGACAAACAAGTATACACTCAGAAAGGGGCTCCTTGGACTTGAGCAAATACAGAGTACAGCTTGGGCGGTATAGCCTGCAACAACAGAAAGAAACTTGTTACCCCACATTTGAGATCTATGTTTGCCTCCAGAGCTGGACCTGAAGCAAAGGCCTTTCCTGCCCTACAGGCTGGCCCAGTCCTGGAACTGAGAGCAGTAGCTTGCTATCTTCCACACCTTGTTGCTGGACCAGGCCTGGGCAGCCAGGAGGAAGTTATGGTTGAAGTCCCATTGTTTGTTGCCTTCAAACTCCACTGTTCCAAGATCACAATAAGGACTGTGGTCTGGCTTGTGTGGCTTCATCATATACAGGCTGGCAGTCTACCACTTGATTTGGAACTCACTAGATGCCAACATTCAAAAAAACTCATTCAAGGATTCTTGTCCTAAAACAGCGCTTCTGTTCCACACTATGATGTTGGGCCCATGTGTACAAGTGGGACCGCAGATACCCCTACTTGGTGGTATAGTAGATGCTGATGAGCTCCTCAGCAGCCCTGCAGGAGTCATCCCTATAGGTTTGAAATTCACAGATGCCATCTCCATCTCTGCTGAAAGAGGTTTCTGTTCAAGTTCCTCCTGCACCTGTGGGAGCTGGGGCTGCACAGGTAATGTCGGGGTTCACTGTGGGTGGGGACCACAGTCAGCCTGAGTCAGGAACCACAGCTTTTGTCAGCTTGGGTCGTGGCAGCCCCCTTGCTTTATTTCTTTAACTTAATTTCCAAATGTTTCTTTCATTTTTAGCCTCACTTATTTATCACATATTTTCTATTGGCACTCTCCTTGTTTAAATGTTAAACTCCCTAAACATAATCACCATTATTTTCTGTCTTTTTAATTTTTTTTATTATGCTTATCAAAATATTTTATTTCTTTCACTTTTATGCCTTATTTTATAATTATTCATTTTTGACTATACTACAATCAGAACTAGAAAGACACCATTCTCCTCTAATCTACAAATCCCTAACAGGAAGAGAAAATACTATAAGTTTGGGTCTCAGCCTTCCCAAACTTTCCTTTAAAGAGTAATTCATATTCTGCATAATTGGATAATTAATTCCATAGGAAAATATCTTTTCTCTCTGTAGTCTGTATATTTTGGGGATGCTATGTGTCATCATTTCCAAGTTCCATGATCCATTTTGATTACTATTATGATCAGAAGTCCTTGCCTTTCCTATTTTTAGGCATCCCTTTCCTCTGTTCAGATCACATATGCACTTTGCTATCTCAGTGTGCTTTCTTCTTTCTGATGTTCTGAGACCTGCTGCTTTCACTGGTAGCTACTAGGCAAGAGAGGGAGGAATGAACTGGAGATCAGGTGACTGGACTGATGAAAGAGGAGCCACAGAGTTCAGGGCGTATTATGTTTTTAAAATTTCATTTTAGATAATTGCTAATATAGTTTAAATCCTTGACCCTTAATGAAATTGTTGGCTTTTAATTTTCAATTTGAGCTCATGTGTATGCATTTGTAATATTGTGTTTTGAATGAAGCTATTGCTGAATTTGTGGGTCCAGGTACTTGATATCTACATAATAAAGGATGATTATACTCACCTGTAAGAGAATATGGCTTAGCAATAAACATCAATGCCATACCAGGCAAGCAGCAGCATGTGAATTGGCTATTTTCAGAACCAACTCTGAACTAGTCATCAATGCCATTTATTATATAGCGGATAAAAACAATTGAATTAATTAAGCAAACAGGAATTTTGTTTGTGTGGCTAACATTAAGGAGTAACATGCCAACTTATTGAATGTACTTACTTGACAACCATCTGTTTATCCTTTGATGCATTTCATCTTCAAGGAATATTTGTACTAATTAAATAATTTACATTACCAATAAAAGTTATACCGGTATACCTCCACATGCTCTTTAGACCTGTGTGTAATGTTTTAAAGTCTATTTAAATTACTCAGATTGGATTAATTTTAACTCCCCCTGCTTTTTGTTCTAGCAAATGACCTTTTTATGAACCACTTACTGTTTGATCTCAAGTTTCCTTCTCTAGGATGATAACAAGGATGATATCAATGTAACCCCAGAAACACCTGGATATTTACCACCTGTTTGGTTCTTTTTCATTTGGTTTCAAATCAAGTCTTGGCACAAGATATTGTGAAGCTGTGTCTATCACAGAACAGATCCTGACAAGCAGTCTGTGAAAAATAGCAGCTGGCTAACTGAAAAGGGAGCTCTGTCTCATTGCCAATTGCTACACCCGTCAGATCAGCAAGTATTCAGTAAGTGCCTACTCAAGGCTTGGAATCTGATACATGTAAATGTGATACTTGTGCTTACCATTGGCCATGTCTATGGATCGTTGCCTATCATTCCAGCCTCTGGAGGTGACCTCAGGTGACCAGTGTCAGAGCATGAGCTGTTCTTTTTTCCAGTTCTCACACTCACTGTGTAAGTCATTATCAATGAGCTTTATTCTTCTACCTGTGGATGACATTCTAAAATCTTATAAACCTGATCCATGTGAATTCATGTGTGATTTGAACGACAAGAAATACCTCTTTTTATAGTTTTAAAGACAAGGTTGGTTCCTTTCCTCCTTGGGTCTCTGCTAGGAGGTTATGGGCAGTGGACCCTAACCCTTCTCATTGCTTCTGCAGCTTCTCCTTGCTTCTTGAAAGTAGGACCTGTGAGTGGGGCAGTCGGGGCTTTCTCAGTGAAAGGAGAATCTTTGCAGTGCAATTTCTGACATTGGTTGATTAGGGGAGGACTAGTTTTGTGACCTTGAGTTACTTCACTAGGTTATTGTCTATATTCCTCTCTATCAAGTTGTCCTTAAAGTAATGTTACTTACTCCTTATTTTTGTCTTTATTTATTTTTTAATGGATTTTTTTTCATTTGTAGAGAAAGAAGAAGAGGGAGAAAGAGAGAGAAACACTGATGTGAAAGTGAAACATTAATCAGTTGCCTTCCCACTGGGGTTTGAATCCAAAACCTGGGTATGTGTCCTGACTGGGAATCGAACCTACGACCTTTTGGTGTATGGGATGACGCTCCAACCAACTGAACCACACTGGTGGCCAGGGCAGCTTTATTGATTTCTGAAACCTCCCTGGGAATACCTGCAGGTCTTCCTAAGTCAAACAAAACTCACTGATCCAAAATGACACTAAGTCATGTAGCACAGATTTTTGCTCTTCTGTGGAACAGTAACACTATCTGGAACAAAAGGCTGTAGAATATTAAAATGGCAAATTATTGGAGCAGGAGGAGCCTTATTTCAGATATTGATCACTGTAAGTCCGCTGTCTGGGCTGCCACCCACACGGGCCTCTGCCTGCACTGGACCATCACATTCCACAAGAGTGTTATAGCAAAGGGATGTTCACATGAACTTTTCTCATTGTTTTGAGGAACACAGACCATTCATTGATACCTCCTGTGCTCTAAAGAAACAAGGGGAATTTATTGAGAGGGGAACGTCTCTGAAACACTCCCTGATCCTACATGCACAAGTAAAAACTAAATAAAATAGAGACATCTGGCTCCACTGCAGAGTTTCTTATGCACCGATCTGGTACAGGGCTCAGGAAACTTCGTTGTATGAACTTCCCAGTGGCATTGAAGCAGGCAGTCTATAAACCTGTCTTTGAGCAACACCTTAAAACTTAAATGTTTATTTGTGGCATTCCAGAATCATACCTGGCATTTTAAGAAGAGAGAAATATCTACTTAAATTATACCAAGGCAGAGGTCTCAAATTCAAGGTAACAGAAATAAGGGAGAGATGTATTCACTTGCTCCAATTCCAATTCACAAAAACATTTTTTTTTCAGTCCACATTTTTACTCCTAATTAATTACCACTTTATCCCTGGGAGACTTGAGGCAATGGACTTGGCCCCCTTGCCAGTCACCTGACATCAACAGATTCTCATTCTGGCAGAGAAGCAGAGGCTATTTGCAAAGTTAACTGAAATAACTCTGAAAATGTTACCCTGACTCTCTCCAAGGAAAAGAGTTCTGAACTTGACCTGAAAAGCTCCAAGACAGATATATTCCGAGAACCGTTGTCCCTGTTTCTTCTCTGTGTTTTGTTTTATGCAACTCTGGCTACATATTAGAATCACCTGGCAAGTTTTTGGAAAAGACTAGTTCAGCAAGAATCACCTGGCAAGTTTTTGGAAAAGACTAGTTCAGCGGTTCTCAACCTCTGGGTCGCGATCCCTTTGGCGGTCGAACGACCATTTCACAGGGGTCACCTAAGACCATCCTGCATATCAGATATTTACATTACGATTCATAACAGTAGCAACATTACAGTTATGAAGTAGCAACGAAAATAATTTTATAGTTGGGTCACAACATGAGGAACTGTATTTAAAGGGCCAGAAGTTTGAGAACCACTGGACTAGTTCCTTGGGTCTACCTGGGGACTCTTAACTAGGCTGCTAAAGGAATGATTTCTGAGCTACTTTTAAAAACTGAACTGCCCACTAGGCAGAAAGGGCCTTCTGTGTAGAACAACCATATTGGCAATGTCATAGATATGATACCGTTGTAATTAGCTAGTTATTAATGATAGGAAAGGAGCAAAAGGGAGGCCAGACATAAGCACGGCCATGTGAACAGCTTCACCAGGAAGCTGCAACTTTGCGCTGGCCTGTTCCCTGCAGATGACTGAGGGCAGGGACTGGACAAAGGGGAAGATGGGCACATGCACAGTGAAATTGGTGGTGTCGTAGGGAAGATGCCTGTCAGTCAAACCTGGGACCAGAGATCATTGGCCAGAGTGGGTGGGGCCACTGCCATCCTGCAAAAATTTGGAAATACATAAGCCCCTAAACAAAGGAGTTCACTCTCTTAGTTCTGGCTCTCTGGTTCCTTTGGCTTTGTTCCAGCCTCTGTTCCCTCCATAACCATGTGGCTATGCAGACCCCACATGCAATGGACTGATGGACTGACTGCAACTGGGACCACAAATTAAGCCGGCCCGATGCTGGACCGGACACTGCTCCACCATGGAGTGAAAGCTGGACCCTGGCTCTAATTCTAGCTCTGCTGGAGCTCAGCTACACTTCTCCTTGGCGGGAAAGGGGGAAATGGGAACTTGGAAACTTGGACTGGACAAAGGGGAAGATGGGCACATGCACAGTGAAATTGGTGGTGTCGTAGGGAAGATGCCTGTCAGTCAAACCTGGGACCAGAGATCATTGGCCAGAGTGGGTGGGGCCACTGCCATCCTGCAAAAATTTGGAAATACATAAGCCCCTAAACAAAGGAGTTCACTCTCTTAGTTCTGGCTCTCTGGTTCCTTTGGCTTTGTTCCAGCCTCTGTTCCCTCCATAACCATGTGGCTATGCAGACCCCACATGCAATGGACTGATGGACTGACTGCAACTGGGACCACAAATTAAGCCGGCCCGATGCTAGACTGGACACTGCTCTACCATGGAGTGAAAGCTGGACCCTGGCTCTAATTCTAGCTCTGCTGGAGCTCAGCTACACTTCTCCTTGGCGGGAAAGGGGGAAATGGGAACTTGGAAACTTGGGGTTTGAGTCCATAGAAATAAAATTTTCTAAAGTACCTCATTCTCCCACGAGGGCCTCTGGAAGTTCTTATTCTAGTGGCATCCTAGGAACCCCACTTCTACCGCTATCAGAAGCATCATTTACTTAACAAGTAGTAACTGGATAACTACTCCATGCAGGGCTGTATGCTGGGAGCTGGAGAAAAATGTGGACAAATGAGACATGGAGCCTCCCCTGGACTCTAAGTGTCCAGGGGACATGAAAGAACATCTCAGGTCTGGATGATGGCATTCACCTCTAACTGGTCTCTCTGTTGTGCCCTCGGGGCTATTCTCAACATAGCAGCAACATAAACTTGTTAAAACCCAGATCAGATAATGGCACCTCATCTCCCTGTTCTTCCATTTGTTTCCCAAGGCCCAGCCCAGCTCAGCCCCTTTCTCCTCCTCAAACCCAGCAGGCACCCTCTTGCCTTCATTCTTCCTAATTTTTCCCTCTGCAGGACTCCCCTTGTCCCCACCTTGTCAGCTTCAGGTCTTTGCTCAAATTTAACCTTATCAGGAGGCTTCACTGACCACACAATATAAAAGAGCAAATGCCTCCCTCCCTTGTCAGCCTCTCTCTTCCTTTGACCTGTTTTGTTTGGCCTCATAGCACTTTTCCTCATGTGATTTATTATACCTTTCTTTTTTGACTTTTGTCTTTCTCTTTTTACTAGAGCATGTATTTCAAGCAGGCCAGGACTCTGCATTGATATAATCCAAACCAGACTTATAGCTGCCTACCACCTGCTGACATTGCTAAATGTCCGGCAGTGGAAGGCCCTAGTTGGCGTGCTATACATACTATGGAATGAACACTTGAGAATCATACACTAGGGCAGGACATGGTACTAGGAGGGAGCCAGGGGAAGAGGGCCGTGGTTGCCTTGTGGTGGGACTTACTTTTTTTGTCTGAAAGGATCAGATCCGTGATTTAGAAAGATCTCTTGGTCAGAGTGAAACATGGGTACAATTATTTTCTTAATTTATAGGTGAAGATGCTGAGACACAAAGAGGTTAAGCAATTTACCCAAGTTCATAAGGCTAATAAGTGAATTAGTAAGATTCAGACTCAGGAAGTTTGCCTCTAGAGTATCTGCCTTAAGCACCAGGAAGCCTGAATTAATATAGTTTCTGTTCTCTTAGACATGTAAACTGTTGTGGTAGAAGGGAGTTTGACTTCTAAGAGTTCTGATCATTGCAGGTGGTAAGCTTAGCTGAGACTGTCCACCCCTCGTACCACCTTCTCTGTCACAATACTCCAACCTCAGCTTTGGCAACAGGGCCTATATTTTATACTATGTACTTTTAACCAGTTGGACCAGAGATGGGTTTCTTACCTCAAAAATGCCAGTCAGTATGGATAGCCAGTGACCATCTGATTATCTCTATATATCAACAATTTGAACTAAGAGACCAGAGCTGTAGTCATAAATTAAAGACAACCATAGTAGTAAAAGGGAATCATTGTAAGAGCTGGCAGAAGCCAGTGTGCAGAGATGAAGTTACAGCAGAGCTGCAGGGAACAAGGAAGAGGTGAGACCACACTGCCAGAAACACCCCCTTATCCCACCCCCTCACACACACACACACACACACACATAGAGCAGGGGAAGGGAGGGAGGGAGAGGAGAAAGAGAGGAAAGGAGAGAAAGAGAGAGAGAGAGAGAGAGAGAGAGAGAGAGAGAGAATTGATTCCTGAGTTCCCAGATTTTAAGTATAGTTTTCATGAAACCCAACTTCATTTCATTTTTTTGAGACTTTCTTTTATTTACTTTAATAGCCATTCCTCTTCTTACTGTAGTTTATTCTATCCTTTTTTGTTTGTTTTATTTATTTTTGTTTGTTTTGTTTTCCAACCATGAACTCTTATAGAAAACCATATTTCAGTACCAAACATTCTGAATAAAGTCCAATATGAAAAGTAATATATCCATCAGTTTTTAGGTGGACACTTTCAATTAGGAATTTTGTGCCAGTGGCTTTAGCAGAGCCATTGCCAGCTGATATTAGTAACTAGGGCATTTGAGCAAGTAAACATGTTTTGTCACCTGCCAACAGGCAGGACTAGTCAAATTGATTTCCAGGGAATTCTGGGACTTTGAAGTAATTAGTATTTGTACAGATCCAAAGCATTTATTGAAGGAAATGTATTGTCCAATCTCTAGAAAAATAAAAAATATATATTTGGTTTCCTTGAATATGACAAATAACTATTTTCTTAATAAGTGGATAATGTCACCCTGACATCTATATGGATGAAGAATTACCCCCCTTAGCCTCTTAGATATATACTATTTGCTTTTTATGCTACTATAACTATGATTTACCATAGAAATACTTCTTACATATAATTCGTTATTCAAATTAATATAGTTGATATATAGCATGATAAGCTAGTTTACCTATGACATATTTATAAGTATGTAAATATATACAGATATACTTACCTTTTCTTTTAATGAATATTTATTGAGGATGTACTAAGTATGTGATACACTAGGTGTTGGTTGGGGAAAAGGGACACAGGACATTATTTCTATTCTTGATGTTCTATTAATGACACATTGTTGATTTTATAAAATGTTCTGCTGAAGCATAGGTCTATTACGCCATTCATCACAGGCTGGTTGGAGGCTTAAGGCTGCTTTTAAGTCTAGATATTCATACTCTGTTAGGGGAAGTTGATTTGAATGAAAATGCTCCTCTGCTCTATTCAATGATAGTAATCTTCTATGCTTAGCTCAAAAAATTGTTTGATGAATAAATGAGTGAAGGGATAAAAAAAGAACTGGTAAGATTATAAATAGAAAAAATTTACATGTGAAATTGGGTACACTGAATGAAGCAACTAGTCTTGGTGTGACTAAATTAAATAATAGGTTGTTCTGGTGCTTACTTATAGCATACATTTTTGAGTCTCTTGGTTTTCCTCAGTCTTTCTCCTGGCCTGTGTGCTCTTACAGCTATTATAGTAAAATATACTCAGTTGGTACCACTGCTCTTACCCCCTTGAATACTCCAAGAAAATAAATTAATAAAGAAGCCATGCTTCCCTTCTGCCAGAAGCCGGTCCATCCTTGCTGCTTGACACAGTCGCTGCAGGAAAGAAACATCTGCACAGCATATGTTTCAAGGGATCT
>NW_005358043.1:449911-470092 GCF_000412655.1 Myotis brandtii | reverse complement strand
ATGTAACAAGACAACAGGACACAGAACCTAGAGACAGAACCTAGCAAGAGAACATGGCAAAAGATCCTGGACAGAACCTGGATAGAACCTGGCTGGAGAACCTGGAGAAGCTGGATGGAGAACCTAGCAAGAGAACATGGACCCAGAACTTGGCTGGAGATCCTGGCTAGAGATCCTGGCTAGGCTGCTGATCAACTGAACGCTGTCTCCGTGTCATTCCTTCTTCGCCGACTCCGTCCTCACCTTTGGGGATCCCTGGACCCACTGGGGCTGGACCCCAACACCCTTCAATATGTTTTGACAACTTCTGTCTTCCTCCCTGTAAGGGTTAACACTAGGGAGAGAGTCACAGAGCTGCTTTTTCTCTAGTTCCATCCATTTTCTGCTATGAGTCATGTTAAACCTGTTACAGTTGAAAGAGTAATATCCTGCAAGTAAACCCACCTGAGAAAAGTGCTCCTATTGCAAATCTTAATGATATTTTCTGTAAAATAAATTTCAAACAATCAGGCTATTACATATGGTATCACCTGATCTGCAAGTGGTAACTGAAGGAGGTGAGCTAGACCTATTTAATGTTATAAGATTTGATATTACTGGCCAACATTTTGATTTCAATAAATCCAAGGTTGTTGAGTTTTTAGATTTGATGTTGATGCTGTACCATTAGTACATTTTATCTTAAAAATAAATCCTAAATTTTACTTTTAAAATGGCACATTGAGCATGGTGTTACCAGCCTCTTCTAAGTCATTATTAAAATCACAGAGAATTGAATGTGAAAACAAATTTCATTTTTGACAAATCTAGGAGAGAGCCGTCACTCCCAAACATGATGCATAGGGTAGTCTTTATAAGGTGAAGTGAAATTTGGATATGGGGGGCCTCAAGACAAGTCTTCTTTTGGGCAAAGAGGGCAAGAGATCCAATGTGTCAGTACATCTGGTGAGACAAGACCACAGCCCACTGTTTGAAATGATGGGAACAGGATGCAAGTGCTGGGGGCTTATCTGGATTGGGTTTGGCACCAAGGAGAAGCAAAGGAATTGGTTCTGGACACTGGTTAAGGTGATAAGGACAGATATTGATTAGTAATAACAATTGAAACAGGGAAAAGAGCCAGTATGAACTGAATGCAACTTTGATTACAGAAGAGACCAGGAATTTTTCAGGAAAGTTTGTGGGAGTAAAGAGGGTGCAAACAAGGGCTCAGTAAAGTCAGAAAAGTAAAAAATTACAGAAAATGTAACTGAACAATGGGTTCAGCTGCCTACCACAACAAAAGCAAAACTCATGAGACAGGTGCTTGTATAAAAGAAAAGAGGTTTATTCAGGTGCTGTGACCTGGGATAATGGTGGACTCCCATCTCAAAGACCATCTCTCCCTTCTGCTCAAGCCCCAGGTTCTTACAAGGATAGGGAGGGTTTTTTTAAAATCCAATTATCTTGCTAGTTTGGGGAGTGCTTCAGTCCTATCCATTCATCTTTAACTTTTGGCATGTTCCATGTAAGAACTTTCCCCTGTGCCATCTTGACCAATGGGGGAGACTCCAGGTGCTCCCTGACTATCTACAGTGAGAAAAGCACATATTAAGATACACTTGTCAAATGAATTAGGGGGATAAATTCTTCTCACAAGGAATCTTCCACTTAATTTAGAACAAGTTTTGGGAGATAAGGTTAGTTTGTTGCCTCTCTCTACCTTTGTTTTCATTGATGAATTTCTGCTTTTTTCCTTATTGTTTTCTTCCTTATAATTTATTCAGGTTTATAATGTTCTGACCCTAGTTTATGAGTTGACTGTTTAGCTAACTTATTTCCAAAGTTTCTTCTATTTTTTTTTAAAGCAAATGCATTTAAGACTATAAATTTACCATCACATACTGCTTTAGGTGGATCTCCCTTTTTTTTTTTATGTAATGCTTTTGTGGTGGTTCAATTCTAAATATATTTTGTTTCACTTTAAACTGAAGTTACTTAGGACTATGTTTTTGGGTTTCTAAACCTATATATTTTTTAAAAATACTTCATATTGTGGTCAGAAAATATATTTGTGTAACTACAATTTTCTGAAATATATCAAAACTGTAACATGGTCCAATTTTATAAACACTGTATACTCAAAACCTATAAACATTGTCTATTTAGAAGGTATAGATTTATCTTATCTAGAGTCAGAGGACTAGGTAGTCTTGCTGATTTGTTGTCTAAACCTCCTAAAAGCCTTATTAGAGATTTTGTGCTTTGTGTCAGTTTCTGATAGAAACATGTGAATATTTCACACTATTGTTATAGTTTTGTTAGTTTTCTCCTAATAATATTTTCAAGGTTTGTTTTGTATATTTTAAAGCTAAGTGGTTAAGGAGTTGAGTTCATGATTATGATATCTTTTTGGTGGATTTTCCTTTCTTTTTTATATAGTACTAGTGGCCCGGTGCACAAAATTCATGTACATTAAAAGGGAATTAATTAGAGGAAATATTTTAATATTGCTATTTGCCCTTTCTCTATATAGAAGTGTCCAGAGATGAAAGGAAATTAGTAAAATGTATATGAAAATAATATATAGCCCTAACTGGTTTGGCTCAGTGGATAGAGCATCGGCCTGCAGACTGAAGGATCCCAGGTTTGATTCCAGTCAAGGGCATGTACCTTGGTTGCAGGCATATCCCCAGTAGCGGGTGTGCAAGAGGCAGCTGATCGATGTTTCTCTCTCATCGATGTTTCTAACTCTCTATCTCTCTCCCTTCCTCTCTGTAATAAATCAATAAAATGTATTTAAAAAATAATAATAATGTATAAATTTATTAATAAATAAACAGTAACAAAATGACATAACAACAACAGAGGCATGATATAAAAACAACAAAAACATGATACAAAAACAACAGTGATGCAAACAATGACTGATAAAGTAAATAAAATTATTTTAATATCTCCCTGTACACCACATTAAGAGTGAAAACACTTTCAGAGTGCTTGACTAATTTCCCTTGTGATGAAGTATTTACAACTTTAACTTTAACATCACATGCTCTTCGAACTGGAGGGAAAGCAACATATAACTGACCATGTGTGAAAACGGGTTCAGGTAGGAATATTCCTACTCTGTCTAGAGTTTGTCCTTGTGATTTATTAATAGTCATCACAAATGCTGGCATCATGGGAAACTGTCATCGAATCAATTTAAATGGGAGGCCAGTGTCAGATGGGGACAAATCAATTCTTGGAATCAGAACAACCTCTCCCTCTGCAGATCCTGTTAATACTTCAGCTTCAGTAATGTTAGGTCATAATCTTTTTATAATAAATCTAGTACCATTACAAAGACCCCATTTACTATTAAGATTTCTCAGTAGCATAATGATTGCAACCACTTTCAATTTTAATTTATGACACGGCATTCCCGAAAGAGTAATACTATTAAGAAATTTGATGGGAAAATTTTCCTTTTCAGCATCATCTGTTGAATCAATGGAATCATCACTCAAATATGTGTGAAAATCTCCAAGCATATCCAAAATTTCTTCATTTAATTTTTGAACGTGCTCATTTTTTGGACGAAGAATTGCATGTTCAGATATACTTTTAATATTATCTATAGATATACTATTTCCAAAGGTAGCTTCAATAATAGATCCATTACAAATCATTTCACAGGGGATTTCAATCCATTCCTAAATGAAAACTGCTATCAAGTTTGCCATCTCCAAGTTTTACCAGACATTCACTATAAGCAGAATCCTCTGATCTCATATTTGTTTTAAGAGACAACTTTCTGAAACATCCCCAAACACTACAGTACTTTAAATTCTTTTGTACTATGGCCGTTCGTATAGCATGTGGTACAATACTGAGACATTTCCTCCGAGAAGGAGAACTTTCCCACCAAATGCAACATTCAAATTCATAATTTCTCTTAGTAATCTGTCTATGGCCTTTATAGCATGACTGGATGCCATGGTGCATTCATCAAGAATAAGAAGTTTGCCCTTTTTAATAGTTTTAGCAACTTCACTCTTTATAGTGAGCCTAGAAATTGAAGTTTCATTTAATGGAATTGGTAATTTATATTGGGAATGAAAAGTTCTTCTACCAAGAAGTAAATTTGCAGCAATTCCTGTTGATGCTGTGGGTAAAACAGTACCACCATGACCTCTAATATAATGTATTAAAACTTTATGCCCTCGCCAGCTTGACTCAGTGGATAGAGCATCAGCCTGTGGACTGAAGAGTCCCGGGTTTGATTCCGGCCAAGGGCACATGCCTGGGTTGCAGGCTCGATCCCCAGTAGGGGGCGTGCAGGAGGCAGCCGATCAATGATTCTCTCTCATCATTGCTGTTTCTCTCTCTTCCTTCTCCCTTCCTCTCTGAAATCAATAAAGAAATATATTAAAAAAAAACTTTATAAAGATATGTTTTTCCACTGCCACCTGGACCATCCAAGAAACAGCATTTGGGGTGTAGAGTTTGATCTTTGATGGCTGAAGTTATAGTCTGAAAGGCAGCTTCACCTCCGCGCTGGGCAGGACCATAGTGCTGGGCAGGCCTGGGAGTGCCTCCGCTGGGGGCGGAAGTCCCTACCCCCACCCCTCAGCTCCTGTGTGTGCACAACCCATTGATGGTGGTGACTCCGACACCATCACAGACAAATTAGCATATTCCCTCTTTATTATATAGGATTCCTTTTTTTCCTTACTAATACATTTTGGTTTAATTATATTTTGCTTGATATAACTATTGGTAGGCAAGTTTCTTTAGGTTAGCATTATTCTTTAGGTTAACATTTTTGTACTTTATCTTTCCAGCCATTTGCTTTAAACTTTTCTGTATCATTTGTCCATATCTGTTCATTTTAATCTAATTTTATAATGTTTTTCCAAAGTTTAATTTATTCAATTTACCTTTAAATTTGCAACTATCTTAATTTATGTGTTTTTATATATGTCATACTATAAATATTTCTAATAGTCTATAATCATCCAATATTTCTGTATTTCTTTTAAACACAACAATGACCTTAGCATACAGGTACTTTTACTATTGTTGTAATATTTCTTCTAATATTAATAATAGCCAACACTTATGTAGCCTTTCCTATGTTCCAGGTACTGTTTTAAGTGTTTATATATGTTGACTCTGTTTCTCCTTATAGTGACACTATGAGGTAGGTAGTATTACCATCCTTTTTCACAAATTAAAAAAAACTCAGTAAAGAGGTCAAAGTGACTTGCACAGAGTCACACAACTAGTAAGTGATGAACCAAAATATCAAGTGTAAAACTTTAAAACTTATGGGAGAAATATAGAAGAATGTAACTTTAGTATTATAATATCAATAAGATTTATTAATAAAAGAAAAAATCATAAAGTAAAAGCTATGTTACAATTTACAACTTCTATTAAACAAGTGACAACTAATGAAAGTTTAAAAGAAAGGCAGTGAAAGAAAAAAGTTACAGGTAACACACTTGGAAAATGAAGGATAGGTTTTTCCAGTCTATGTAAAGAACTTCTATATATAAATACAAAAAGGACACATCACCTCCCCACCCTGCTTCCCCTCAAAAGGGCAAAAATTAGACAATTCCCTAAAAAGGAAATCAGAATAACTAATATACTCAACTCCACAAGTAATTACAAAAATACTAATTTAAAACTAGAAGATATAAATTTGCAAAAGGAGGTAATATTTTTGTTCATGCTCAGTGGGATTGTGAATTTAGAGAGCCATTTAGCTCTATCTGGTCAAGGGGAAGATATGCATACATACATACCCTGCGGCTGGCAATGCCGCTCATAGACATGTGCTCCAGTGATCCAGTGCACATGCGCACTGTGGGTCCTTAGCCCATGTATGTGTCTGTTCTTTCCTAGAGAAATGGAGAAGTAAATTGTAATACTAGATAGCAACTAACATAAATGGTGAGAAGTCACAGGTACCAAAAGGTGTAAGTCCAAACATTAATGAGTGAAAAGGTAAGTTGCAGGAAAGTATTAGAATGTAATAACATTAATCAAAGGTTAAAATTAGACATTTTAAATTTATGATATTTGCATATGTAAAAAAGTATAAAAACACACATGAAAATGATATTCATGTCTAGAAAATAAGGATAACTTCTGGAGAGAAAGAAACCTGTGAGGTTACTGGGGTTTGAGAGTAATATTTTATTTCTTTAAATGAGAGATGTGGAAAAAAAATGTGGTAAAATGTTTGCATTTATTTAATCTGGGTGGAAGAGGTCCATGAATGTCTGTTATGTGCATTATCTCTGTGATTTTAATATTTTATAATTTAAAATAGAAAGTAAAATATTTAACATACACCAACTTAACATTTCAATAATTTCATCATTTCATTTAAATAAACAATTCTAAATAATACTACAAGTTTTGACATAAACTTAAATACAGTAAGGAACTGTTTAAGCCCAAGTGAATCACCCAAATGGCATTTTACCAACTGGGGCTGTGGGATAATTTTCTTCTCCCATAGATGTTACCTAAAAAGATTGGGAAGGCGTAGGATTTCCTACTCTCGAAGTGTTCATTTTTTTTTAAAACATATTATATTGATTTTTCACAGAGAGGAAGGGAGAGGGAGAGAGAGTTAGAAACATTGATGAGAGAGAAACATCGATTCAGCTGCCTCTTGCACGCCCCCTACTGAGGATGCACCCACAACCCAGGTACATGCCCTTGACAGGGATCGAACCTGGGACCCTTCAGTCCACAGGCCGACGCTCTATATGCTGAGCCACACCAGTTTGGGCTCGAAGTGTTCATTTTTTAAGTGGTGGCCTCCAGCTCTAAATTAATAAAAGACAACCAGCTTCTCATACAGTTCTACTTTCATACAATCCTATAATCTCTTCCTCTATGACTTAATTACCTAAAATATTTAATGTTTCAGAGTTATATTGTCTCAGTTTTTTCTGAGATATAAGCATCTAACTTTTCAGGTAGTTTTTAACATTCTCATTACCCAGTCTATTAGCTCTGTGTTAACCTAAAAGTTCACTGCAACCTGGTTCATCTATGTTTTCTCAGTACATGAAAAACACTGCTGCTCTAAGTCATCAACACAATCATGACATAAAAGCATCAAACACTTGTTACCTACCCATGTCATATATGGTATGTGTCTATTACCCACACATGACAATCCACTGGGTCCTGCTGATGAAGGAGTCCTGCCTTCCCCATTAGAATGTATACCCCTAGAGAAAAATGACCCTGGGAAGACAATCTAATGTGGCTGATGGATGATTAAAGCACTGACACGAGCTTATTTTAGTAAGATTAAGGCTTGGTTCGTTGGAGAATGACAGGTAGGTCCATTGGCTCTGATAGATCTGGAAGTGCTAACGGGTTGTTGACTGTCATGTCCCATCTTTATTATATTCTATAATGTTGGAATTTCAGTCTTCTTACAAAGTGCCTGTTCTGCTCTGAATAGCAGTCAATAGATAAATAGGTTCTGGGTGTCTGTAAACTTAGAATCTATTTTACCATCTAACGGTTTCTGACCTCCAAATCTTTAAACAAAGAAGAAAATAATGTCAAAGTCTCATCAAAGCAAATGGGCTAGAAACAAAGTTTGTGGACAGATCATGGACATGACTCATTGCCCCATGACATGCCCAGTGCCTCCTTATGGAAATGTGTTATCACTGACAATGGGGGTAGGTACCCCTGGGATCATAGGATTAACCTATAAGGGAGACTCATAGCCCATACCAAACTGAAGAGGTTACTAATCTCTAAGCCATGATTTATTTTCCAGGAGTAACCCATCATTTGTGTTGTAGTAAAGATCTCATTCTTCAAGATGGTGAAGTCACCCTCAGTGCAAACCCTAGAGGAGGTTTCTCTGCACACAAAAAATAGATATCGAAACCAGGCTGTTGGGCCAATAACAGATGCAGGCACTGGGATCTGGAAGCCCTGACGTGCAGCACAGAAGGTAATGTGAACCTATTCCCAAGATCCAGATCATGTAATTTGGGTTTTAATTAGTTCGTGTGAGTGTTGGTTAACATATATGCAATGACAGCTGAAGGAAAATATCAGACTTGTATCTGTGGCGCAAAAGAGAATACTGCTGCTGTTTGGTTGACGGACACTCAAGGAGACTTATTGTCTGTGTGCTTCTATCGTTTTTTGTTTGTTTGTTTGTTTGTTTTTTAAGATGCTGGAGGTTGAATAGCTTTGACAACAAAAAGTTGATAATAAAATTCCATTTGGAGCTGAGTCATTATGTTTGTCAATCATTCACTCCCTTCTGAGTAAAATCAACACCCAGACATGGAATCATGAAATCTGGAAGGGACTTTAAATGTCATCTACTGTGATCCCTCACTAGCTGGAGGAGTCACTTTTAAAATTTACTAATGGAAAGTCTGAAAAAAGACCATCTTTCTCAATCTCTCTTCTCTCTCTTTTTATTTTCCTCTCTCTTCAGTCTCTTTTTTATCTTTCTGCCTCTGTTCCAGTCACTCTCTGTCTCTGTCTGTCTGTCTCTCTTACTCTCTCTCTCTCATACACACATACACACACCACCACCACCACCATTACCATACACACACCTGCATTTCTCTGCCTCTGTAATGTGGTTCACTTACTTTTTCTGTGTGGTTATTAATTTCAGAGAAAGGAAGAGAGAGGGAGAGAGAGATAGAAACATCAATGATGAGAATCATTGATCAGCTGCCTCCTGCACGCCCCCTGCTGGGGATTGAGCCTGAAACTCAGCCCTGACACAGGAAATAGAACCCTGACTCCTGGTTCATGGGTTGATGCTCAACTACTGAGCAACCCTGGCCAGGTTGTGGTTCACTTATTAGCTCTATTTTCACCCAATTAAATAACAAAGAGAAACATTTTTTCCTCTTTCTTTTGCATGATAGTTCTTCAAATATGGCATTTGGTTTAGTTTCTTCTAGCTAAATGAGCATTCCCTTAAAGCTTGGTTTCATGCCTTCATCATCTCAGTCAGTTCTCTCTGGATGCACTCTAATGAAAGAAGGAAAACTTTCCTCGTTGATGTTATTTCAAGATATTTAGAGGTTTAGAATAAAATGTGTGTGGTACCAAAAATGGCTATTAATTATGAATATTCTATTAAATACAAATTAGGCTCTGCATGTATTTGGCCATGTTTTAAGCATAGTTCACCTCTTCCTCCTATATTTCATAAAGCATAAAAAACTCATCTATTTGTGGCACTGGGTACTCCAGACAGAGATAGGCCTTCTTGGTTTTAAATTTAGGATCTGTATATGAGGACCCGGCTAGAGTTCCCTACTAATGGTTCCTTCTCATTGCTAATGTTGAGAACATTAATAGTGTTAGCCATTTCCTTTAGGTGCTGCACAAGACACAAAATGAGTTAGACACAATCTGACTTCAAATAAACTACCATCTATTCTGGGACGAATGTAAAGAAGTAAACAGAGCACATATTTATAACAAGGCAAAATCGAAAGCTTCACTATGTAATTATCTTAAATGTTATGCATATTCTCAGTTTGTTTTTGAGCATATATAACAGTCCAAATCTATCATTTATCCTCACAAGGGTGAGCAAAATGTTCTGCAAAATAATTTACATCTAAAAATGAATTCCGGGTATAGTGCCTACTCAGAGCTAGTGTAATGATGCAATAAATACCTCAGTTGATTTTGCATGGGTAGAAAACAAGCTAATTGACAAAAAGCAAATCACCAGGCAATGACACTTTACTCCTTTAAGCACAAGATTATCAAAATTATACCATTTGGGGGAAATTCTTCCTAAAACATCCCATACTCATTTGGCTTTTTAAAGAAATAATTTAACCTTTCATGGATGACTCATTGTCAACATTTCAAACTTCAGTCCTCAGACTAGTTAATAATGCAGCCATGCAGTCAGAATCCTCTCAGAAGGTAAGACTGTATTTGTTATAATTAGGACTTATGCTCCTCATAGTTTCAGCTTTTGGCTTTTTATTATGAGCCTTGAGTTTATTGATTCAATGTAGTTTCATGTAGAATATTCTCAGCCCCCTTCTCCGAAGTGAGGTTGCTCCATGCCCCTTCTCACAGCAAGGTTTATGGATGCTGACAAGGGCAAGAACTCTCCTAAAGCAGGGTAATCTGAAAAGCCCTTAGAAAATCACCACACATTTCATATCACATTCAAGGGACTCTAGAATCATGGGAAAATATCATGTAGGGAAAGTGTTTTGAAAGAGCATAATGAAATCTGAACAGTGCCTGTGGGCTGGCTTATTGTCCTTATGCTTCTCCCCCACCTCATGCTAGTCCTAGGCCACAGGTGTGCTGGACACAAACCACAGAGTTATTGCCCCTCATCATTTTTTAAAAAATATTTTTTATTGATTTTAGAGAGGAAGGGAGAGGGAGAGAGAGATAAAAACATCCATGATGAGATAGAATCATTGATCGACTGCCTCCTGCACACCCCACACTGGGGATCGAGCCCCACATCCCAGACATGTGCCCTGATTGGGAATTAAATCTTCTGGTTCATAGGTTGACACTCACCCACTGAGCCATGCCAGCTGGGCATTGCCTCTTATCTTATCCATGATTCTGCTTTTCAGAAGACACTCTCTGCTCAAGATTCCTGCTGTCTGAGTGATTGATCTAGCCAACATCTGACTGCTAGACAAAAGATGCCTTATTATTACTAAGAGAGAAAATGTCTTCCGAGTTGAGAAATAGTGTTTTTTTTATCATGTCTTGTTTTAAAAGAAAAATATAAGATCAAGTTAGAATATCAAATGTGAGCATCTATAGTCATTCAGTTCAACATAAATTCATTAAGGGCCTGTGATATGCCAGGGGCTGAGATGCACAGAGGAGTCAATAATAGTTTCTGCCCTTGAGGAGCTGACAGACTAGAAAGGGAAACAAACACATAAGCCAACAACTACAATTTAGTGTGTTAAGTGCTATAATAGGCATGGAAATTGAGCTAGGAAAGCATGGAGAACAGAAGATATCAAATGGAGAAAGTGAGGATGACTTACTAAAGGGATAGAATGGAATTCAAACAAAGAAGATGGGATTTAAGGTTGTTTTTAAATGATGCATGAAGGTGGAAAGGGGAGGGAAGGACAATTTTGACAAAAGCAACAACAGAAATAAAGCACAGGGGAACCTCTGCACCACGACTGTGAGGAGGTTTTTGGAATGAGGTTTAGAGGCTGAATTGGGGTTAAATCAAATGCCAGAGCTAAGAAATTTGGAAAATTTCAGGGTGGGGGTGTTATATATTTTAAGTTAGGAGAATGACAAGGTAATTTTTCAGTTTAAAAAAATTAAAAGCGGTGTGGGAAATGGCCTGGAGTTGAAGAAACTGGAAATAGAGACCAATTAAGCTAATCAGAATCGTTTACAAAAGAGATGGGGAGGGTCTGATATGCAGAGGTATCAGGCATGCAGAGGTGAAATGAATTCTAGAGAGAGTTGGCTGGGCTTGGGCTGAAAGTGAAGAAGGATTTTAGGATAACTGCTGGTTTTCTGATTTGTGAGGCTTAATGGACTATAACGCAAGTCTGAGAGGGGAAATGCCAGTTTGTTGTTCTGGGTAAAAATACCATTGAGATGCCCATGGGGCACATGGATTGCCAGTTTGGATTGTCAGTTGGAAATCTGCGTGCTCTGGGGAGTGAGGTTAAGTGACCAGAGGCATGGACCAGGTAGGACAGGAAAAGATGAAACAGGATGACAGGCTATGAACCTGTGTTTGAAAGAGGCATAGGTCCAGTGTAAGTTTAGTGGCCATAGTTTCCCAAGCCCATATTTATTCTGAGAAGCATATATGTACTTCCAAGTATGATGGGACAAATCACTCCAAGTATACTGTACCAGAAAATTATGGTCATATGTTGCTTTCTAAGTGAACAAACAAATGAGAAGCAGTGAGGCTGAGACTACCCTGGGCTGGGAAGGAGACGCTCCCCATATCCACTCTGCCCCTGACCCCACCCAGAAGTAAGGCGTTCCTATGAAAACTTTCGAAAGCGCAAATGATATAAAGAAGCAATTGCCATTAATTTATATGAAAACATTTTTGAGCATTCCCAGACCAAAAACTCAATGCACCTATAATACCTTTATTTCATTCACCACCATCGAAACATTTATGTCCAGTTTTATGCTAAGTGGAGCACCCTCGCAAGCTCTTATTAGTATAGTTCCTGGGGAAGGAGCCTGGTAGACCAGTTCCACTGTTGGGGCGGGGGTGCTGCTGCCTCTTTTTAAATTTTTATTTTTATTTTTAATTGATTTTTAGAGAGAGAGGAAGGGAGAAAGATAGAGAGATAGAAACATCGACGAGACAAGAACATCATTGATCGGCTGCTTCCTGCGCACCCCACACTGGGGATGGAGCCTACAACTCAAGCATGTGCCCTGACCGGGAATAGAACCAGAGACCTCTTGGCTCCTGGGTGGATGCTCAACCACTGAGCACACTGGCTTGGCGGTGCCGCTGCCTTTATAAAGGCTGCTTGAAGACAAAGGCTGAATGCTGTTTTCACTTTTCACCTTCTTTTTTGTAAAAATGAAAATCCTCGTTAGAATTCTTTCAGTTAGGGAAAACAGGTGCTAATATAGGTCTTTCCTGAAAGCGAAGCGGCTTATTTTCAGAGAACGTGTTGAATTGTTCACCACTCCTGTCCCACAAATGCGCAGTGACGATATTCCTAGACAGTTGTTTCTATAGCGCCCACCGTCATTCACTGCATCTCCTATAAGGTGGCAGCTGCCAAGGAGGGCACATGTAGACCCAGCTTGTCCTGCCAGCCGTGGCTGCTGCAGTTGCTGCTCTGAGTCCTGGCTGATTGTTTAGGCCTCTATCACTGAATTTCCCAGGGAGTTTGCCATTTGAACTACAATGACCTACTTTCTCTGGCACAATCAGTTCATATATACACTAGAGGCCTGGTGCATGAAATTCATACACTGGGGTGGGGTGTCCCTCAGCCCAGCCTACACCCTCTCCAATCTGGGACCCCTCAAGGGATGTCTGACTGCCCGTTTAGGCCTGATCCCACAGGGACTGCTGGCTCCCAACCGCTCGCTCACCTGCCTGCCTGATTGCCCCTAACCACTCCCCTGCAAGCCTGATCACCCCCTAACTACTCCCCTACCAGCCTGTTTGACGCCTAACTGCTTCCCTGCCGGCCTGGTCCACCCCACAAACTGTTTGACGCCTAACTGCTTCCCTGCCGGCCTGGTCCGCCCCCCAAATGCCCTCCCCTGCTGGCCTGATAGCCCACAACTGCCCTCCCCTGCCAGTCATCTTGTGGCGGCCATCTTGTGCCCACATGGGGGCACCCATCTTGTGTGAGGGTGTGACATTCAATTTGCATATCACTGCTTTATTATATAGGATATATATTTTAAAATTTTTCTTCTTTCTTTCTCCCTTTTCTTTCTTTCTTCCTCTCTTTCTTTCTTTCTTTCTTTCAACAATTCAGCTGTAATTATTGGAAGAAAAAGTTCTGTGTTTTTATTTTCTCTTTTCAGCTTGGGCTTTACATTTTGGAAATCTGATCTAGCTTTTATTGGATAGAAACACAGGTACAACAAACAGCCCTCATCCTCTGAAAGGACTGGGGTTTTGGGTGCTCATGCTATTGCAGCAAAATATTCTCGGAATCTGTGCTGAGAGGTGATTATTTTTAGTGTCGTCGGTATCTTCAGTGGGGTATGGGCTGAACTATGAAAATCTGTGACATAGCTTGATAAAGCCATGGGAATCAGACCAGCAAATACCTCTGCTGGCCTTTTCTGAGCCCACAATTGCTACACGCCTTAGCGAATAAAAGACAATTCACAACCCGGGAAACCACAAACAGCATTTTTTTGTTTGCCTGCAAAGCATCTCTGCGTTTATCAGGCTCTCTAAGGCAGGTATTCTTTATCACAAAATGAAAACGTCAGAAATGCAATAGCCAAGTCCCCATGTTTAAGAGAACCAGCCACCAATGTGAGGAGGAAATTAACATTCTAGTCATGGACTGCAAGTAGTTTATTCTGGAGTTCATTCTGAAGAGGTAATGACTAGGAAAATGACAAAGAAAACTGTTACTGACCATTAGTGAGCAATCACTCTGTCATCTTACAGAGATAATTTAGATAAATGGGGGGTTTCCGCTGTCTCCCAGGGAGACAGGCTGTTGACGTCGTTGATAATGGCTACCCACTTACAGGTTGCTTTTGACAAATGAGTTTTTTCATTGGGCAGCTGTACAATAGTCATCTCTGCATCTGTCTGTCGGATGCAGTAATAGCTCCTTTTAGAAGTTTGTAAAAAAAAAAAAAAAAAAAGTCTGACAGTTGATGCCAGGGAAAAATGCGAAAATGCCCCTCCAAGGCTTTTCAACCACTGAGGAAAGCAGTTTGGAAACATAAAGTATTTAATAAATGAACACCAAGCATACCATATTTTTGTTCAATTGACTTGTATTATTTTAACAGCTGCTAATTATGCACTGTTGTTATTTGGAATCCGGTACCAGATTCTCTCTTCCATCTGGGTAATCTGGTTTTTACAGAATGGACTTTTCCCTACCCCAAAATTAATAGAATTTTTGCTACTACATTTTAAGGGCAATGATCAAATCAATTTAAAGAAGGTAAGCAGATAGCACTTTTCAAGGGAGATGAATTTTACCCAGTGTTGTTTGCAAAATATTTTATTTTATCTTTGATGTCATAATGTACTCTGATATCATTTAGGGCCAAGAAGTAAAAGGGGAACTATGTCCATTTTTAGGAGGCTTAACAGGTGTGTAAACTATGGTAATATTTTATTTTAAGAAAATATTGAGCAAAAATGGCTATAGGGTACATTCCATTTATTAAGCAGCTTATAAGAACTGCACCAGGCATGAAATCCAGTGCTTATTTGAAGTGGAATGGAGTAGGCAGGAGAGGAGAGCTGAGTGTGGGGCTCAAAGCCAGCGACTGCAATGCACTAGATGTGCGAACAGGAGCTCAGATCTTCTGAAGTTTGGTTTTCTCATATGCAAAAATGGGTGAAAATAGCATCTTGTTTTCAGGATTGTTGTCAGAATACCATAAGATAATGACTATATAGGTATGTTGATAATAATGATAATAATGATTTTTAAATGTCAAATCCACCTTGGAATAACCAAAGGTGGTTTTACTTACTATAATGCAATGCCTTACCTGCCTGTCCTAATAGATAGGCAGGCAAAGAGCTACACAGAAATGCCAATGATTAGCAGTCATTCTCTTTTATCAACTATTTTGCTTTTTACTTTGCCCTTGGACACACAGCACACACATTCTTTCCTTGCACAGGGATGTTTTGCTTTTTATTGTGGTTAATTGAAATGCTCGCTAAGGTGAGTAGCCGGCTGCCTCAATGCGGAGGCCTGGGCTGTGGGGCCCGCTGCCCAGGGATGGGAGTGGAAATGAGCTACACATTTAGGCCTGTCCAGTCCACCAGTGTGCAAGCTCAGTCACTGTACTGGTCTACTAGGGCTGCCATACAAAATACCATAGACTTGGTGGATTAAACAACAAATTTATTTTCTCATAATTCTGGAGGCTGGAAGTCCAAGGTCCAGGTTCTAGTTAATTCAGTTTCTGCTGAGATTTCTTTCTTGGCTTGTGGATGACCTTGGCCTCTCTCTAGGTGAGCACATAGCCTTCCTTAGTGCCTGGCACGGAGAGATCCATCTCTCTTTCTTTTCTTTTATTTTTTTAAATATATATTTTATTGATTTTTTACAGAGAGGAAGGGAGAGGGATAGAGAGTTAGAAACATCAATGAGAGAGAAACATCGAACAGTTGCCTCCTGCACACCCCCTACTGGGGATGTGCCCGCAACCAAGGTACATGCCCTTGACTGGAATCGAAACTGGGACCCTTCAGTCCGCAGGCCGACACTCTATCCACTGAGCCAAACCGGTCAGGGTTCTCTTCCTTTTCTTATAGGGCCATCAGTCCTGTCAGATTATGGCCCACCCTCATGACCTCATTCCACCTTGATTACCTCCTAAAGATCCTATATATCTCTAAATATCATCACAATAGGGGTTTGGGCTTTAACATATGGATTTGGAAAAAGAAGGGGAGATATAATACAGTCCGTAGCAGTCACCATCAAAGAGAGGGACATTTTCAGAGATCCCAAATCCTTATTTAAAAACTACTCTTAGAAACTATAAGTAAAATGCAATGCAGGGAATTCCCACAGCCTTATATGTTATATTGGAGGGAAAATATCATCAAATTTAGACAGAGGGAAAATATCATAAATTCTCTAAATCCATCATTCTTTTTTGGCATAATGTCTGATGATATCTTTTGTGTATTTTATACATAGTCTTGAAATTTGATTCTTTTAATCTTAAATAAAACATGCTGAAGTTAAAACTGTGGTTTAAGTTCAATGAGCCAAAAATTTTTGCCTCCAAAACATCTAATATAGAATTGTTCATTCCTGGTAGCACATTACAATCACCTGGAAGGTTTGTTTCTTCGTTCTGGTGTGTGTGTGTGTGTGTGTGTGTGTGTGTGTGTGTGTGTGTGTGTGTGTTTAAAACTAATTCCTGGGCTCTTTCCAAGGTCACTTAAATCAGGATCTCTGGGGGCAGTTTCTGGCTTTAGCAGGCTGTAAAAAATCTCTCCAAGATGTTCAAATTCATTTCCAGGGTTGAGAATAACAGATGTGATTTCCAACTTTGTCTCAATTGTGTTAGGGCAAGAACTTAGTTTTTATGGGGGAAAAAATGAAGTCAAAATGTAATAAAATAAACAAATAATTATGTAAGCTTTCCGTACAGATAGCAACACTGCTGACCTGTACAGTAGTCACCCAAAATGTTCCTCTTTCAACTGACCCATGAAAGTCTTAATTCTGTATATAAAGGACTCCAAGTCCCCCATGGCTCCCATCTGACTCAGAGTAAAACCCCATGAGGGCTACACCCACTTTGCTTCTGATCTCTGATGTCATCTCTCCTACTCTCTGCCTTGCTGCCTCTACTCCAGCCAACTCACCTCCTTATTCTCTCTACCGTGTGTCCTTTGTATTTACCATTCTCTCCTCTGGGAATGCTCTGCCTAGATATGCACATGGCTGAGGTCCTCACATCCTTCCAGGCTTTCATTCAGGTGACACTTTTCTAATGAAAGCTCCCCTGACGCCTTTAAGAAATGAAATCCACACCCCACAAAAGCCCATGGTAATTCTGGTCCCTATCGCCCTACTCTGCTTTTTCCCATAGCATTTCTCAGCTTCCAATACTCTATAGCATTAGTAAATTATCATGTTTGTTGTGTGCTTCTGCTCTCCTACGACTAGATTATATGCCCCACAAAGACAAGGGTTGCTATTCCACTGAGGTGTCCCAACTGTCTGGAAAAGCTCCTGTAACACAGCACCCACTCAGTACATCATTGTTAAATGAATGAATGAAATACTGCCCAGGCTCTTGACTTCAAGTCTTGCTCAATTCCTGGACAGGACCTATGGCCAGCCCTGCAATGATTTCAGGCTTCCAAACTTCTGACTTCCAATATCTGCTAAGTCTGGGAGGGAAGGATGAAGGATAGATCCTAGCCCACAGCCACTCTAATTCTGTTCTGGTATTCCATTGACAATGGGAAGATAAAGAAAACTAAATCTACTACCCCCCACAGAAGGAACGTAGAAATTTTATCACAAAATCTCAGTGGCTTGATTATAGTCTGTTTTATATATTGCATCTTGCTTTTTGAAGGAGAGATTAACTTTCCTCAAACAGAGCTCTTTTAACTATTAGTAAGGTGAATAGAAATAATGACTAGATATTGTGTATGCTTACTATCATTTACAGCTAATTAAACATTATTCAATGGGCAAAATTTCCATCAGAAGATTTATTACATAGCCTGATTTTAACACTAGTAAAAATGTTATGAGGATAGTCAAATCTAAACAATCCTCATTTCCAATCACTTTGAATTAATAGCGTTTGCCTCACCTCCTGCTTCTGTCTCACACTCATCTCAAGAGTTTACTCCACCAGAACTCCTGGATCAAAGAAGCAAAATTTTCCTTCTCAGGAAAACAAAAATAAAGTCTAATTTGAGGGTTCTGTTTGTTTTATTTTTTCCCTTTTCCATCTTCAGCTTGAGGGCTTATCTTCAGACAATACAATGATGTCAGAAACTAATGGGATCTCATTGGGGTTTTCCAATTTTAGAAAATGATTTTAGGAGGAAAAAGCTGTCATATATACTTATCTTTAGCAATATGAGTAATAGAGGGGAAATTGCAGTCAGAGGTAAATGGCTTTGAGTCACATATTCTTTGAGTCACATATTCTTTTTGCTTCCCCAGGTTTGACACATTATAGAGCAGACTTTTAGTGAAATTACAAAGCTTTCATGCTGCCCTCTCCTACTTGGACAGCTTGAGAGGGGAAAAATTACGTGCAACTATCAAGGACTGGCTTTTTCATCTGTGGATTATCTTATTTTTTATTTTTTTTTCTTTCATATAGCTATATTTGCCCATATCCTTTGTATCTTTCATCCTTCACCTAATTTGTTGGAAGTAACCATTCAGTTCGTGGGGGGGCGGGGGGAGGCGAAGGAGAGAGAAAGAAAACACTCTTATTAATAAGGCTGAAAATTGAAACTGAAAATGAAGTTGAGCTAGCATTATCTGTACAACAGACCTAAAAGGTTCTGGTTCCCAATGAGCTCAGAACAGCCAAGTGTGCAGAAATAATATAGAAACAGAAGTCATGCCATGTGTTATGTGTCTCAAACTCTAGCAGACAAGTGGGCAATGAGTGCCTTCAGCTGCTGCCTCAGCCTGTGAGGGAAGGAGGGAAATGACTCTTCAGATTGCAAGTGAATCTGAAACATGTAAATTAATATTTGCAGATGGGAGGGCAGCTTCTTCCATAAGAGGAGGTGATTTTGGCAAGCTCTTCCTGTTCTGCCAGTGGCCTCTGAAAATCTTTCTAGTTAGTTCTGGGAGGATTGTGAAATGTAGGTGAGGCTGGGTTTTGGAGTTTTCTCATTTCTCCTTTGAGAAGACCTGAGTTATTTCATTGGCTGCCCTGCTTTTATCAGGGTCAGCCCTTTATTGTGTTGGAGCTGAGCCCTAGTTAAAATATAGTTCTATCTAGAGGCCTGATGCATGAAATTCATGCAAGAGTAGGCCTTCCTTCCCCCGGCTGCCGGCACCAGCTTCTCTCTGGCACCCGGGACCTGGGCTTCCCTCTGGCACCTGGGACCCAGGCTTCCCTCACAGCCCCACTTCATCTAGAAGGTCATCCGGAAAGATGCCCAGAAGGACATCTGGTCTAATTAGCTATTACCCTCTTATTATTATAGAAGGTTTTATGTGCTTCCGTCACCCTGGCCCTCCTCAAGGCATTCTTGATGATAGAATCACTTTTGGAGGCCCAATCTCTCCTGGTATCACTACAGGGCAGAGTGAGGGATGTTATAGTGAAGAGGCTTTTATAACAGTGCCTCTCAAGTCACTGCAGGTAGGCTGCCACTCATTGGCCTACCACAGGAGCCTTTAACAGAGCTTCAAGTGAGTCTGCCACCCGACAAGTTTTCCTCTGTTCTTCAAAGCTATGCTGGTGACCTCTGCTTCCATTTGCTACAAGTATCCGAGTATCTGATCCAATAAAATTGTCCCCAGGCACCAACACTCCACAAATGACAAATTTAAGGGACAACAGCAGATATAACCATCACAAAAGTTGTTAATTCAAAGTAATAGAAAAATTATGTGTCTGGGTGATCTCCCTTCTGGTTGGCTCAAATGTATCCAGAGAATGAGATACCACAGGAAAAAAACAAACCCACAACTCATATAATATGTACTAAAGGAAGGAAACAGTGAACAGTGAATCTGGTTTCAATGATTTGAGTTGAGAAAATGTGGCCTGGAGAGATGCAATAACTTTCCCAACCAGCCAGTTATATGTATTGAGTCAGGTAAGAACCCAAATTCCCTGAACACTTTGCTCTATTTTCTTCCCATTGACTCCCTTAGAACCTTCCTTTAGCATGTACTGTCTGGGAGGGAATCAACTTTCATTGTTCATGAAGGTGCTCTCAGCTTGAGCTTGAGCCATGCTCACTCTCAAGATACAGACATACAGGGT
>NW_005358043.1:427652-441269 GCF_000412655.1 Myotis brandtii | reverse complement strand
TTTTTTTTCTTTCATATAGCTATATTTGCCCATATCCTTTGTATCTTTCATCCTTCACCTAATTTGTTGGAAGTAACCATTCAGTTCGTGGGGGGGCGGGGGGAGGCGAAGGAGAGAGAAAGAAAACACTCTTATTAATAAGGCTGAAAATTGAAACTGAAAATGAAGTTGAGCTAGCATTATCTGTACAACAGACCTAAAAGGTTCTGGTTTCCAATGAGCTCAGAACAGCCAAGTGTGCAGAAATAATATAGAAACAGAAGTCATGCCATGTGTTATGTGTCTCAAACTCTAGCAGACAAGTGGGCAATGAGTGCCTTCAGCTGCTGCCTCAGCCTGTGAGGGAAGGAGGGAAATGACTCTTCAGATTGCAAGTGAATCTGAAACATGTAAATTAATATTTGCAGATGGGAGGGCAGCTTCTTCCATAAGAGGAGGTGATTTTGGCAAGCTCTTCCTGTTCTGCCAGTGGCCTCTGAAAATCTTTCTAGTTAGTTCTGGGAGGATTGTGAAATGTAGGTGAGGCTGGGTTTTGGAGTTTTCTCATTTCTCCTTTGAGAAGACCTGAGTTATTTCATTGGCTGCCCTGCTTTTATCAGGGTCAGCCCTTTATTGTGTTGGAGCTGAGCCCTAGTTAAAATATAGTTCTATCTAGAGGCCTGATGCATGAAATTCATGCAAGAGTAGGCCTTCCTTCCCCCGGCTGCCGGCACCAGCTTCTCTCTGGCACCCGGGACCTGGGCTTCCCTCTGGCACCTGGGACCCAGGCTTTCCTCACAGCCCCCACTTCATCTGGAAGGTCGTCTGGAAAGATGCCCAGAAGGACATCTGGTCTAATTAGCTATTACCCTCTTATTATTATAGAAAGTTTTATGTGCTTCCCTCCCCCTGGCCCTCCTCAAGGGTTGTTAATTCAAAGTAATAGAAAAATTATGTGTCTGGGTGATCTCCCTTCTGGTTGGCTCAAATGTATCCAGAGAATGAGATACCACAGGAAAAAAACAAACCCACAACTCATATAATATGTACTAAAGGAAGGAAACTGTGAACAGTGAATCTGGTTTCAATGATTTGAGTTGAGAAAATGTGGCCTGGAGAGATGCAATAACTTTCCCAACCAGCCAGTTATATGTATTGAGTCAGGTAAGAACCCAAATTCCCTGAACACTTTGCTCTATTTTCTTCCCATTGACTCCCTTAGAACCTTCCTTTAGCATGTACTGTCTGGGAGGGAATCAACTTTCATTGTTCATGAAGGTGCTCTCAGCTTGAGCTTGAGCCATGCTCACTCTCAAGATACAGACATACAGGGTAGGGCAAAAGTCGGTTTACAGTTGTTCATATAGAAAATAATACAACATTTAATAAATAATAAAACAAGAATAAGCTCCGTGTTTTGTGGACAAACAACTGTAAACCCACTTTTGCCTACCCCTATATTGGCCATGCCCAAAGGCCTACTATGAATCAACCAAGGATTTCTTTTCACAAAGAACCAAGGATTTTGCAAAACAACTCATCCTAAGGAGGGTGAATTAGGCCCCATAAGAGGTCTAGTAAGATTGCCTTATGTTCTAAGGAAAAGGGTGATTTTTTCTTTCAGTCAATTAATATCTTTCAACTCAATCCCTGTTGATTGATACCTGAGCTTTAGGGAGGGAACAGTATTCTCAAAAAAAATTACTAAGCAAAAATCAAGGAACAAATGTCTTCCCACCTTAGCCTAGGGTGTCATTGGTATAGTACAAGTCAAGGCCATGGGTAGGAAGCAGCATTATCCATTCTTTGTATCTTAGTCAATATGAATGCCACCACCTGGAGTTGTGTGGTGCACAGCCTGTGCAGCCAAATACAAGGGCCCTTGTCTAGAATATTAATTCTACTCACTGGTGGACTAGGAGACATAATGACAGAAAAGAAAGGCTCAAAACCAGGAAATCTGGTTTTGAAACATCATTTAGTTACCAATAACTGAGAAATCTTAAGAAAAGTTATTTCAACGTTCTGGACCTCAATTTCCTCATCTATAAAATGGATTAGTAATAAATTCTCTGGGTTTAAAATTATATGATTAGTTTATCCTCCTATGCTTTTTGTCACCATACAGTAAGAAGTAGCTGTGTCCAAGAACCCAAGTTTTTGGGTAACACTTTGGCTCATTTGAGAACTTTTTTGCATCTGTGGATCATTTCTCAAAAAGAACCCTCCTAGGACAGACATAATTTTACACATAAGCCAGCGTTCCAGAGTGATGGCTCAGCCACAGTATTTCACAGTAGACCTCTGATTAGCATCCGGGAGTCATGAGTAGGGGCTGAGTCAGCCATACCTCCTTCTAAATATTGGTATGCCCTCTTGTCAGATGATGTGTTCAATTTCATATTCCAAAGCATGTCTACCGGGAAGGGAATGCTGCCTAGCCATTCCAATTTACATGCCCATTCCCCTGGGAACATGAATTGTGCTCATAGAAATGTCGCTTAAGATATTAGGATGAGGGAAGAAGACTAATCCTTAAATACATTCAACAAAAAGATACTTTGCTGTCACTTAAAATGCTCTAGCAAATGATGGAAAGCCTCCAAATTCTCTTTGAGGAAGCCAGAATAACAATAACAGCAAAATCACTCAAAGGTAGTGCAAAGAAGAAAAACAATACTCACTTATGAATAAATATCAATGGGAAAAGGTTAAGTAAAATAATACTAAATAGAATTTATCAGTAAACTAAAAGAATAGTACTGTAGGACAAATGGAGTTCAATATAGAGACTGAGCTGGACTCTGGAGCCAGATTATCTGTGTGTGAATGCTGGCTCTCTTTTATTTTTTTTTAAAATATATTTTATTGATTTTTTACAGAGAGGAAGGGAGAGGGATAGAGAGTTAGAAACATCGATGAGAGAGAAACATCAATCAGCTGCCTCCTGCACACTCCCCACTGGGGATGTGCCTGCAACCAAGGTACATGCCCTTGACCGGAATCGAACCTGGGACCCTTGAGTCCGCAGGCCGACGCTCTATCCACTGAGCCAAACCGATTAGGGCGCTGGCTCTCTTTTAATAGCTGTAAGATTTTGGGCAAGTTACTAAATCTTTCTGTGCCTCCATGTCCTTATCTGTAGAATGGGGGTAATTACAGTACCTAACTGGTCAGTTGTTGTGTAGATTAAGCTAGTTGCTATTTATGGAATGCTTAGAATAGGGCCTGACACATACAAGTTAGCCTTTATTTTTATTACTAATTTTCCAGGAATACACAATACAAAATTTTATTTTTCCAAATAAAATGACCATCCGTTATTTATTAAATAACAGTTGATTTTCTGATGTATTTGAAATAACAGACTTTACCATGTAAATAAAATCATACAATGACTACCATTTGTTAAATGCTTATTCTTGACTTTATAGAGGTTAAGTAATTTGTATAATGCCCCAAAGAGGTAGATGGCAGAGCCAGGATTATAAACCAGATTGGGTTGGCTCTCATCCGTGCTTTAAACCAGTGTATTTGGATGCTTTCCTTAGACTTGGATTCAGACTCCAGTGCTTGCTCTCTGGAGAGCATGTCTAGTTGATGAAATGTCTAGTTATGTAGACATAAATGCTCAATACAGTGAACGACAGTAAATCCTCACTTGACATCCTTGATAGGCTCTTAGAAACTGTGACTAAGCAAACAACAAATAAAAAAACCAATTTTACAATTTACTAAACAAAAGTTAAGTTCCTATGGTATATTCCTGGTCACATAGAAAACCACAAACTTCTAAATAAAGACCCCAAACACTTCTAATATTAAACGGAAAGGAGATGAATAAAAACAAATAATATAATTCTTTCCCACCCCACTCATTCCAGTGCAGGGTCATGGGTGGCTGGATTCTCTGCTGGCAGCTCAGACCCTGGGAAGGACCCCACCCTGAACAGGACACCTTCCTATTACAGGGGGACACACACACACACACACACACACACACACACACACACACACACCACTCAGTCAGCCTGGGAAAATGGAGACACATTAGTTAAGCTAACTTGTCCCTCTTTTGGGTGTGTGAGGAATCCAGAGAACCCAGAGAAAACCCACACAGACATGGGAGAATGTGCCAGCTCTACACAGATAGTGGCTCCAGCCGGGAATTGATTTTTTTTTTCCTCATCAACATTATAACAAACTGACATTGAACAAAGTGGTGTTATTCAAGGACCTGTTGTAAACAGTTTGGAACTGTTATTCAGACTTCTGTAACATCCACAAGGTCTAGGGAAGAGCAACTACTAAATCAGTTACTTGCATATTATAGTCAGGGTAGGGTAGGGAAAAAATGTACCTTTCATCATCATGAAAATGGATGCATGCAGAAGACTTTAACAAAATTCAGACTCATCATTTCTTTCAAAATCTTGTCTGCATATCTAGCTGCATTTCAGTATGTTGGCAGTCGTTTTTAGATTTTCATGCTTTTTTGCCTCTAATAGTACAGATAATAGAAACTTTACTTAGATAAGCAAAATCATCTCTATTGTGACTTCAACTGTGATAATCCACCAGCCAGCGAATAGCAACTAAATACTTTATCCCTCCCTCCCCCCAAAAATACTGCTTACCTCAAAGGAGAGAATTAGCCACAGTTCTTGCCTCATGATACATTTGTTTGGTATGCCATAACTTACAAATGGTATACATCCTGATAAACACCCTGCACATCCTACCAACTATATTAAAAACAGTACTTAATGATGACAAAGAATTAGACATTTACTACATGACATTAGAGGTCAAGCCCTTGGAAAGAGGCACAGCTTCTGCTGACTCCAAGGTTTAATTTCTTGTTTTTTCCCCACCTGATCAGTACACAGCTTATGTGTGCACCAAGCCTATTGAAGATTTTCATTCTGGAAAGTCAATATCCAAGGGCATATTTTAAATTAATCAAATCTGTTTTTCAGAGATAAGCTAAATTAGTTCTTTAGAAGGAGAATGTGCAATGCAAACTTATGTATTCATCATTATATTTAGCTTCAAGAAATACCCTTACATAACCCCAAAGTGTATTTAAGTGATGACTAAAATCCAACTTCAGGTTTGAAGCTGTTATAAAATCTTTTAAAAGAATATGCTGTCATAACTTCCAGTGTCAGACAGGTTGCATTGTTTCTGACTGTTTTATACATTTACATTCTAATTTATATTATGGGAATGGTCTTGAGTCAAGTCAATAAATACTTATTAGCCAGCTGTATAAACCATAGATATAGAAAAAGGTGAGATATAGTTTGTCTACCCAGGGAGTAAAATCTTGCTGAGGAAGAGAGACTTAGACACATGGAAACAATCATAATTAAATTAAAAGTATATGGAAATGCCTCAAAATTCATGGTTTCCAAAAGTTATGATATGCCCTTAAAAATCTCTGTTATTTGCTCCCTCATTTGATCACAGCTGGAAGCTTGGCTCTTTCCAACCTAAATGCAGGCTACAGAAGCCTTAGATTAAAGCATGTTTTCTTTACCGAATGGGAGATTACCTACCATTACCCTTGGTTTGAGAGTCATTTTAAGACAAGATTACAGCCTTAAGCAGCCTATTAAAAAGAAAAGCTTTAGAGAAAATGAGTATGGTATCTAGAGCCATTTAATTGATAGCAAGTCTCCTTCTGAAAATACCCTAAAATCTTTAGGTATCTGTTGTTTTTCTTAACCAAAAGAAACTTGAAGATTTCTAGTCTGTTGATCCTTTAAAGGAAGATAATTTTGCTTGGCTGGCATGGCTCAGTGGTTGAGCATCAACATATGAACCAGGAGGTCAGGGTTTGATTCCCGGTCAGGGCTTTTGGGTTGTGGGGTCGATCCCCAGTGTGTGGCCTGCAGGAGGCAGCCAGTTAATGATTCTCTGTCATCACTGATGTTTCTATCTCTCTCTCCCTCTCAGTTTTTCTCTGAAATCAATACAAATATTTTTTTAAAGAAACAGATAATTTTTATATTGGTTGTCCCAGCCCACCAAAGTACTTAGCATACGCTAGGATAGGTAACACTTTCTGCTTGCTTGATAAAATAAAAATTAAAAAAGAACAAATGAATAAGTGGGGTTTTTTTAGAGTAGTGTTAAAATACAAGATTAGTTAGCACAGTCTATGTTTGGATAAGGAAAGTATCTTTTGATTCTTCTAAATAAGCAAGTGACTACATTTAAAACAATCTATGAGGTATTTCCCATGTTTGGCTTCCATAGTTGGCTTCACCATACATCGACAAATTGTTAAATGCCAGAGTAACAATGTTTTAAGGATTGCAGTATTCTTCTGGCTTTGTATGTATAAGTAAGGGGATTAAAATTTTTTGCAAATGTAGTGAGGAAGATTATTAAAAATGGTGAAAAAAAAACAACACCTTCTGATTTAAGTTTAAAAAGGTGATTACTTCTGGCCTTTCCCCCTGGTTTCCAGGTGATAATACTGCTATGGAAGTTTTATTTCCAGAGTTGCAGCCTCTCATCTTTTGGTTATGGTTGGCAATGAAATAGATGTCCTCATACAATATATTGTTGAACCACCACTAGTAAATTTTAATATTCTCACTCTTGAATAACAAATTGTTCCTCATAAGAGATAGAAGTGACTCTTCCAAATCCAAAATGAGACTAACATTTAGGTTATCAAATGAAATTAAAAGATCAATTAATGGTTGCAGATATGCCATAAGCAGAATATTTGTCTCCCTTCAAATTTAGATGCTGAAACTTAATTCCTAATGTGAAAGTATTCTGAGGTGGGGCATTTGGGAAGTTATTAGGTTCTGAGTGTGAAGCCTCATGAATGGGATCAGTACCCTCATAAAAGAGACCCCAGGCCCAGCCAGAGTGGTTCAGTGGTTGAACTTTGACCCAGGAAATAGGAGGTCATAGTTCAACTGCCAGTCAGGAAACATATTCAGGTTTCAGACTTAATCTCCAGTAGGGGGCATGCAGGAAGCAGCTGATCAATGATTCTCTCTCATCATTGATGTTTCCATCTCCCTCTCCCTTCCTCTCTCTGAAATCAATTAAAAACATATTTTAAAAAAGAGACCCCAGCGAGCTCCCTTGCTCCTTCTGCCATATGAGAACACAGTGAGAAGAAGATGATCCTCACTAGATACTGAATCTGCTGGCACCTTAACCTTGGACTTCCATCTCAGGAACTGTAAGCAATAAATGTTTATTGTGTAAGCCACTCAGTGTATGGTATTTTGTTATAGCAGCCTGAACACAATAAGACAAGATACATGTCGATTTCTAATGCAGTGGGGTGAATATAGATAATCCCGCCTTGATCCTACAACGTATAAAAGCGGTTTTTTCTGTGGTTACGTCTCACAGCAGGCACTATGAGCCCCCCCTTCCATAATCAGAATGGGCCTCAGCAGTGAACCCTGGCCAACTCCACTGTGGATGATCCAGAACCACAGGCAAAAATTATAAACAATTGCCACCTGGAGGCCTGGACATTCTGAAAGCATGTCATTACGGGAATCATTATCGTGGAGGTTGCTATGGTTTCTGTGCTGCCCTTTCTCATTTCTCTATAGTTGGATGATTCAGTTAATCAATGGCAAGCCACAGTGTAATCATTTTCTCTTCAGAGAACACAAGAAAACAGAACAACCCTGGAATCTCTTGTACAATGTCACTGCTGACAGTTATTTTTCGGCTACAAAAGAAAGACATGTTCTTATTCTAAATGAACAGCAGAAAAGGAAAGTTGAGAGAGAACTGAAGTCACTTTCCAATCTACGCTAGCTTTTTGAGCAGCAGCAGAAAAGCTATTCTCTGAAATGTTCTTCTTAGAACATTTTTTATTAGGATGCTCACACAGGAGAATGTGAGAAAGAAACAGTCCCCACCTACAAAGATTCTTAGAATTTTCTTATTTCCTCTGCAAGAAGTCTGGGTCTGGAGAAGCCATAGTGAGGGCTTATTATTGTTCTACCTAAAGGCAATCACAGTTTCAGGTCTTTACAGTTTGTTTACTGGATATTATTAAGAGGTAAAGCCACTATGCCACATAGTAATAAAGACAAATAAAATATGGGAAAGAATCCTATTAAGAGAAGCAAAGAAACAGAGAATCACCACAAGGAAAACCACAAAAAAGGCTTAGGAGATCATTCAGAAAGCTGAGTATTTTAGAATTGACATCAACTTTCCTTTCTAGTCCCAAGAGTTGAGGGGTATAATCTAAGTTGTCATTCTCATTAGATTGCTGATGTGTTTAATAAATTTAAATTTGGGGGCAGACATTGCACAAAGCATTCGTCATACAGAGTCCATTCCATTTGCTCTAACCTCAGAGTATGGAAAAAGCATGTGCTCCCTGGCTGGTTTGGCTCAATGGATAGAGCGTTGGCCTGCAGACCAAAGAGTCCCGTGTTCAATTCTGTCAAGGGCACGTACCTCAGTTGCAAGCTCCTCTCCGGCCTAGGCCCTGGTCAGAGCAGGTGCAGGCGGCCACCAATCGATGTGTTTCTCTCACATTGATGCTTCTCTCTGTCTTTCCCTCTTTCCTCCACTCTCTCTAAAATCAATGGAAAAATATCCTTGAGGGAGGATTAAAATGCATATATATATTTTTTAAAAATAAATTAAAGTAAAAAGCAGGTGCAAGTCACTGGGAAGCCCAGGAGTAATTCAGAATGTTTGGGTTATACCATCAAATGACGTGAGGAGTGGAAATTACAAAGAAGGAAGGCAAGGTTCATATTTTGAGGAATTTGGCTTTTGCGTGTAGAAAAGCTTAGTTCCTCAAAATATGAACCTTGCCTTCCTTCTTTGTAATTTAGAAACTCTTTCTAATTAAAAAAAAAACATAGAATCATAAAGTTAAGTCCATTTCCTTTTAAAATTTTGACAGAATCAGCAAGGCCAGGGTTCTGTGGTCTTGTATAAACAAGTCACATTATTGCCACTGTTCTGATTTGAAAGAGTATGTTTAATTCAATCTGCGTGCTTTTAGTTCATATTTGGAAATAGGCCCGTTTTCATTCAAATAGCTACAGCTCTCTACAAGAGGGCTGTGTTCCTTGCCTATGCAAAGAGAAATTCAGATCCTTAACACACACCATTAGATACATGAGAAATAATGGAGTCGCAGTTGCAAAAGAGAATGTGGGTTTGGTGTAAATATTTTTTTTCTTAATTTCTCTTATTTTGAAATAAAAAAGAGATAATTGAAAATTGTATTACTCCAGGAAAGGAGGTTAATCTGTTAGGAATAGAGGCTGCTCTTGGATTTTGTTGTTACCATTGCATCCATAAGCCTACAACACTGTTATTTTTAGGTTTGGCAATATGGTGCATAGCCTTGACTTTCATGAGAAAATGGGATTTTCGCCCTGGCTCATCAGGCAGGCTGAGAACTCATCAGGTTTTGCAGAAGTGAGTTTCTGTTCACAATGGCTGACTTCCTTTGATCACTAAAGTCACGCAGCTCTTCCAACTGAGATTCCCTTTGAAGTGCAGAGTTCTTTCATAAAACATATAAACCATTCATTTGGAGGTCTGCCCTCTTTTTAGCACTTTTGATGAAAACACATAGTATGTCCATAGGTCAAGTTCATTTGTGAAATATAAAAGTCAGCCAACCTGGGTTCCTTTCAAATGCATACAACTTAAAAAGGCTATGCATTCAAATAAATTTTCCCAAATGAATATAAGATGGAAAATATTGTCCACACTTTTGCTTGGGTTATTTTTTCAATAGCCTTGAATCTATTTTCATTGATATTTATTTATTTTGTCTACTTATAAAAACAATTATTGATTGTTGTAGACTATTTGAAAAATAGAGAAAAGTTTAAAATGAACATTAAAAGTTACCTACAGCCTTGGCTTATATTGCTCAGGGTTACAGCTTTGGCCCGTACACCAAAGGGTCTCAGGTTCTATTCCTGGTCCAGGGCACATACCTGGGTTGCAGGCTTGATCTCTGACCCAGGTCAGGCCGTGTGTGGGAGGCAATTAATCAATGTGTCTCTCTTACATTAATGTTTCTCTCTCTCTCTCTCTCTCTTTCTCCCTCTCTATCCCTTCCATTTTCTCTAGAAATCAATGGAAAAAAATATCCTTGGGTGAGTATTAACAAAAATAGCAAAAAGTTATCTACAATTACATCATTCAGTAATTACCACTATTAATATATGGTGTATTTTCTTTAAAATTTTATACACTCACATACATACATCCAAATACAAACATGAATACAATGAACAACATATAAATGATGTCATACCCTATTTTCTCATGTAATAGCATGAACATTTACTCATGTTATTAAATATTCTTCTAAGATGTTTTGTTGTTGTTGTTTTTGTTAATCCTCATTCAAGTATATTTTCTCCATTGATTTTTAGAGAGAGTGGAAGGGCAGGAACAAGGGGGAGGGAGAGAAGGGAGAGAGAGAGAGAAACATGTATGTGAGAGAGACATATTGATTGGTTGACTTCTGCATGCATCCCAACCAGGGCCACCAATTAAACCTGCAACACAAGTATAAGCCCTTGATCGGGAGGGAATTGAACCAGAGACCCTTTGGTGCTCAGGCAAAAGCTCTAACCACTGAACATACTGAACAGGGCTAAGACATATTTTAAATGGGTACATAATATTCCCATAATATAATGTGCTTGTATCATAATTTAATCATGTTGTTTTTTTACATTTAAATTTTTTTCTATTATTGTAAATGAATGCTTTTCTAAGCATCCTTATCCTATATAATAAAAGGCTAATATGCAAATTGACCAAACAGCAGAATGACCAGTCACTATGACACACACTAACCACTAGGGGACAGATGCTCAACACAGGAGCTGCTACCTGGTGGTCAGTGTGCTCCCATAGGGGGAGCACCACTCAGTCAAAAGCTGGGCTCATGGCTGGCGAGCTTAGGGGTGTTGATGGGAGCCTCTCCCACCTCCACAGCAGCGCTAAGGATGTCCGTCTGCCAGCTTTGGCCTGCTCTCCGGGTCTAAGCCAGGAGTTGGACATTCCCCAAGGGCTCCTGGACTGCGAGGCTGAGGGAAACCCCCCCCCAAGTGTACGAATTTTGTGCACCAGGCCTCTAGTACATAACTATCTAGTCATATCAATAATGAATTTCTTAATAAAAATAAAGGATTGAAAGAAAATATATTGGAAGTTCTTTAAATTTGTTTGCATAATGTTGCTTTATACATTTTGAAAGATATAATAATTGTCATTTTCACCAACAGTTTTTGAATGTCCCTCTCCATCTTCACTAGCAATTAATAGTATTACATAAACATTTTTACTGCTTGACTTTTGAAAAATGATATGTAACTGTCATTTAAATATTCATTTCTTGAATTATTGGCATAGTTGAGCATCTCTGCCATTTTTTATTAATTTGTACATTTTTTTTTCTTTGTGATTTGTTTGGTCATAGCTGTTCATTTGTTGCTATTTGGTAATGATGTTCTTACTGTAAGGTATTTTATGGTAAGACTATTAATTCTTAGTCTCTCACAGTTATTACAATTATTTTATTATCTGCCATTAAACTTTTAGTTCTTAAGAATATTAATGTACATGATTTTATATTTTATGTCATTTGTTCTAAAAAGTTACCCAGTATATTTATAAGATTATACCTATAAACAAGTATAGTCCTTCCCTTATGACACACTATGGAACTGCCTCAGGAACTGCTGGATATTTTTGAATATATTTTTATTGATTTCAGAGAGGTAGGGAGAAGGAGAGACAGAGATAGAAACATTAATGATGAGGGAGAATCATCGATAAATTGCCTGCCTCCTGCACACCCCTCACTGGGGATTGAGCCCACAATCCAGGCATGTGCCATGACTGGGAATTAAACCATGACCTCCTGGTTCATAGGTCAACATTCAACCACTGAGCCACACAGGCCAGGCAGAGCTGCTGGATTTTATTGCCACTTGCACAGTGCCCTATAAACAACTCTTGATTGATCAACAAAGAGCTGCTTGTTTAATGGATGGCAGCCAGTTCCAGGGTGATCAGACAGCATCCTGTTTGAAAGTCTATGGTGCTGATCAATGAAGGTAAAAATAAGTCAGCTCAGCACACTAAATTGCATGGTATTTTCTCCTATACTAATATTTAAAACTTCTTTTCATTAAATGACACCTTAAGAATGTGAAAAGAATAGAAAACCCCAAAGACTCCATCAAAAAACTATTAGACCTAATAAATGAATTTGGCAATGTAGCAGGATACAAAATTAACACCCAGAAATCTATGGCCTTTTTATACACCAACTAGAGGCCGGGTGCATGAAATTCATGCGGGGGGGGGGGTCCCTCAGCTCAGCCTGCACTCTCTCCAATCTAGGACCCCTCAGGGGATGTCCAACTGCCGGTTTAGGCCCAATCCCTGTGACATCAGGCCTAACCCAGCAATTGGACATCCCACTCACAATCTGGGACTGCTGGCTCCCAACCGCTCGCCTGCCTGCCTGCCGAATTGCCCCTAACCGCTTCTGCCTGCCAGCCTGATCACCCCCTAACCACTCCCCTGCCAGCCTGATTGATGCCTAACTGCTCCCCTGCTGGCCTGATCGCCCCCAACTGCCCTCCCCTGCTGGTCTGGTCACCCCTAACTGCCCTCCCTCCTCTGCAGTCCAGGTCTCCCCCAACTGCCATCCACTGAAGTCCTGGTACCCCCCAACTGACCTGCCCTGCCAGCCTGGTCACTCCTCACTGCCATCCCCTGCTGGCCTGGTCACCCCTAACTGCCCTCCCCTGCTGACCATCTTGTAGCAGCCATCTTGTGCCCACAGGGGGGTGGCCATCTTGTGCGAGGGAGTGGCAGTCAATTTGCATAGTACCTCTTTATTATCCTACTAGAGGCCCTGTGCACAAAAATTTGTGCACTGGCAAGGGGGCATGTCCCACAGCCCCACTTGTGCCCTCTCACAGTCTGGGACCCCTCGGGAGATAATGACCTGCTGGTTTAGGCCCTTTCCCAGGTGGCAGAGGGCAGGCCCAATCCCTAGGTGCAGCCCCTGGTCAGGCTCAGAGCAGGGCTGATTGGGGGGTTGAGGCACTGCCCCCTGTCACACTCAAGGCAGGGTCGATGGGTAGGTTGCCGGGCCACCCCCTGTCATGCACAGAGCAGGGCCGATCAGGGGGTTGGGGCTCTGCCCCCCGTCACACACAGAGCAGGGCCGATCAGGGGGTTGGGGAGCTCCTCCCTGTCACGCACAGAGTAGGGCCGATAGGGGAGTTGGGGCCCCAACCCCTGTCACCCACAGAGCAGGGTCGATCAGGGGGCAGGGCCGATGGGGAGGTTGTGGCTCCACCCCGTCACACACAGAGCAGGGCCCATAGGGGGGTTGGGGCGCCGCACCCTGTCACACACAGACCAGGGCGGATCAGGGGGTTGGGGAGTTCCCCACTATCAGGCACAGAGCAGGGCAGATCAGGGGGTTGGGGCGCCTTCCTCTGTCATGAACAAAGCAGGGTGGATAGGGAGGTTGTGGCCCCGCCCCCTGTCACACACAGAGACGCAGGGCGATCAGGGGGTTTGGGCGCTGCCCCCTGTCAAGCTGCTCCAGGGGCCAGGAGG
>NW_005358043.1:425253-427005 GCF_000412655.1 Myotis brandtii | reverse complement strand
GGCCGCCATCTTGGTTGGCAGTTAATTTGCATATCGCCCTGATTAGCCAATGGGAAGCGTGTTGGAGGTACAGTTAATTACCCTGTTTGTCTATTATGAGATAGTAGACAAACAGGGTAATTGACTGTACCTTCACTACGTTCCCCATTGGCTAATCAGCGAGATATGCAAATTAACCGCCAACAACGATGGCGGTTAATTTGCATATGTAGGCACAAAGCGGCAGAGCGAAGACTGAAGGCGGCTCCGGCTTGAGCAGCGAAGGCTTTGAAGGCGGCTCCAGCCGGAGCAGCGAAGGCTTTGAAAGAGGCTCTGGCCGGAGCGAAGGCCTGGGTCCCCGGTGCTGAAGGAAAACCGGTGCAGGCAGCCAGGGGAAGGGAAGGCCTATTGCACGAATCTTTTCGTGCAACAGGCCTCTAGTATAAGATAATGAACTCACAGAAAGAGAGACAAACAAACAACAAAAAAATCCCATTTACCATTGCACACAAAAAAAATTAAGATCCTAGGAATAAACTTAACTAAGGAGGTAAAAGACCTGTACTTGGAAAACTACATGACGTTGAAAAAAGAGATAGAGGAAGACATAAACAAATAGAAAAACATATCATGTTCATGGATTGGTAAAATCAACATCATTAAAATGTCCATACTACCCAAAGCAATCTACAGATTCAATGCAATCCCCATTAAAATACCAACAGCATATTTCAAAGATCTAGAACAAACTCTCCAAAAAATCATCTATAATAAAAAAAGACCCCAAATAACTGTAGTGATCCTGAGAAAGAAGAACAAAGTAGGTGGGATCTCAATACCAGATAGAAAGCTATATTACCAAGCCACAGTTCTCAAACTGCCTGGTACTGGCACAAGAACAGACATCTAGACCAATGGAACAGAACAGAGAATCCAGAAATCGACCCAAGCCATTATGCTCCATTAATATTTGACAAAGGAGGCAAGAGCATACAATGGAGTCAAGACAGTGTCTTCAATAATAGTGCTGGGAAATTTGGTCAGATACATGCAAAAAAATGAAACTAGATCACCAACTTACACCATACACAGAAACAAACTCAAAATGGCTAAAAGACTTAAATGTAAGAAGGGAAACCATAAAAATCCTACAAAACTCCATAGGCAGCAAAATAGCAGACATATGTTGCAGCAATATCTTTACTGACACAGCTCCTGGGACAATGGAGACTAAGAAGAAAATAAACAAATGGGACTACATCAAAATAAAAAGCTTCTGCACAGAAAAAGAAACCATCAACAAAACAACAAAAAAACCCACTGCATGGGAGAACATATTTGCCAATGATGTTGCAGATAAGGGTTTAATCTCCAAAATTTACAGAGAACTCATACAACTTAACAAAAGGAAGATAAATGATCCAATCAAAAAATGGGCAAAGGACCTAAATAGATACTTTTTGAAAGAGGACATACAGAAGGCTGAGAGACATATGAAAACATGCTCAAAGTCATTAATCATCGGAGAGATGCAAATCAAAACAACAATGAGGTACCATCTCACACCTGTCAGAATGGCTATCATCAACAAATCAACAAACGACAAGTGCTGGCGAAGTTGTGGAGAAAAAGTAACCCTCGTGCACTGCTGGTGGGATTGCAGACTGGTGCAGCCACTGTGGAAGACAGTATGGAGTTTCCTCAAAAACTAAAAATGGAACTCCCATTTGACCCAGTGATCCCTCTTCTAGGAATATATCCCAAGAAACCAGA
>NW_005358043.1:409953-424905 GCF_000412655.1 Myotis brandtii | reverse complement strand
CAATAATAAAAAAAATGTAAAAAGATAAGACACAAATTGATAAGTTAAACGCATATATCTAAGAAGGGACTCATATTCAGAATATAGAACTGTTATAAAATGAAACATATGTAAAACTTTAGACAATAAAAAAAATGTAAAAAGATAAGACACAAATTGATAAGTTAAACGCATATATCTAAGAAGGGACTCATATTCAGAATATTAAAGAACTGTTATGTCCCAATAACAAAAACAACAACAGCAAAATGGATAAAAAACAATTCCCAAAAGGGGCAATAAGGATAGCCAATCTAAAAATGAAAAGATTCTCAACCTTATCAATTCAGGACAATGCAAAGTAAAACCACAATGAAATACTCCTTGATGGGAATAAAAATCAGACAATACAAATATTAGAGAGGTTATAGAACAAGGAATGCTAACATACATCTGAGGGGAAAGTAAATTAGTACAACTGTTTTTGCTAAGGCGCCTGGCATTATTTAGTACATACCACATAAAAACTCTTCTCTGTGCTATCTGGACGATTTTTGTTTGTAGTAGCAAACACCTAGAAACAACTAAAATGCACATTGATAGGAAAATGAAAACAATAATGCATGACTAGTATACAGCTCTGAAAATGAATGGTGTACAGCTGTATGCACCAACATGTATGAGCCCCAGCAACATAAAATTTTTGAGCCAGAAAGTAGCAGAAAGAATATATTCAATATTTTAAATTCAAAATATTTGAAACAAAACAATGTAGTCTTCAGGACTCATTCATGTGTGGTGAATTGAAAGGGAGTCATGTAGACAAAAATTCAGAAAAATTCTGGATGAGGGAAGAAAAAGGAATAGGGGATAGGCAGGTAGGGGCTTCAAAGATATTATTAATGTTTTATTTCTCTAGCTGGGTGGAAGCTATATGGTTGTTCATTTATTTTTAATTTTTACAACTTAAATAAAAAGTCCATTATTATTTTGTATTTATGATTTATTTCATATTTTCAGTTTTTAAAGTTAGGAGTGTTTTCCATGCTATCAACAGACTTAAGTCCTTCAGCAGATACTTTGCAATGATGGCTACCCAGAGAAATTTAGTACGATCAACATCACTATGGCTCACCAAATTTTCATTACAGAAATAAAGGGTTAACAACAAAATATTCAATCACAGCAAAGCCACTTTTGACTTTTTTTGTACCACTCTGGTATTAAGCTTCAAACTAATATTCTCCAGTCATAAAGAATCACAAACATCACATCTCAGTGCTTAAACAGTGCTTTAAACACTCTCATCAATCTTATCAGGCCCATCTCAAAATGCGGTAGATCCTACCAGTACTAGCATCTCATTTATTGGGTATAATTCTCATGACAAGTGCACTAAGTTCCACACATGCCCTAGTATTTCTGTGCATGAGCTCAAGGAAAAATGATAGTATACAAAGTAAGAGGAATAAACATTCAGAAAACGAGCTATTAAATCGCTGGTTGTCAGATCACAGCCACACCCATGCACAGAGGTAAGAGTCATCAGCATTAAAGAGAACGGTACAGGCAAGATAAAAATAACAGTTCCTCAGCAGATTTATGTAAAACATGAACTGAAAGCAATGACCAAATAGAAATATAAGCCACATTTCATAAATCATGTGAAAAAAAGTTTTAATTTTATCAGAAAGTATTTCATAAAAGATCTTGTAAACTCAACTACTCTTACTTGAAGAGAAACAAGTAGCAAAATCAAAAAGATTTTTTTCTCCTAATTTACTGTACACTGAATATTTCAAATCAACCAAAGCCTTAGAAACATTTAGATATCACCCTGTTTGTGAACATTACTCATCACCTTCTCTCCTGTCCCTGGTATAATACCATTTACCACGTAGCGAAAATCATTATACGGCCGTTTAATTTTGGACCCCTTTCAAGAGAATCTGTTATCTCATTAAAAGCTGGGCCTAAAGGCTTGTGGAGCAAGCGTATGTGTATGTTTACGCATCTGTGTGTGTGTGTGTGTGTGTGTGTGTGTGTGTAATGTCTATTATAATTGAAAATTTTATACATATATGAAAAGAATCTCATTAGTGTCTATAAACTATGGGAAGAGATTAAAGATTGTTTTATTTTATTTTCTCTAATTTTTCAATTTTAGCTATTTCTCTTATGTGAAATCTGTTTCCTTGTTTCTGTCTATGCTCTTTTGGCTAACGAACAACTGCTATGTCTATACCAGTGAGGACTGATATTTATTTGACTTTCAGGAGCAGTGTACATGAGTAAAATATAAAAATGGATCCCGTCAATAAGCAGTTTTCAATGTTCAAAGATCATATGAAACCAAAGAGAATATCCTTAAACAAAAATAGTCTTCATAGTAACTGGTCATCTGTGACTTCCCCAGCAACACACAAAACTAGTTTGCTCATGTGTGAATCCGGGACACTGACGTCCCCACAGATATGCCAAGTCAACTGCCAAAGGGCTTGCGTGAGTCATTTCTGCTCTCATTTCAGATTGAAAAGTGCATACATCTGGCATGGTTATGCTTGACTGGTGCTAGCTTGTGGCATATGAACAGCTGAGGAATAAACTTAGGGACATTATTAACCAAGACCAAAAAGGAGCCACTCTATTCACTGGCTTAAAATAACAGCTCCTGTTTTTCTAAAATGTATTCATCTTAGCATTCTAGTATGTACATTTCAATATCAGTACATTTACGACCAAATAACTCAAACATCTTAATCGTAATATGTATGTATCTATCTTTCTGCAAACTGAAAAAATAATAAATTCTGGAGTTTTAAATAGATAGTTTAAAAGGCATATAAGGCCATTTGAATTTGAGGGAGAGTGAAGCTATTTTTGTGCCACAGTTTGATGATGCAAAATACAAACCCGCTAACAAATATTTTTCAGGTCTTCCATGAGCAGACACCATCGTACAACCTAGAGGATACAAAAAGGCACAAAATATTATCTGTGTTTCCAAAGAACATACAATCCAGAAGAGGAAATTATGTATCCCACAATGGCTTGCGCCAGAGTTAAATCAGCAGGAGTAAAGAGAAGACGATGGATACAAGAGGAATCTTATAGGCAGAAAGACCAGGGGTTCACTGGGTGCAGAAGAAGCTAAGTGTAATAAACACTTTATGTCATGAAACAAGGAATATAACAACAGTAGGATAAGGACCAAGTAAGATCAAGTTTTGGTGGAAAGTATGGTGCTTGTGCTTTGAACCTTAATTAGTTTTATTTCTCCTGCCCCAGGTAAAATGCCTGCAATTGTGAGGGAAAGGAGGACTTTTTACAATGGGTGAAAAGAGTAGATATTGAAAAGGACAGCAATTTAACTCTGATCACCCCACTGGTTCAAAAATGAAAGAAGCTGCTTCCCCCACACATCAGTCCTCGTAATCCAGAGCAGAAGGTGCAGGCGTGGAGGGGCACCAGTTACTGTAGCTCCAAGGAGAGAGTCATTTGGACTGAATTTTGAACATTAATTTATATATTCTCTGATCATGTTGGCACATATCAAATTAAATATTTGATCAACAAATTTGGGGTTGAAAGCCTTTACTTACTTTAACTTTTTTCTGAATTTTGTCTTGGTAAAAATTATTTTAATTGAGTATATAGCAAGTATAGGGAAGTTTGAAGGGGAGATTTCAAATCCATGAAAAAGGAAATGGTTCAAATGATCAAATCCTACTGACTGATTATATGGATACATATGCTCATAAAGGCAAATTTTCTTCTGTCTTTGCATGAAAAATGATGCTTTGATTTGTTAAACATGACTGTGTAAAGAACAAGGATTCTACATGACTAAATTTATCTCCACAGAGCTCTGTCCAGAACTAAGAACATGAAGACTTAAAAACATTTATTCATAAATAAGAAATAGTTTGTTGTCAATATCATAAAATCTTTCCACTTCAAATTGAGATCTAAACAAGTTTGATAAGTTGTTGGGACAATAGTTTCTATGTAGTTATTCTTAGTAATTCAGAAGCTTATCTAGTCCTATATAATAAAAGCCTAATATGGAAATCGACTGAAGGGCAGAATGACTGGTGGAACGATCAGTTGCTATGATGTGCACTGACCACCAGGGGGCAGATGCTCAATGCAGGAGCTGCCCCCAGCCTGCAGGCCCCAGGCCAGCCAAGGAAGATGCCAGCAGAGGCCTCCCAATCACCCCGCCAGTCACCCCACAGAGGGAGGTAACCATCAGGGGCAGCAGGGGATGGGGCCAGCCAGCAAGTGGAGGGAGGCAACCGGCAATGGTGGGCAATTGGGGGGTGGAGTCAGCTGGTGAACAGGCCAGTGCCGCCCACCCCCCCATCACCCTGCCAGTCACCTCCAAGGTGGGTGCCAGCGCGGGGTCCCCCATCACCCAGCTGGTCGCCCTGCAGAGGGAGGCAACTGGCGGCAGCAGTTGGGGGTGGGGCCAGTGAGCAGGGAGCAGGAAGCAGGCCTAAGCCATCAGTCAGACATCCTTAGCACTGCGGTGGAGGTGGGAGAGGCTTCCGCCACCGCCGCTGCACTCGCCAGCCATGAGCTGGGCTTCTGGCTGAGCAGCGCTCCCCTGTGGGAGCACAATGACCACCAGGGGGCAGCTCCTGCTTAGAGCAGGATTGGGCTGAAACTGGCTCTCCCACTTCCCCTCAGGGGTCCCAGATTGCTAGAGGGTGCAGCTACACCGAGGGACCCGATCAAGGTCGGGAGGGACGCGGGAGGTTGGCCAACCAGGTAGGGATCTCGGGAGGGCTCCAGAGCATGTCCAGCCCATCTCACTCAGTCCCGATCGGCCGGACCCCAGCAGCAAGATAACCTACCGGTCAGAACATCTGCCCCCTTGTGGTCAGTGCATGTCATAGCGAGCGGTTGAATGGCCTTAGCATATCATTAGCATATTATGCTTTGATTGGTTGAACGGACTACCAGACGACTGACACTTAGCATATTAGGCTTTTATTATAAAGGATCATTGATAGTATAAAGAACAGTGGGGTAAATTGGGGAGAGGAAAAGTCTGGGTTACTAAGTTACTATTCATATTCATGATTTAAGCTCCTGGACTCACATGTTTCATCATGTTATATATGTACCAAATTTTAAGGTGTACAGAAGGGGGTCAGGTGTTTCAAATCCTTCTACAAATGGGTTCATCCCCCACTCTTAGACTGAGCCAGTGGCAGGGACTGACGGATTTCAATCAAAAGTCATGATGAGGTTTCTCTTGCTACCCGGGCCACAATTAGGCAACAGAAGAATGGCCAAAATGTGAGGCCTCTCAAGCTTGAGACTACAGCCAAATGGCTCTGCCCCCACAGGTGAAGGGATGAATTTGGCTCAGTGTTTCCTCACTGGCAGGTGTAAGAAGAGGCAGTTTTAAAAATGGTATGGTATATTTCTACCATCACCAGAAATGCTAAATTAACATTTTATTTTGAGGATTTTTACATATGTACATGTTCTGAAATCAAAGAGCTTAATTTGTGCAAATTATGATCTGGAATGACAAGTGAAATTCAAGTATATATGTATTCATGATTATGGCATTTCATCTTATTAATTCAAAGAGCCATGAAATGCATACTAGAATTTTAAAAATTATCTGTGGTCTTCCTCATGGGCCTGCCTTTCATCAGAAAATATAAAAGTAGTAAAAAAAATACTTTCTTAAAATACTGAGCAATAATTGCTTTCTATTTCCTCTAAATCAAATTAATATCATCCAAATTGCATGATCAGTCTGTCTTAGGCTCTTAGCTCAGGAAAGATGTTCAAACTTTGGACACATGTTAAAACTGTTAAGCTAATCACATTTCTAGTTAAGTTTCTTAAATACAATATATGGAGAAATAAGAATGTGAAGGAAACTGAAAAAACGGAATTTTCCAAATAATGACAACAAGGAACTGGGTCAAGATTTGGTTAAGAAAGCACTTCCTTCTAAGATAAGTTGGTGCAACATTTGTAGTACACTAACAGTCATTTGGGTATTGCTCACCACTTCTTGGCCATTGTGTATGTCTCTTACTGTCACCCTAAGTAGGGGAAGAATTTTGCTACCCCTAGATTTTGCATGCTTCTTCAAATGCTAGAGCACAGGAGGGGTACTTCTAAAGAATTTCAAAAGTCCCTCTAACTTTTTCCAAATTTCCCGATTTTGGTGAAGAGTCCACAACTAAATCCATGCTCCTCAAACTGGAAATTCTGTCTTCAGAGATTCTCAATAGCATTTCTCAGAATGAAGACCCATGAGTTTGGAACATATGTATAATTTTTACCTGGAAAAATATATGAAAACTAGGAAAGGGAGTATTAGTAATAGCGGTGGTAAAATGGTAGTAGTAACAGCAGTAGTGATAGTAACATTAAACCTCCGCTCAGTGCTAACTCTGGGCTGTCAATGCTGAAAACTCTTCATGTATGACCTTGTGTGATCCTCTCAGCAGCCCTGAGAAGTGTGTAATGCTATGACCACCATTTACTGAAGGACAAACATCAGTTCTATACACAGGGACAATAGTACATCCCTTGCAAGTAGCAGAGTATAGTACTGACTCAGCATAATCAGTGATACCAAGTTATTCTCTAGGGTTTGTTTTGTTATACATTATGAGCTCTTAATATTACAAATAAATTTATCTTTAGTCATAACATCCCGCATATCTTTGGTACTTTTCAATGAGTTATTATATATTGTTTAATGCTTATGTACTATATGCAAATCTCTGGCAATAGCCATATCTCTGGAATTGTCTGTTATTATATATATTTTCCAGCTAAGTAGTTACTCTTGTATTGAGACTGTCTTTAACAGTAAATGCAATTAATAATGGAAACACTTTAAAACAAAAACTGTAAGCTCTGTTTTCTCAAAGTTTTAAGTGGATGACTAGATATCCATGCCTCTCATAATCATAGGAACCACTGCAATGAATCAAAAATCCATTTATGTAATACAAGTAGTTTTCATTTCCTTTGGACATCATAAGTACCCTCGCCCCCTCGAGCACATCAAGCTGTTAGGCTTCTGGATCATCAAAAGGCTGCAACCCCCTTGACAGTGTCCTAAGGTCCAGAGATCCAGCTCAATTGATACTTTTGAGTCTGCTGACCTTCTACAGTAGTATTGTAGAGATTAAGTATCAAAGTTTAGAATTTAGCTTTTTCATCCAAAACTGCTTGAAATTCAGATGGTAAATTTTACTCCCCCCCCCCCACCTCCACCTCCTTTTAAATATTGAAAAGCAGTATGAATCCATTTAAAATCAGATCAGCTGTTTCTTTGGGAAATGAGAAATGCTCCCTGGAGATCATTCTGTCTTTCTAGGATGTGGACAATGGTGCCGTGGGAAATCCTTAGCGCTAAAAGGCACTGGAAACCATTACAGGATTTCCCATGTAATAAATTGGGCTAATTTGTTTGCCTGTAATGGAGAGAGATGGGGACAAAGGAAAGCACATTCATGGAAATAGGGCTCCAACAATTTAAGGCACTTTGAGATTAGCAGCTGCTCCTCGGTGGTTGGCTGTGCATATTTACATAGAGGCAGGCCTTGGGGAAATGAGACTGGCTGCTAGCCAACAAACTGGACCCAGAGATAAGGACCCCAGTGGCTGCGTTTATTCTTACAGCCCCCTGGAGTGTTATAACGCCTGAGCTGGAGGAGAGCTGCAAAGAATGAACCTGCAGTTCTGAGCTTCACAGTCAGAGGTCAGCTCTCTCTTAACCCCATCATAAGCTCCAGATAAACCCAAAGCAGTAGAGCCACCCTGGCATTGGAGCAGTTTTCTGCCATGAGCCACAAAGGACTGACTGGAGAACACCACACAATAGGTGATGGGTGGTTTGTTTCTGTCCACTTCCATTCAGAAATATTTGGTGAGGAGAATAAGGATAGTAAAACAGCATCAACAGCAATAAAATGAACACCATCATATTTGGGTTTTACCTTATGAAAAGGAAAATTCTACCCCATAAGTCATTAACATCAACTTAATGAATGGAGCCCACACAGGTACCTTAAAAACTATCTGGAAAATAAATGCTTTAAATTTACTCCTTCATCTCTAATGAATCAAGGCCAAGTTAAGCTACAGGTAAGTGTATCCTTGTATTTCTGTTTTTACTCTTTTCTATCCCTCACATATGAGCTGATTTGATCTTTACAGCAACTTTGTGAATCAGATACCACAGGGATGACTATTATTCCCATATTTCAGATAACAAGATTGAGACGAGAGAAGGTTTGTTGATTGTTCTCAGTCAGGTAGACCTTGAGGCCCTAAAGGACTTGAATCTGCAGCTGGGTCTCCTGAAATCAAGGTTTGTGCCCTTTCCCACTCACCAAATGGTTTCAATATTTTTAAGTGCAGGTTATACAATTTTAAGGCTATATTCCCACTACATGAAAAAGCCACCTGGAAAAACCTGAGTAGCCTAATTATTATTTGTGGAACCCTCAGCACACTAATCTGAATCCCTTCAACTCATTCAACAGATACCTGAGACTCTCATGCTCTTTTTCTGCCTAATTTTTACAATCTACCCAGACTTCTGTGCTAAAAAATCCTCAAAGTCATTACTCCGAGCCTTCAAATAGGTCTTGTCTTTTTCTTTACCAATGACTAATGATCCACATGCTTTTGGCTTTTCTTATTTTTTGATTCTTGATATTTTATAATGCACATGGCCTTGAGTACAGGCTTGTCTAAGGAAAAATTATTGGCCGTTCATCTCCTGGCCATCTATAAATCATCTTCATCTTCCTGGCTGCCTTTTTGTTTATCCCTACAGGTGCTTTCTGCTTTCTTTCTAACAAATACTCCTCACCCCTTCCACCCCACTCCAGCCTTTGGTTTTACTGATCAAATCTTGGCTGAGTAACTGTTCCCCATCTCTTTCCTGGGGATATATTCAGAACCTGACACAAATGATTTAAAAAAGTGTGCCTTGACCAGAGAATCATTGCTATTTTAGCAAACAACTAAGGCATATGCATGGGCATATTCCTCCTTTGGAACTCTTTCTGTCAAAAATGCTGGTGGCACGAAACTTGAGTAATATTTTAGAAATGTTATAATTTAGCAGTTCTAGCTGCTGTCCAGACATCTGAAGGAGCTCTCCAAAGGACCTGACCAGTAGTTTGATTTCAGGTGCATCACATTAAGCTAAAAGAAAGTATAAATAAGTAGGTAAATAAAAATATAAATCCACAAAGCAATAACTAAATGGTGAAATGACTGGCTCCTGAACTCTTCCACAGGAAACTCTCTTCTCTATCACACCCTCGTGCAGATCCCATGAAGGCTGTTCCATCTGCAGTATTTCTTTTGTTTGGTCTGAGCTCTTTACCACTAACCAGATACTTTCTCACATGGTGCCACTCTTGTATGTGGCCCCCTAGGAGGTAAGATCAGAAATTGATTGTAAGCATCTAGACATTTTAAAGCAATTTAATGACGATTGAACCTAATTCTAAAAATATATTATGTTGTGCACGTTTTTTTATTTTTAAAATTCTTTCTGTAGTAATTCACGATTTATTTTATTTTATAAAAGCATTGGATTATGATGGATTGGACATAGAGCTGCACAGGGAGACAAGCCAGGGAGAGTCTCACTGAGGAGGTGACATTTAATCAGAGGCCTAAAGAATAAGAATCACCGATGTTCTAAAGACTGAAAGAAAGGGTGTCCCTGGAAGAGGAAACAGCAAGTGCGAAAACACTGTGAGGAAAAGGAACCCTGTGTTCAAGCTGAAGGAGGCTGTGCTGCTTGTGTTGCTAGAGGCACGAGATAGAGTATCACCACAGGAATGAGGGTGAGACACAATAGGAATGCTATAGACAATTTCTCTAGTTTTCATAACCACACAAAAGGTAAGGTATTATACCTTCTTTTTATAGTTGAGGAAAATGAATCTAGAAGATAAATGATTAGACTGAGGACCTGGAGTGGCTGGAGGATGACTCTGAGCACTGGCCCCGGGGCTGTCTGGCTCCAACGTCCTTCCTCTCCCCCAACCACCCCAACCATGCTGTTCCCTCACTGCAGTTCTCTCAACCATCAAAGCCCTAGAATATGTACCATGTGAGGTGCTTTGGTGACTGGAGATAAGACTAGATGATCAAGGCTGGCTCCCCAGAGGAATGCATTATTTGATTTCACGCAGGAGTGCAACTCCATGACAGAGAAATGTGCATGGAGAGCCCTCGTCTTGGTGCCAGGAGCTTGTTTAGTGAGAGGAAAAAATGAGGCCAGTGGTCCACAAAGACCTGGCATAAGAGGAAAGGAGAATTAGACAAGTGCCTTTGACATGGAAACAAGGCACAGACTGACAGATCTGAGGCAAGCAGGGAGGGGGCGGGCAGAGATTAACCATATATGCATAACCCATGGATATAGACAATAGTATTGTGAAGGCCTGGGTGCGGAGGGAACCAGGTGGAAGGGGGGGAATGGGTGAAAATTGGGGAGCTCTACAATACTCTCAGCAATAAAAAAGAAAAAGTGCCTTTGAGAATGCCCAGTGGCCTAGACTGCCAGGTATGGCTTTATCTGAAAGGGTTATTATTTGTTTTCCAATTACAGTATACATTCAATATTAGTTTCTGATGTATTAGTTTTGGATGTACAGCATAGTGGTTAGAAAATCATGTGCTTTACAGAGTGCTCCTCCAATGTTGCAAGTACCCATTAAAGGGTTATTATTTCTCACTTATAAATACTCCGGAATGAGAAATGTTGCTTGTGAGAAATGGCTCACTTGTCCAAATTTCAAATGATGGACTAGGAAACAGAAGCATGGTGAAAATGAGACTTTTCATAACATTCTCAAGAGCAGGTGCCCATTGTACAGGAACACACATGGGGCAGGGAACATAGCCTGTTTATTTAGTCCCTCCTCTGGTTCCTCATTGGCTGAGTACTATTTGGTCACCTATTTCCTATAGGTCACCTAGGTCTTGCTGTCTCCCATTAGGTTATTTTTAAAAATGGGCTGGGGCCTTTTCTAGTTGCCTCCACCTCCCTTTGCCTAGGGCAGTGGTCAGCGCAGCTCGAGAGCCACATGCGGCTCTTTGGCCCCTTGAGTGTGGCTCTTCCACAAAACACCACGTGCGGGCGGGCATGTACAGTCCGATTGAAACTTTGTGGCCCATGCGCAGAAGTCGGTATTTTGTGGAAGAGCCACACTCAAGGGGCCAAAGAGCCGCATGTGGCTCTCGAGCTGCAGTTTGCCGACCACTGGCCTAGGGGAATCTTCCTAGGACATGTGCTATCAGCCATGTGTACAGCTCATACCCTCTCCCACCCCCCACCTCCTGTTTGCTCTGCGGAAATTCAATAACCACCTGGCCACATGCTGTTTCTTTTCTATGAAGATAAATCAGAGGCATGTTTCTTACATTGCTGACTTCATTTACTTGGCATTGGGGACATTCCAAGTTAATCCATATCCATTACCCGTTATTTATTATAACTTAAATTAAAGATAAATTATTGTCATATTGGCTCCGAGGTAATAAACATTTAATTTAATGTCCAATTGAGGATGTGACCTGATGTCTTGCCTCACCTGGCACTACAGTGACCTTCAGCAAAGGGATGCTTGGGGTCTGGGTAGTTCTCAGTCTGATCGAAAAAGCTTATGGAAACCAAAGGCTCAGGTACTCTGTTTTGGAAGGTGTACTCACAGCAGATTTAAACAGTGATTTTATTTGGTTCTTTGGAGGGAATTTCTCATGATTCGGTGACCTTAGAAATGCTCTTCTGGGACCTAAAACAAAAAGAAATGTACACTAACTAAAACTAAAAAATTTCCCCAGAAAGAAAGTAGAAACAAGAGCATGGAAAAACATGAAGAAAATATGATGAGTGAAATGACTATGCTCAGCACCTTGATTTATGCTGCTGGTTCCTTGCCTAAGGCAGGAAAATTTAAGCTCAAATGGGACACAGCTGTCATCAGGAAGCAAAAATGTGTCCCATTGAAATACATTTCTCAATATCTCCAAATATATCCTCTTATTTGAATGAATTCGTTTCTCAAACAGAAAATCAAATGTGACTTTACCAGAACCCATTTTCTTTCCTGACATGGAATCATCCTGCCTTTATTTTGCCAAGTTTTTCTCCCACGGATTCCCATGATGCCAGTTTTAAAATGTCTATTGTTTTTGCCACTTGCAAAAATAGACATAATTTTACTCTTGGTGCAAAATCCCAGTTATAAGACATTACATGTGATAATTTACATTTCTAATGATAGACTAGAACATTTATATTAGGATATACTTACAAAAAGAAAACATCCATGTCATTCATCCTGCAGGGTTCTACAGGCCCTTTTTTTCTATACTGAATATAACTAACTTTCCTGGACATCTTTTCTTAAAGGGAATGCTTCTCATAATAATAATAAAGGAGGTTATCAGACAGCAAATCAGCCAATGTCTTGTGGGGTCAAATGGATTGTTTCCTTATGAACTGAAAAATTCTCTTTTAGTCACTCACCAGATGGACAGGCACGTTCTCCACATAAGGGTGGCAACTGAACCCATAGTCCTAAAGGTTACTTGGATATGAAAAGAGGAAATGCAAGAAACTGTTTTGTAAAACAAAGCTTTTCCAGGTGGTTCCATCTTTCTGAGAGGCTGTTTCCGTCTTCCCAGTCCCTGGCATTGTGAGGAACAAGGACACCAGCCTGAGCAAAAGGTATGCGTGCAGCGTTGCAAGGTGCCCCAGTGCAATGGACATTGAAAGGGAATATGATGGCCAGCTCCACTCTCCATTTGCCAGGACCCCAGCATATACCACCTGGGTGGGAAAAGGTGGCCAAATCACTTTGCAGATCTTTAGGATAAGTCTGAGCTTTACACCAAGGTGCAAGATCAACAAAGATCAGAACTTTGTCATATTCACCACTGAATTCTAGTGCCTAGAAGAGTACTTGGCACAAAGCAGCCGCTCAAATACTTAATAATGGGAAAGAGGAAGGGAGGGAAAATCTATCAGTAGCTTCAGATTTCTCACGTTGACAAGTATAATTACTACTATTGCTTGAATAACATTTGTTGATGCAATGTATGTTAAAGGAAGCTAAGAGGGTATTTATCACTGCTGGCACTGTGTTCAGGGCTGGTCAGAAGCAAAAGCCATGCTGAGCAGACATCAGACATAGGTCTTATCTATTCTTTTTGTTAAAGAAGATTAAAGGCTGTAGCTCAGAGCTGGGTCCCTGAAGCCAGACAACCACATAGACCTGCTCTGAAGGATCTCACAGACTAGTAAGCGATCTAAGACTTGTACCTAAGTAACCAGAACACAGGTTGGTAAAGGGGTCAGAACCCTAGATCAGTGTCTGGTGATAACAAGTCTACTGCTTCCTTATGACCTGTGGACTGTTACTGATTAGCGTAAGGGGGGGGGAACATGGGAAGTTGCCCCAAAAGGAAACATTTGCGCCAGGAAAGATGAGTGTAGAATTGAGATACTGCATCTCAGCTCCCTCAGAGGCAGTCATTGTCAGACTGACCTCATCCTTCTCCCACCCAGGTGAACGATGATTCAAGGAATAGGCAGAGGCAGTAGAGTCAGATAACAAGATGCAACAAGGAAAGCAGAGCCAGGGAGATAGTGTTCTTGGTTTTGATGACGGAGGAGGGGGGCCATAAGCTAAGGAATGTAGAGATCTGTAGAAACTGGAAAAAAGCTAGGAAATGAATTACCTGTAGAACCCCCAGAAAAGAATGCAGCTTGGTTTTATTAGTCCAGGGAGTCCTGAGTCAGACTTTTAACCTACAGAAATGTAAAATAATAAATTTGTGTTGTGTTAAGCCATTGAGTTTCTGGTGATTTATTACAGCAGCAAAGCAAACTACATGCTGTAAAACTTTTCCAAAGAGGCTGAACCAGTTTGTGTTTTCCTCAGCAATGTATGAGTGTTTGTTACTTTACATCCTCAACAGCACTTGGTATGGTAAATCTTTTTAACTTCAGTCATTCTAGTATGTATGTATCCAGTATCTCATTGTGGTTTTTACTTGCATTTTTTCTCATGACTAATGATAAGGAGCATCTTTTCATGTATATGGTGCCCTCTGTATACAGTGGAACTTGGTTCTTGAACTTAATTCATTCTAAAAGGCTGTCAGTGATTTGTTCAAAATTCGAATCATTTTTCCCATTAGAAATAACGTAAATTGAATTAATCTGTTCCAGACCCCCAAATGATTTCCTGTTTTAGCCTTTCTCAGTTGCCTGTGATGGTTGTTTCAAGAGCACTTTCACACCCTTCCCAACATCAGCACTCTTAATGACCTCTTCATGTTTTAAAATGGTGCTAATTGTGGATTTCACCCAGATTGCTATTCCTGCACAGTGAAGTACTACTTTTGTTCACCATCTTCAGTCTTCATGATAACACTGCCTTTCCTCTGGCCCCAAACGGAGGCTGGACTAACAGAACGAATTGTCTACAACCCTATTGCAGAGGACACAGAGTTCTGGGAGGCAGCCAAGGAAGTGCAAGGAAACCAAAGGCATCAGAAAGCGGTCCATGGAAAGTTTTCTCCCAAATGGGAGAGAAATGGCCACAGGGGGCACCCTGGGAGACAAAAATTGGATCTCAGACTCAAATGCTCTTAGGTTTCTGGCCCTGAGACTGCGATAGGGTACAGTGGTTAGGATCAGGGACTCTAGATTCAGCCGCTTGGGGTTTATACTCAGTTTCTCCACTTGTCAGCTGTAGGACTTAGGCAAAGGATTTGACTTGTCTGTGCCTCAGACGGTATTCACTTTATTAGGTTGCTTTTATCGCATTTAAAAAAAATTGTTGATTTTTTACAGAGAGGAAGGGAGAGGGATAGAGAGTTAGAAACATCAATGAGAGAAAAACATAGATCAGCTGCCTCCTGCACACTCCCTACTGGGTA
>NW_005358043.1:397484-409706 GCF_000412655.1 Myotis brandtii | reverse complement strand
ACACTCTATCCACTGAGCCAAACCGGTTAGGGCTTATCGCATTTTATTAATTTCTTTTAGACTGAGGTTAAATGAGATTAACCTTAAAAGGTCGCCCAACATTTGCTAGAACCAAGAAGTAATCCCAGTTGTTTTAACTCAATGTTTGGATGTCTATCTTATACCATAAAAATGCTCCTAACAGGGATACTGCTGTGAAAGACAGTATGGGCAGTGGAAGGATGGGAAGGGATAAGGAATAGAGAAAATATTGGGAAAACAATAGATATTGAAAATGACGAGGAAATATGCAATTAGAGGGAAATAAGAAGTACTAAAATGAGTGTCAAATATGAATGAAGGAGAAAATGTTTGGTGATTAAAAAACATTATATTTATGCATCTTAGTGATTAGTGAAATGAGGGCTTAGGCATTAAAATATTTCTAATTTGAACAACAATTTGTAAGCTACAAATGTTTACAATTTGTTTAACTTATGTTAATAGAGTAAAGTATGACATAATGTTAGCCATTAACAGATACTTCTCAGATTTACAAAAAGATAAATTTTTATGGGAACATAATTGATTCAAACATATATCATTTTATTATTTTTATTTGTCAAAAAATCTAAATTTTAGATAAATACAGTTGCACTGGTATCTGGATTTGATGTATAAAAACAGGATATCTATATATAAAAGCCTAAGCAACCATCCAATCGTTTGACCATCCAACTGGTAGCTATGATGCACAATGACCACCAGGGGGCAGACGCTCAATGCAGGAGTTGCCAAGCCACAGTGACTTGGCAGCTGGGTTCTCAGGTTAACACACCCAGAACCAGAGAGGAGGGAGCCTGCTTCTGGGGTATGTCACCCAAGAACCACCCTCTCTCAATCCAGGACCCCTTGGGGGATGTTGGAGAGTTGGTTTCGGCCCAATTCCCACAGGTCAGGCTGAGGGACCATACAAGTGCACGAATCCGTGCACTGGGCCTCTAGTTCTAGAAAAAAAGGGACTAAAGAAAATGACAACTAAATGCAATACCTGACTGTTGATTAGATCTTGGATTTAAAAATAGCTAAAAAGTATGTTATTTGGACAAATAAATTTGCATAGAGACTGTATATCAGATAATATTGTATCAGTGTGACTAAATATTTTAGTATATAGTGATATTGTCTTTATATTAGAGAACAAGCTTGTTCTGGAAGATACATACTGAAGTACTTACAAGTAAAGTGTCATGAAGTCTGCAATTTATGTCTTCCTTCAAATGGTTCAGCAAATATAAAACAATTACACACATACTCAAAGAGGGTTCCAAACATGGCAAAATGTTAATAATTTATGAATCTAAGTTAAGTATATGTTGGTGTTTGTTGCAATATTCTTTCAACTTTTCTGTAGGTTTTTAACATTTCAAAATAAAAAGTTGGGAAATGCACAGTTTTAATACTGACATTAACTCAGAAATTGAGATGAAAAATGGCTGAAGTTACTGAGGAAGCCATAGTTTGAGTAATTTAGTTGCTTTAGATGTAAAGCATTTAACTCTCTAATCCCATGAAAGAGAGGTATAGGCAATCTATTCATCATCTTGCTATTCAACCAATTAGATGATTCTCCTATAATCCAGCTGATTCAATTTCGTGAAATGACAAGTCTTCTAGAGAAGAATAAAAGCGGAAATCATGATATAAAAAATCAGCAGTCTCAAGGAGATATAGCCTATGTTATATAAATGATACAAAAATCCTTAAAATCATGGAGGAAGCCAATACAGGGAAATACCCAAACACAGAATTCTAGGTTATCAGTTCAGAATACTAGCACAGACTTCTCCCAATTTCCCATGAAAAGTATCACATAGATAGGTAAATAACCACAAAACTCAGTCACACCATTTGAAACATAAGTAAGAACTGCCATGGAGAAATTTCCAATTTCAATGTGGAGGATAAAAGCAAAATGCATTCTTCAACATCATGCACCCTATCTTCCGAAGCAGAACAGGACAGAAAGCATTAAAAAGATAAGAAGTCTTAAATTAACTCCCTGACCACAGGACCACAGGGATGTGAGGATGCACAGTGGAAGTAGCAATGCTCAACTGTGCAGGGATTATCTGCTTTTTGTTTTGGTTAATACTCACGAGAGGATATTATTATTAGAGAGAGTTGGAGGGAGAAAGAAAGGAGAGAGAGAGAGAGAGAGGTGAGAGACACACGTGGATTGGTTGCCTTCTGCATGCATCCCCATCAGGGCTGGGGACGGAACCTGCAACCCAGGTACATGGCCGTGACCAGGAATCAAACCCAGGACCCTTCAGTGTACAGGCCAGTGCGCTAACCACTGAGAACACCAGCCAGGGCATGTGGGGATAGTTTTATAATCTGTTTTTTTTCTTTTTTAAAAAAGTTTATTTTTGTTGTTGAAAGTATTACAGATGGTCCCCATTTTTCCCCTCCATTAACCCCTTCCACCCACTCCCACCCTCTCCCCAGGCCCTCACCACACTACTGTCTGTGTCCATGGCTTATGCATTATATGCATATAAGTTCTTTGGTTAATCACTTCTCACCGCTTTTCTCTGAGATTCCACAGTCTGTTCCATGCTTCGATGTCTCTGGATCTATTTTGTTCATCAGTTTATTTTGTTCATTAGATGCCACATACTAGTGTAAGTGCGACAGTGTGATACTTGTCTTTCTCTGACCGGCTTATTTCCCTTAGCCAGGTCCTTCCATGCTGTCTCAAAGGGTAAGAAATCCTTCTTTCTTACAGCTGCATAGTATTCTGTTATGCAAATGTAACACAGATTTTTTAAATAATTTTCTTTTTAGTGAGGTGTTTTCTGAGCTGCACCTTCTTGCTTCACTGCAATCCCATCAATTCATGTTGTTGACTTCTCTGTGAGGAGCACAGTATGCTCTGACTGCAGTGTCACTTACGAAGAAACGTGGTTGGTGGGTACAGATGCAGAAGAAGCCCTGACAGTGGGGCCACTTAGAAGGACAGTCTCTCAGGGTGTACACCCAAGCCAAGAAAAAATATAGACTGCATCTTACTCTGGTGTAGTCGGAGCATATAATGGGCAAAACAGAATCTTTTAATTCAGTGAAGTTTATTAAGTGATGAAATGCTTGCTCATCACGTACACTTCTGTCATATGTCCATCTAAAAAGCAAAGCCAGTTAACACCCAAATGTACACAGAGGTACTTAGGACACTCCTCTTCTTGTCTGTTGCTTTCCTATTGGAAAATCCTCAGCCAATACTCATCACCTCACCATGAATAGAATCTGTATTTAATATCGAGAGGGAGCATTATGAAAAAGACTCTGAGGAAAAGCATTTCTCTACTACAATAGTTCAGGACATTATAGAACTCATATCTTTGCTGCCTTCAACAAATTTGAAAAATAAATATGAACAAGAAACTGGAAGACAAATGGGGCTGAGACAAAGATGGAGATAAAGATAGTTTAAAAATAAATGAAAGAAAACTAAAACTATGAGGTTGAAATTAAAATTCACACTATACACAAAAGAATTTTAAATTTAAGAGAGAGCATTTAAACATAAAATTAAACAACAATATGGTATGTGACTTTGAAAATTGGTTCATAATGCACAGAAAAAAGCAAAAGTAAAAATGAAGAAAGAAAATGATAGCATGTAATAATGCAAAGAATAGAGAGTCAACCAAATGATATTTTTCTGTATAAATGCTTTAGAATTTTATAAAAATATAAACCCACAAATTCAGAAATAATAATTATAATGAAACTGCTGACCACCAAAGATAGAAAAGATCATAAAAAGATCAGAGAGTAAAGATAACAAAAGTAACATAGAAATTAAACAGATAGTTGATTTCTCCAGAATAACATGGGATGACAGATATCAGTAGAAAGAAAAATATCTTCCAACTGCTGATCAAAACAAAATAAAACAGCCCTAATCGGTTTGGCTCAGTGGATAGAGCATTGGCCTGCAGACTAAAGGGTCCCAGGTTCGATTCCGGTGAAGGGCATGTACCTTGGTTGCAAAAAATCTCTTTCAACAACAAGGTTGAAATAAAAAATATTTTAAGATTATAAACCAGCAACAGAGTTTCTGAACTACCTGTACTCCAAAGAATTTTAATAGGACATATTTCAAAAAGAATACTGAAAAGGTATATATGTGGATACATATAAATAAACACTGGAATGTTAAAAAAATAATAACAACCCAAGTTGGGGGGTAAAAATAATTAAAGCAAGATAGAGATAAAATACAATACAACAATTGAATGTTAACTGGAAGGAATAGATTTGACTTATAGCATTCTAAGGGCTCTGTGTTGTTTGAGAAGAGATACTGGATAACTTCTGTGTTTGGTAAATATGAAGATTGAAATTCCAGGGGTAATAACTTGAAGAACATACCTCTCTCAAACCAATATAAAGGGGGAAAAGAAGAATGAGAAAAACTAATAAGAAAATAAATAAGAGAAATGGTAAGACTTTATTGAAAGACCTTAAGGAAGACCTAAATAAATGGAGAGATAAATGATGTTTATAGCTTATCTCCTGAGAGAGGAGCTTTGTTTTAGTCACTGCTCTCTACTCAGTGAATACACAGTACTTGGCCCAGGCAAGGAGCTCAGTAAATATTTTTGGAATGAAAGGATGAATAAATGCATGGATGAACCAATAAATGTGAGAAAAAATATGGTAAAGATAGAAATCTGGGGAGAATTCTTACACCAAATAGGATTTATAAATTTAAAACAATCAACTATAATACAATTAAAGTAAATGGTGACTGCAGCATAAATACTTTTAAAACAATGCAAAACCTTGCCATTTTCGATAACACAGAGAGACCTAGAGGGTATTATCTCAGTGAAATAAATCAGACAGAGAAAGACAAATACTGTCTGATTTCACTTATATGTGGATTCTTAAAAAAACAAACAAACAAAACAAAACAGATATAGACTCATAGATTCAGAGAACAAACTGATGTTGCCAGAGGAGAAGGAGGCATGTATGAAAAAAGTGAAGAGAAAAAAGAATTACGAACCTCCAGTTATATAAAAGACTCATAGATTCAGAGAACAAACTGATGGTTGCCAGAGGAGAAGGGGGCATGTATGAAAAGGGTGAAGAGAAATAAGAATTACAAACCTCCAGTTATATAAAAAATAGGGCACAGGGCTATACTGTACAACATAGGGAAAATAGTCAATATTATTGTAGTAAATTTGCATGGTTATACATGGTTTCTAGGCTTATTGTAGTGAACACATTGTAAGGAATATAAATGTGGAACCTCTATGTTGTATACCTGAATCTGATATAATGTTGTGTATCAACTATATTTTAATAGGAAAAATGCAGAATCTCAGCTTTTTTCCTGACAATGGCATTTAGATTTTTTTGAATTTTTAGCTTTTACAAACTAACCTGCAATTTGCATTAGTGTGCATGTAACAATGCATACTTCTCCTAGTATATTTTGTAAAGCAGATTCTAATGGGTAGATCAATGATTATGAGCATTTTATATTTTATAGGCAATATTCTCTCAGTTGTACTAACACCACTAACAGCAGTGCAAGACAGTTCCTATGTTTTTCATTCCTTGCCAGCATGGATATTAAAAACATTTTTACTTCATCTCGCTAAAGAAAATTGCTCTTTCATGATTAATTTATTATGTGTTCTAAAGTTGTACGGTTTACAATTCTTGCAGAAGGATAACTTAGATAAAATGGATACATTTCTAGAAGCACAGACTCCCAAAAATTAAATCATGAAAAGATAGAAAATATGAACAGATGTATAACAAACAAGGAGATTGAATCAGTAATAGAAAAGCTCACAAGAAAGAAAACTCCAGCATCTGATGGTTTCACTGGTGAACTCTACCAAAAATGAAAAGAAGAATGAGCACCAATCCTCCTGGAACTCCTTGACCGGCTTATATGTAACTATTACATTAGAGCACATATGGGGCACATAGAGAATAATGAAGCCAAAGCACTCTGCCCTCCCTGAAGAGGTTAAGGCATTAAAGGATCCCAATGTGGGGAAGGAGGTGAGTGAAACAAGGGTCGGGAAACAAGGGAGCAACTGAAAAGCTGTGGGTGGAAGCGTTTATCCCCCCACTGAGAACAGAACTCAGGCAACTGAGTGTCTGCCTCCAGGCAAGAGACCAGAGGCTTCTGGGGTTCCCTAGCTCAGGTGACTGTCCACATGAAATGATCCTCATCAGTCAGCAGGATGCTTCACCATCAGTAACATGCAGAATTCTCATTCAGTTATTCAATGCCTTGTTCTGATATCAGCAGATATTTTTTAAAGATCCTTCAACACAAGGGGAAAAGATAAATATTAAAGAAGCAAGAGAAAAGGAAATGAGCAGGAGGACACAAAGAGAAGGATTAGAACTTTAAATATTTCTATTTGATGAGGCACAGAAATTTTTGAAATAATATTGTAACCATACAAGATCAGAATTTTATACAAATGTTCTAATGAAAGAAAGATGAAGTCTAGACAAGTCAAAAAAGATAAGATGAATAATAGAAGATGAAAATAAAAGAGGCTCAGTCTAGGAAACATAATATTTCTCTAATAGATACTCCAAAGGGAGAAGAAAAAATTAAGAGGAAATCATCAAAGAATAATAGAAGAAAATCTTCCAAATTGAAGGACATAAGCTTGTAGACAGAAAGAGTATGGAGAGTGTCCAGTAAAATAATGAAGGAGTGCCCAGCCCTAGATATGCAATTACAAAATTACTTCATACTAGGAATAAAGGAAAGATGTTAAAAGCTTTCAGAGGGAAAAAGAGGGAGTGAGAGACATAGAGACAGAGGATGAAGGGAGAGGGCAGGGGAGAGATAGAGAGAGAGAGAAAGAGAGAGAGAAGTATCAGACATTTCAACCACAACCCTACAAGCTAGATGAACATGAGAATATGAACAGTGAGTCCAGCCTAGGAGACCAGGCAGGAGAACACACAGATGACACAGCAGGATAGACCCCTGGAAGGGGATTTTACTTGGAAGGGAGGGGAGAGATGAAGGGGAGAGTTGTGATAGGGTACCTAGAATTTTACTAGTGTGCACAAATCACTATTCCAAATTCTTTATTTTTTAATATTTTTATTGAATTTTTTAAGAGAGAGAGTGGAAGGGAGAGGGAGAGGGAGAGGAAGAGGGAGAGGAAGAAGGAGAGGGAGAGGGAGAGAGAGAGAGAGAGAGAGAGAGAGAGAGAGAGAGATCAAAGTGAGAGAGAAATATGGATCAGTTGCCGCCTGCACTTGCCCTTACCAGGGATGAAATCTGTGACCTTTCAGTTCACAGGACAACGTTCAACCAACTGAGCCACACCGGCCAGGGCTCCAAATTCTTTTTAGATAAATGTTTTAGTCTTCATAACAACTTGTGAGACAGGTAATATTATTAGCCTCGTTTTACAGATAATATAGGCATAGAGTTGTTAAGTAACTTGCTTAAGGCCACACAGTTAGAAAGTTTTAGAGCCAGAATTTAAACTGAATGAATGGCTTACCTTCAGAGCCCATGTTCTTACACTGTACCATGTATCACTATGTGAACAATCTATGGGGGAAAAGATTGGGCTTGAGGCTATAAGGTAAAATAACACAAGTAAGAAAAGGAAAATTATGGTAAGTGCCAGAAAAAAACAAAGCTTCACAAGAAAGAATGTAATATTGGGTTTGGCAGTGAATATAATATTGCATTGTCACTGTTACAATAATATAAAAGCTAGAATAACATCAAAATAGAAATAAAACTACATTGGTTTAATGGTTGGGGGGGATGAAGGAAAGTAATAAGTAGTTTAAGAAATAAATTCTCATTCATTTGTGCAGAAAACAGAGAGATAATGCCCAAAGTGGATAAATCAAGAAAGTATTTAGAATATTGAAGTAACAGTCAAAGAAATAGCTAAAATGATAAAATAGAGTTGCTTCTGGGGAGTAGAATGAGATGGGGGAGATAGTGCAGAACGCTGGTTTTTAAGATTGTCATTGTAAGCATTTAGGTTACTTTTTACACAGTATGTTATATATTACCTTAATAAAATTATTTATATGATTTTTAAAACAAAAAAAATACACTCCTAAAATTTTATGGATATTCTAGGCCCAGATAATAACTGGTACCATGGGAACAGGAAGTCTGAGGGCTACAGAATAAATATGTTTAAGAAGAAAAATGTAATGCAATAGATTCCATAATTAAGAGAATGGATTATCTTAGTGATATGGGATACAATAAGAAGTATAGGCATACAATAAGAAGATTTGAAAAACAAAATTAGATATGTGAGAAAAAACTTCAAAAAGATATCATCCAAATTTGAGTAAACTAAAATATGCTAAATTGCATAATGTGGGCTCTGTGTTATTATAGGACCTAAGAGGACAGCCAGTCTGTGAGGGCGGCAATGGTCAGAACGACCTTGCAAGGAGGCTAAGTCTTAAGCTAAACATTGGAAGGCCTATAACATAAAGAAATGGAGAGGAAAGATGTTCCAGGAAAGACACCTTTCCTGGAAATGACCCATCAATGGAGAGGTGACTGGCCTGAGGGAGAATAAGAAGAGCCCGCTGGGGAATAGAAAGAGGAACCTTGAATGGCTCAGGCATAAAAGTTTAGATTTGATGCACTGACATAGGCTCCAGCAAAAGAGTTAGAGCTTAAAAGTAAGGTCTAACAGAGGGGATCAGAGTATGGCATAGAAAATTATCTCGAAGGTTAATGTAATAATCCAATAATGGGAAAAGAGTTATTTATGTATATGGATTTTCCCAGCCTTCACAACCTCTGTTCCAAGAAGAATGCTAAGTCAGCATATTCTTAGGATGCATAATATCAGGGATACAGGGAGAAGACTGCTACAAAAGAATATTTGACACTAAAGCAAAGTCAGTTTTAACAGCTCCTGCTTCATAAGACAAAATTGTTTTCAGTAATAATCATGTAATAATAATTAGCATGATTATTTTCTTGATACATTCCTTAGATTTAAAACAATTAACATTGAAAAATGAATAAATTTATATTTTAAAGATGTCATTCAGATACAGTAAAATATACATTGTAGTGCATGCTCTGTTTTACTTTTAAATTTTAAACACAAATTAAAATTTTATGTAATTACATAGAATGCCAGAATTGAAGTAACTCAAGTTCAGTTTCTTTGTCATTATAGTCACAGTGCTATCATTGTTTATTTTAATTCTACTGTTAAATGCAGAAATATGCAATACCATAGAATTGGAGGTGAAAATTGTGCCCAAAGTTGCTGAATGATTGAATTCTCGTGAGCTTACAAGCAAAAAAACACACATATATTTTAGTCCATCTCTGTTGGGGTGGGAGGTCAACTGTGTAACTGGGAGTTTCCAGAAATTATTTGGAGGTAGAATCCAATGTTGAGTAAATACTATGTTATAAAATCACACTAATATGAAGCTTATACATATTGTTGACTCCAAGAAGGAATATACCTGTCAAAAAGGGACTCCTTGTGTTGAACTGGGCCCAAATTTATAATCAGACTCTAGCAGCTGTTGTTTACAGGGGCCTCTCATACATACTGGGAATACACGCAGGGAAAAGCCACACACTGCACTGCCAAGCCTCCTGCTGTTCCTGGAATCATATTTTGACCTGTGAGCTGAGACCTGCCCCCTCCAGGCCTAGCTGTGCAGGAATATCTTAATTTCTGTGTTTATTGACCAATCAGAGTGGCTCCATAACAACCAATCAGGACTCTGACCAATCAGGACAGTATTATCTGGACCAATCAAACTGTGCAAATTTGGATTCTTCAGTTGTATAAAAATGGATCAGTCAGGGCCCATTGCAGGCATTTTCTCAAAGTAACCTGGCCTCCCTTTGTCTGGGGTAATGGACTTTTAGTTTTCTTCAAAGACTGTGTGGCCCCAGTTTGCAAACTATTCACCTAAATAAAGTCTCTCTTTTTACTGCACTTCAGATTGGGAACTCCTTTTTCATTGGATTGGTGGCAGTGAACTTTTGTTGACAATACATACATATATACATATATGTATGTGTATAGATTTCTATTTACATGTGTATATGTTATCAAAAATTCAATAGCAGTCATGGCAACTAGATTCATAAAAAATTGGGGAGAAGGAGGAAGTAGTTTATCACTGATATTTTAAGAATTGCCAGCACTTGGCAAAAATAAAAGTCAAGCTGACTTTTCATTAGCTTGGTTATTGATATTAAGTTCTCTATAGTGAGCAGACCTCTTATCACCTGCACCTGGTAGACTGCTTTCACCATCCTTTCCTTGGTAGAAAGTTTGAAAAACCTGAAAGGATTGGAATTGGGCTAGGGGATTTTTACATTGGAACAAGATAAGAAAAGTGTCCAGCAAGTTGAAAAAATGGCCTGAGATATTATGAGCAAGGTGGGCTGATATCTGGAAAAGGATTTGGGTCAAAAGTTGGGAGGATTTGGGAGGAAGAGATATTTTAGAGAAAATAGCTGCTATCCTCTTTGGTAGTGACAAAGACTAATAAGAATTTTCAATAACACTAAAATCAATAATAAAACATAACATACTATGTATCAGACATTGTAAATGCTTTATATGTATTGAGTCATATTAGTCTCACAATAATCCTCAGGTGTAGGTATATTGTTATTCCAATTTTATCACTTATTCTTATTCCCCTTTATCATTTCTCAGATGAGGGAACTGAGGCAGATAAAGTAACTGGCAGGAATTGAGAGAGCCAGTTTTCCCCCAGGCTGTCTGGCTTCAGATCTTCACACTTAACTATTACACTGCACATTTTTGAGAGACTAAGTAAAGTTTTGAATTGTCATCAATTTTATTTTTTAGTCAGATTGCTATTCCGCTAAATTGATGTAGCACAGAGATTCAAGTACACAAGGAGTATTTGAGCTACAAAGGACAAGGCAATGAGGTTATGAAAATAGGATAAAAGGAATGGAATCCAGAGATACTTTGCAAACTAATTATATAGGATTTCATGGTGACTAAAGAAAATCAGGAGATAAGAATGAGTCAATGGTGACTCAAAAAATTAAGCTTCAATAATGCAGAAAATGATGGTGGGATGATAAGTGGGAAATATATGAGTGGGTGGATTGGTGGATAGAAGGTTATGGTGAATTTAAACTTGATAACCAAGGAGAAAGTTTCAATAAGCATTTAGAAATCCTGCAACACTTGAGAAGAGAAGAAAAATGGAAAAGATTTCAGAAATAGTAGCTAGATGACATAGACACAGTTGAAAATTTAACTCTTGTTCTATATTTAGCCTGTGATATACTGATTGAGTGCTTTAAAGCTTGTTTTTTTCCACAGAGGAGTTGAGGCAATTTGCATTAAAATGAAAGCTATTGTAAATATATTAATCTTGTATATAAATTTATTTATTTTTAACTTCATCTTTGTCTTTTCAAATTAAAGTAATTTCATTTTTTCCTCAGCCTTTGTCTTAGAGCCAAAATTTTATTGATTAAACTAGAGTCCCAGTGCACGAAATTCATGCATGGGTATGGTCCCTAGGTCTGGCTTGTGATCAGGGCCATCTTCCCCAGTTGCTGGCAGCCGGCCCCGCCAGCTGCCACCACCCACCCCCAGTTCCCCATTTGCCATCGGGAAATCAGAGCCTGCCGGCCAGGGGGAAGGGCTGGGAGTGGTCAGTGCCACCTCATAGCGACTGGTCAAGTGGTCATTCTGGTCGTTCTGCCATTTGGTCAATTTGCATATTACTCTTTTATATATGTAGATAATATACACTTTTTAAAAATCTTCACCTGAGGGTATATTTTCTTACTTTTTTTTCAGATATGATTATTTTTATTATTTTTTAAAAAATTTTATTGATTAAGGTATTACAAATGTGTCTTTATCCCCCCCATTTTCCCCTCATCCCCTCCAGTCCTGTCCTCACCCTCACCCTCACCCCCTGTTGTCTGCATCCATCGCTTATGATAATATGTATGCATACAAGTCCTTTGGTTGATCTCGCCCCCTACCCCCACCCTCCCCTACCTTCCCTCTGAGGTTTGAGGATCTGATCGATGCTTCTCTGTCTCTAGATGTGCTTTTGTTCATCAGTTTATGTTGTTCATTATAATCCACAAATGAATGAGATCATGTGATATTTATCTTTCTCTGACTGACTTATTTCACT
>NW_005358043.1:392929-395092 GCF_000412655.1 Myotis brandtii | reverse complement strand
GTTTTGTGTTGTCCCAAAGCTCCCTTAGGCTCTCCTCTTGCTTTTTAAGTCTTCTTTCCAGTTGCTGCTGTGTTTGTGTGTTTTTTCCTACCTTGTCTTCTAATTCGATGATGCGGTCCTCAGCCTCTTTTAGTCTACTATTTAAGCTTTCCATTGTGTTCTTTATTGCAGCTATGTCGTTCTTCATCTCCTCTTGGTTCCTTTTCATGTTGGTGACATTCTCATTCAGCTCCTTATAATTCTTATTGAGTTGTGTGTATTTGTCATTGAGTTGTGTTTATTTGTCATCCAGCCATTTGAGCATCCTTATAACCATTACTCTGAATTCTTTCTCTGATATGTTGCTAGCCTCAACTTCATTTAACTCCCTTTCTGGTGATTTCTCTATTTCTTTCTTTTGGGGATTGCTTTTTGTCTTCCCCTGTTTTGCTGTAATGTTTTAATTTTAGATTCAATTGCTGTGCTACCCAGGTTCTTTAGGGTATGATATTACTGATGTGATCTCTCAGGTCTCCTGGGCTTGGTAATCTAGCGTAGCTCCCTACTTGAGCTATTTGGGTTCTGTTGATATAGGCCTGCGAGCTGGAAAGGCGCAACTGCGGTGTCTAGAAGTCAGCATCTGTGGAGGAGGCTGTCCCAATTTTTGCTGTCTTGCACCCTTGGTTGAAATCGTGTGTGCCCAGCGGGGACTCACAGTGGCACCCAGGAACCGTCTGTTGGGGTGATGGGGCTCAGGAGGCCTGAGCTCTGGAAAGGCGTGACTGTGGTGTCCATGGTTCTGTAGTTGTGGGGTGGGCAGACTCAGCTTTTGCTGCTGCAGCTGTGGTTGGATACACGTGCCCCCAGTGGTGGCTCACAGGGGCACCCACAGTGCGTTTGCCAGCAGGGTGTACTGATGCACTCTGAAGGGCCCTGGTGCTGAAGCCACAAGATTGTGGTGTCTGTGGGCAGGTATCCCAGAAGAGGGAATTCAACGTTTCTACAGCCCAGCAGTGCGTCCCTGTTTGTATAAATGTGCACCCAGCGTGGGGCTCACAGAGGCACTTAAGGGCTTCCTGTGGAGCAATGGGCTTGGGAGGCCTGCGCGCTGGAGAACTGTGCAACTGTAGTGTCCAGAGTTCTGCAGCTGTGAGGTGGGAAGCCTCAGTTTTTGCTGCTGCATCTGTGGTAGATAAGTGCGCGCTCCCAGTGGCGGCTCACAGGGACACCCGCGGTGCGTTTGCCAGCGTGGCGCACTGAAGCACTCTGAAGGGCTCTGGCATTTAAGCCATCATTTTTATTCTTAATGTTTGTGTTTCTTCTTGCCTTTCTATTTCTTCTTTTTACAGCAGTCCCTTTAGCATTTCTTGCATTGCTTGCCTGGTAGTAATAAACTCTCTTAACCCTTTTTTGTCTGTGATGCTCCTGATTTGACCTTCAATTTTTAATGATAGCCTTGCTGGGTATAGTATTCTTGGATTCAGTCTCTTGCTTTGCATCACTTTGTATATTTCATTTCATTCCCTTATGGCCTGGTGTGTTTATTTTGAGAAATCAGTTGATATTCTAATAGGATATCCCTTGTAGGTAACTTTCTCTCTTTCTCTGGCAGCCTTTAAGATTCTTACTTTGTCGTTGGTGTTTGCCAATTTAAGTATGATGTGTCTTGGTGTCAGTTTTTTTGGTTTCATCTTGTTTGGGACTATTTTTGCTTTTTTGAACTTGAGTGTGTGTTTTTTTGTCAACATCAGGGAAGTTTGCTGTCATATCTTCAAACAGGTTTTTTATTTCTTGCTTGGCTTCCTCTCCTTCTGGTACCTGTATTATACAGAAGTTGTTTCGTTTTGTTTTGTCCCAAAGCTCCTTCAGGCTCTCCTCCTGCTTTTTAAGTTTTCTTTCCAGTTGCTGCTCTGTTTTTGTGTTTTTTCCTACCTTGTCTTCTAATTTGCTGATGCGGTCCTCAGCCTCTTCTAGTCTACTGTTTAAGCCTTCCATTGTGTTCTTTATTGCAGCTATGTCATTCTTCATTTCCTCTTGGTTTCTTTTCATTTTGGTGACATTCTCATTCAATTCCTTATAATTCTCATTGAGTTGTATGTATTTGTCACTGAGTTGTGTGTATTTGTCATCCAGCCATTTGAGCATCCTTATAACCATTACTCTGAATTCTTTCTCTGATATGTT
>NW_005358043.1:388549-392465 GCF_000412655.1 Myotis brandtii | reverse complement strand
GGCACCTGTGGTGTGTTTGCCAGCAGGGTGTACTGACACACTCTGAAGGGCCCTGGCACTGAAGCCACTGGATTGCAGTGTCTGTGGGCAGGTATCCCAGAAGAGGGAATTCAGCGTTTCTGCAGCCCAGCGGTGCACCCCTGTTTGTTTAAGTGTGTGACCAGCAGGGCTCACAGCAGGGCCCCAGGGCTGCCTGTGGAGCAGTGGTCTTGGGAGATCTGCACGCTGGAAAACCATGCAACTGTAGTGTCCAGAGTTCTGCAGCTGTGGGGTGAGGAATCTCAAATTTTGCTGATGCACCTGTGTTGGATAGGCTTGCGTTCCCAGTGGTGGCACACAGATCACCCGCAGTGAGTTTGCTAGCGCAGGTGCACTGAAGCACTCTGAAGGGCCCTGGCATGCTTAATGGAGGCTTCTTTGGTCTAGTATCCAGGATGGGTGAATTCAGAATTTCTACTGCCCTGGGGGAGTGCATCCCTATTAGTCCAAGATTGGACCCAGCAGAAGCTCACTGCAGCTTCCCAAAGTGCCCTGTGGATAGATGGGCTCAGGGGGAGTGAGCAACTGTGGTAGTGCAGTTCGCTGGCGCTGAGCTCTGACGCACTCTGAGGGGCCCTGGTGCTGAGGGGCCCTGGCGCTGAAATTGCACAGCTGGGTGTGTGTGGGCAGTTATTCAGGCAGAAGGAATTCAGCATTTCTACTGGGGGGCAGTGCACCTGTGTCTGTACAAAATCACATCCAGCTGAGGCTCACAGGGACTTCTAAGAGTGGTGTGCCTCGGAGACCTGCATGCTGGAGATTCGATGTCAGAGGTCTGCCCCTGGAGAGGGGGAGGCTGCACTTACTGCTGCAGGCGGGAGCGGTGCTCCTTTGGCAGTGGAGATCCAAGGGTCTGCGAGTCTGTTGGGTGTGGCTGCAGGATTTTGGCTGGAGTGGCTGCCGGGTCGAGGGCAGGCAGTATCCCATGCCTGTCTGGGTGGTGGTGTTGATGAGTTTTAGAAGAGGCCGCTCTCCCCTTTAAGATGGCGTGGGCTCGGTGCCCGAGTCCCGCAGTCTGGGGAGTGCTGCAGCGGTGGTAGTCTCTCCCTGTCCAAGAGAGCCTGGTCTGCCAGCCTCTGCCGCTCCTGCCGGATTTAACTGTCACTCACTCACTCACTCACACACACAACACACACATCCACACACATTCACACACATCCACACACTCTCCTTTCATCCCCTCACTCACTCACTTCCTCTCCCTCACCTCCGTCCTGCAAGCCGCCATATTTTTTTCTCCCTCTTACTGTTTTTTTAGAGAGACAGGAAGGGGGAGAATGAGAGAAACATTGATATAAGAGATATACATCGATATAAGAGAGAAACAACAATTGGTTGCCTCCCACACGAACCAGGGGTCAAACCTGCAATCTGGGTATATGTGCCCTATTGGGGAATTGAACCATGGTAATATTCACTTTTAAACAAGTTTTTTGTTATCCTCTGAATTGGAGAGGTAATATTTACAGGTTGTGGTATTTTTACATGTACTGTTTTGTTTTCTCATTTTTCTTTGTTTATATCATATAAAATATTGGGAATTTAAATAGTAAGGATCATGGTAATAGTATTTGAAAATCATAATAGAAATTATATGTTTATATATATTTTTTCCACAATGTATCTATACATTTGTTCTCTTCTGTTTTCTCAACAATGGCTAATTTTTGCAGATTGTTAACAGAAAGTTTTGAAATCAGTCTTCCTCCTCCAGTATCTAAGAAACTAAGTATATAATTGTGACTTTGACTTAAGTAGTAATAATTATGGTAATAGATGTATCAGGTAAGATAATTAGTGGATTAAGTTAAGTAGGAATTTTGAATTCTTCCCTGTTAAATTTTAGTTTTAAAAGAAGTTTATGTTGAACTAGGAATCTTTATTTTGTTGTTTAGTAAAATGAATATTGAGTTGGTAATAGCGCTTACTGGGTTTTGTCCACTTCTTGCCACTGACTATCTCTTAATTCTTAAGCAAGTCTATTTTCATCTGTAATATAAGTGGGATGTGGAATTTCAGGAGTGGCATTCATAATGTGTTCTGAGGAATCTACCTTGGTAAGGGAAGAGTAGAATCAGAGATAGGTGGAAATTGTAGTAATGGGGGAGTGAAAGAGGAAAGGCTAGAAGCTGGTGACCAAAGTATCATAATAATGTAAGACCTTAACAATCAGGGAAACTGGGTGTGGAATATATGGGAATTCTCTGATATCTCTTCAACTTGTTTGTAAATCTAAAACTATTCTAAAATTTAAAAGTTTATGGAAGTTTAAGGAAGTATGTGAAAATACAGGAAGGAATGGAGAATTTCACCAGAATCTCTGAATCATTGTTTAAACAATGACTCAAATGGATAAAGCGGTTCAGATAAACCTAGAAACTGAAATTTATGAACAGGAAGACAAGTCAATTGAGAAGAAACAAAATGGAGCAGAGAAAAAGAACGTTTGAAATGAGATATGTGGGACATAGGTAAAAGCTCTAGGAGAGGAGAAAGACGATGAAAAAAGGAGAAATGTTCTAAGAGAAAATGCCCAAATGTTTTTCAAATGATTAAACACACACACACACACACACACACACACACACACACACACACACCCCAAACCACAGATAAAAGAAGCTCACAGAAGCTGAACTATGATAAATGCACAAGCAAAAAAAAAATGCACCTAATTAACATTGTCAAACCACCAAAAGCCAAAGAAAAGAGAAAATCTCAAAATAATTTTAAAAAAGCATATTACTAGAGTAGATAAAGAACTCTTACAATTCAAATGATAAGAAAATAACTTGATTTTACAAAGGAGGTGGCAAAATATATTAACAGGTATTTTACAAAAAAAAGATATACAAAGGGCAAGCAATAAAGCACATAATAAATATTCAGTATCATTAGTTATTAGGGAAATGCAAGTTAAAAGCACAATTAAATACCTGCACACAAACTAGAGTGGGTCTAATAAAAAGTGGGACAAACCCCCAGAGGTTCTGAGAGAAGGTGGTGGACCAAGGAGACGGTGTCCACAGTGACTCCCTTTCTGGGCCAACAGTCTATTTCACCCGTAAGCATTTTAGCATGTATATGTAGTTTTAAAATAGGTTCTACCTAGTACTTCAGATTTTGTTTAGAGATAATCTCACAGGGTTCAAGTGGGTGAAGGGAAGATTGGGGATGTGAGGATGAAGGTTAATAGCCTAAGAAAGTTTAAGAGAATAGAGAATAGTTATATTGAGCTCATTTGTAGTCAACTCCTACATGTCTTGGAGCTATTATGAGGAGTCTATGAATCCATACATGGGCCAAACTTCATTTGTAGACTGAAAAAAATATCTGCATACATATGTACCAATATACATTAAATTCATGTAAGTAAGGTTATGATTACTAGTTGAGTAACATAAATGCATTTAAAGGTGTGACTAAATTTGTAGTAGTTTTTTGGTCATTATGTGTTTTCTAAATCAATGGTCATCAAAACATGACTGTTATGGAAGATTATTAGAAATGATTTCTCTTTCAAAAGGAGGCTTATCTCCTACAGCATTAGAAATGACCTTTTAAAAAAATATATGTTTTTATTGATTTGAGAGAAAGAGAGAAACATAGATGAGAGAGAAACATCAATTGGCTGCCTCCTGCATGTCCCCTACTGAGGATTCAGCCCATAACCTGGGCTTGTGCCCTGATTAGGAAACAAACCAGAGACCTCTCAGTGCATGGGATGATGCCCAACAACTGAGCCACACCAGCCAGGATTAGAAATGACCTCTTTAAGGAGAACCAGCAAATTACAGACAAAGGGAGTTTTGAGCAGCCTATTATGACGATGAAAATAGTAACTAAGCAGCTCTGACATCTGAGAGAGGTGTCACAC
>NW_005358043.1:378670-381432 GCF_000412655.1 Myotis brandtii | reverse complement strand
GAAGAGGGAATTCAGAATTTCTACTGTGGGGCAGCGTGACTTTGTCTGTACAAAATCACACCCAGCAGGGGCTCACAGTGGCTCCCAATCGTTGTGTATGGAGTGGTTGCCCTGGATGCCTGTGAGCTGGGAAAGCATGAATGTGGTGTCCGGAGTTCTGGTGCTGGGGAGGGGGGACGTTGCACTTACTGCTGCGGGAGCGCTGCACCTTTGGAGGTGGATGTCCCAGGGTCCGTGGGTCTGTCGGTGGGACAGCAGGATTTTGGCTGGAGTGGCTGCTGGGTCGGGGGCAGTGTCCAAAGCCTGTCTGGATTGTGGTGCTGATGAGTTCCTAAAAGAGGCCGCTCTCCCCTTCAAGATGGCGAGGGCTCTGTGCTTGAGTCCCGCAGTCCGGGGAGTGCCCGCAGTGGTGGTAGTCTCTCCCTGTCCTAGAGAGCCTGGTCTGCCAGCCCCTGCTGCTCCTGCCGGATTTAACTGTCACTCACTCACTCACTCACACACACAACACACACATCCACACACATTCACACACATCCCACTCTCCTTCTCCGCACCTGAGTTTTTTCCACACTGCGCCTCCTCTGAGCCTCGGTGTGCTGTTATTTTTCCTTCTAGTTGAAGAGTCTCTCCTCAGCCAGCCTTCCTGTGGTTCTGGGTGATGTCCGTTCCGTCTTTTAGTTGTATTTTTGAAGTGGTTGTTTGCGGCAGCAGTCTGCGGTGTTTACCTATGCCGCCATCTTGGTCTCTCCGGTAATATTCACTTTTAAACAAGATTTTTGTTATCCTCTGAATTGGAGAGGTAATATTTACAGGTTGTGGTATTTTTACATGTACTGTTTTGTTTTCTCATTTTTCTTTGTTTATATCATATAAAATATTGGGAATTTAAATAGTAAGGATCATGGTAATAGTATTTGAAAATCATAATAGAAATTATATGTGCATATATATTTTTTCCACAATGTATCTATACATTTGTTCTCTTCTGTTTTCTCAACAATGGCTAATTTTTGCAGATTGTTAACAGAAAGTTTTGAAATCAGTCTTCCTCCTCCAGTATCTAAGAAACTAAGTATATAATTGTGACTTTGACTTAAGTAGTAATAATTATGGTAATAGATGTATCAGGTAAGATAATTAGTGGATTAAGTTAAGTAGGAATTTTGAATTCTTCCCTGTTAAATTTTAGTTTTAAAAGAAGTTTATGTTGAACTAGGAATCTTTATTTTGTTGTTTAGTAAAATGAATATTGGTAGTCTCTCCCTGTCCTAGAGAGCCTGGTCTGCCAGCCCCTGCTGCTCCTTCCAGATTTAACTGTCACTCACTCACTCACACACACAACACACACATCCACACACATTCACACACATCCACACACTCTCCTTTCATCCCCTCACTCACTCACTTCCTCTCCCTCACCTCCGTCCTGCAAGCCGCCATATAAACACACACACACACACACACACACACACACACACACACACCAAACCACAGATAAAAGAAGCTCACAGAAGCTGAACTATGATAAATGCACAAGAAAAAAAAAAAAAATGCACCTAATTAACATTGTCAAACCACCAAAAGCCAAAGAAAAGAGAAAATCTCAAAATAATTTTTAAAAAGCATATTACTAGAGTAGATAAAGAACTCTTACAATTCAAATGATAAGAAAATAACTTGATTTTACAAAGGAGGTGGCAAAATATATTAACAGGTATTTTACAAAAAAAAGATATACAAAGGGCAAGCAATAAAGCACATAATAAATATTCAGTATCATTAGTTATTAGGGAAATGCAAGTTAAAAGCACAATTAAATACCTGCACACAAACTAGAGTGGGTCTAATAAAAAGTGGGACAAACCCCCAGAGGTTCTGAGAGAAGGTGGTGGACCAAGGAGACGGTGTCCACAGTGACTCCCTTTCTGGGCCAACAGTCTATTTCACCCGTAAGCATTTTAGCATGTATATGTAGTTTTAAAATAGGTTCTACCTAGTACTTCAGATTTTGTTTAGAGATAATCTCACAGGGTTCAAGTGGGTGAAGGGAAGATTGGGGATGTGAGGATGAAGGTTAATAGCCTAAGAAAGTTTAAGAGAATAGAGAATAGTTATATTGAGCTCATTTGTAGTCAACTCCTAGATGTCTTGGAGCTATTATGAGGAGTCTATGAATCCATACATGGGCCAAACTTCATTTGTAGACTGAAAAAAATATCTGCATACATATGTACCAATATACATTAAATTCATGTAAGTAAGGTTATGATTACTAGTTGAGTAACATAAATGCATTTAAAGGTGTGACTAAATTTGTAGTAGTTTTTTGGTCATTATGTGTTTTCTAAATCAATGGTAATCAAAACATGACTGTTATGGAAGATTATTAGAAATGATTTCTCTTTCAAAAGGAGGCTTATCTCCTACAGCATTAGAAATGACCTTTTAAAAAAATATATGTTTTTATTGATTTGAGAGAAAGAGAGAAACATAGATGAGAGAGAAACATCAATTGGCTGCCTCCTGCATGTCCCCTACTGAGGATTCAGCCCATAACCTGGGCTTGTGCCCTGATTAGGAAACAAACCAGAGACCTCTCAGTGCATGGGATGATGCCCAACAACTGAGCCACACCAGCCAGGATTAGAAATGACCTCTTTAAGGAGAACCAGCAAATTACAGACAAAGGGAGTTTTGAGCAGCCTATTATGACGATGAAAATAGTAACTAAGCAGCTCTGACATCTGAGAGAGGTGTCACAC
>NW_005358043.1:376889-378450 GCF_000412655.1 Myotis brandtii | reverse complement strand
TTTAAAAAATATATGTTTTTATTGATTTGAGAGAAAGAGAGAAACATAGATGAGAGAGAAACATCAATTGGCTGCCTCCTGCATGTCCCCTACTGGGGATTCAGCCCATAACCTGGGCATGTGCCCTGATTAGGAAACAAACCAGTGACCTCTCAGTGAGTGGGATGATGCCCAACAACTGAGCCACACCAGCCAGGATTAGAAATGACCTCTTTAAGGAGAACCAGTGAGTTACAGACAAAGGGAGTTTTGAGCAGCCTATTATGACGATGAAAATAGTAACTAAGCAGCTCTGACATCTGAGAGAGGTGTCACACGTGTAGGGAAATTTGCCTTTTTGTTCTTGGTACGTCAAACACATCCAAAATTGGTAGGTGACTGATTACAAGGAAATGAATTTTTTAAATGGAGGAGGGTTCAACAAAAACATGTTTCCTTTCCAGAAAACTTTTTTAAAATTGATTTTTAGAGAGAGAAGAAGGGGTGTGGGAGAGAGAGAGTAAGAAACATCAACTTGTTGTTCCACTTATTTATTCAATCATTGGTTGATTCTTGTAAGTGTCCTGACTGGTGACTAAACCCACAATCTTAGCTTGTCGAGACAATGCTAACAGACTGAGCTATCTGGCCAGGGCTCCTTTTTTAGGAAACTTCTAAATGCTGTTGCAAGGCCATTCCCACTTGCCTCTTATTGAGAATGAACTGAGGGAGAACCTGATATTTGAGCCAATATTCTCCTCAGTTTTGATTTTCCTGTGATGCAGATAAATGGTTCAATTAATAGAGCCCCCAATGCACTTTGCATGGTATGTATACACAATGGGATGTTATTCAGCCATAAAAATGAGGGAAAGCTTGCCATTTGCAACAATGGATGGACCTTGAGAGCATTATGCTAAGTGAAATAAATCAGAATAGATACAGAGAACAGATAGGTGGTTGTCAGAGGTCGGGGTAAGGGTGGGCAAAATGAGTGAAGGTGGTCAAAAGGTGCAAACTTTCAGTTATTAAATAAATAAGTCATGAAAATACAATGTACAGCTTAGTGACTATAATTAATTAATTAATAATAATGTATTGCATATTTGAAATTACTTAGAGGGTACCTCTTATCACAAGAAAATAAATATTTGTAACTATTTATGATGACAGATGTTAACTAGACTGTGGTGATCATTTCGCAATATATACAAATATCTAATCATCATGTTGTATACCTGAAAATGTTACGTGTCAATTTATTTCAGTAAGTAGGGGAAAAAAAAACCTTCAGGTGAAAGAACAAAGCAGAACTGACTATCCCCATACTTGTAGAGCTGGGTCTTCAGCCTGACCCCCCCCCCTCAGGGAGTGACCACAGGAATGCCAGAAATGTCCTAACTCCCCCAACCACCGCCTGAGTGGACCAATGAAGCTCCAGGAACCCAGCTAAGGTCCTAATAAGGCTATACCATAGGATGTCCCCTATGCGTTGCAGTTGACCAATCAGGAAATAGTGGGGGATGGCTCAAACCTCAGAATGTGTTGGTCACTTCCTGACCTTTGTGCTGTAAGACCCTGC
>NW_005358043.1:340241-376799 GCF_000412655.1 Myotis brandtii | reverse complement strand
CCGCGTGGCTCTCTCTCTCTCTCTCTCTCTCTCTCTCTCTCTCTCTCTCTCTTGTCTCGCCACTGCGTCGGTAAAGAGGCTGGGAGCCAAACCCGGGTTTGAATAAAGACTCTTTGTTTATTGCATCGGAAGAGGCTCCCTGGTTTTTGATTCTTGGGGACTGTGAACTCTGGGCATAACACAGGCTAAAACTAATTTTCCCCTGGCAATGCAATAGAAATTTGGGGAATCTACTGATTGACCATCTCTCTGCATCATGGGGAAAATCCAGAACTGTCTGAGAAGGATGTTGGCCTAAATATCGGGTTCTCCCTCAGCTCACCTTGGAACAGGAGCATGAACTTCTAGTTAGGCAAGAACCATTGTTGGATCCTTAGCTTCCATAATTAGATTTTAACTGACTCATTGATGATAGTTGTTAAGGCTTGGTTCTCCTCTGGTAGCAAAGAATAGCTTTTTTTTTTCTTTTATTTTTCCAAAAGCTTTCTAGAGAACCCAGCCTAGTGTCCACTGCGGTTGGAATGTTTAAATGTCCCTGAATGGAGAGGGGCAAAAAGGTAGATATCTAAACCACAATAATTTGACCCCTCACGTTTCTTTAAATAATTGTGCTATGTGATGCTGTAATAAACCCATACAAAGGCCTTATAAGAAAAGGCCCTCATTCCATTGGAAATACGATATAATCTATTTTATACATTGTCCTTTCATTGAGGAATCCTGGAGAAATTCCTGTCTGATCTTAAAATTAAAAAAATTAAAATTTTCCTGAGCTGTTATATTCACTTTTATCTCATGCACTGTATAAATCAGATCTGTGCTTCCTTCCTGTTTCACCTGACTTTTAGAACACTGTAGTGTGCTTTGGGTGTGAGGGGACCAATATCCCCACTCCACTCCTTCCACATGGAAGACTAGAAGCTCCTGCTCTCTTGTGGATGGAGTCATGAGACTAGTTCCAGCCAATGAGAGAGAGAAGAAGCAATGTGACCAATGCCTTTCATTTCTGGTGCAAGATCCTTCAAAGCTCTCTTTCCCTCTGCCACAGTGACTGACAGCATGAGTGACAACAGCTGCTCCATTAGCATAGAAATTAAAGAGAAAGTGGGGAGCAGACCTCCAGCTCACCTGCAGTGGGTCTGCAACCCAAAAGAGAAATTCAAGCATAGTTGTCATCAGCCCCTGGGATTTGGGAATTGTTTTTTACCATAAGATAACCTCATCTACTCTGATCTTATGTAGGGCTAACTCTGCAGCCCAGTGATGAAAGGATGGTCGGTTGTTATTTTATGTATTTAAATCTAATTTCTTGGTCATTTTGCCTCACCTGTTTATAAAGTAATGAATTTGTATGAGTCCTGAAGAAAGACAACGGTATGAGTTGGAGACACAGCATAAACTGAAAATTCTAAGCACTAGCTGCTCTGGAAATTCTCCTCTTATAAGAGAAAATACTTACATAAGCAAAGAACCAGCAGCTGTTTTTTCAGAGGGTGCACTAGAGGGCGTGTGGAGTTTAGGTACAGTATTGACATAGTTGGCCAGTATGGGTGCCCTCGAAGGATATTGCCCAAGGATTTTGGTGAGAGTCTTTGTTTATTTTTCCATAGTTGAAATTTTAAAAATCTGTATAGTAATTACTAGGCAAAATGATTAAACAATTGAAGCTTGCCTGTCTGTAACATTATCTTACTATAAAATTCCAGAATTAAAGGGCATCTTACTTGGAGTTTTATGGAATCTCTGTTCTCAGAGAAATTTTCTTTCAATGCAGTGTCCTACTCAAATTTGTTCAATGTTCTTTAGTTGTTGTCATCTCTTCCCTCAAAACAAATAGGTCCCAGCTTTCACTTCCTAGGAGAGCCCTGGTAAGTGGTAAGAGTGTTAATCTGGCAATCTAATTTGAGATAAAGTGCTAACAGCTGGCAAAACCTTATAACTAACCACACCTACCTGTCCAGATAGAACTATGTTTTTAATTGACTCTAACTCCAAGGGCCACGCAGAATGTATGGAAGTTGCATTAGGCACAGGAGCTTCCAGGTGTGAGTACCATAACTAACTTCCCATATGTACCCATGAGCCTAAATTCATAGAAATTTACCCATCATCCAGACAACAGTTCTGCTCTCAGTTGAGTATCTACTCATTTAGCAAGTTGAGTAGCATTAAATGTCATAGAAAAATTTTGTTATTCAGATCCCCAATGTGAGAATAATACGTCTGGAGTTTTGGTGTGTTTTGAGCTGTTTTTGTGGTTGTTTAAAACTTTGATAATAGTAATAGGAATGGGTATAGGGATGAAATGCATTTTATGATCTTTGCTTTTTAGTCAATAGCTTCCACATTCTCTCTTACAGGAAAAAGTATAGGACAAATGAAAGAACACAGCTTTTGGAGTCAAATGAATCTGAATTTAGACCCAGGCAACCACATTATCCAGCGTTTTATATTCCTCAACTCTAAGATAGGAATATCAATACACATCTCAAGGATTTAGGGAAATTGTATGTCTTATGAAAAGTACCTGGAATATCAAAAAATACTATATTTTCTTTTGTTGAATATAACACTATGAACAAAATTAATTGATTTAAAATGCATTGCTAATAAGAGAATTAAAATGGCATTTCTAGTTAATATTGGCAAAATGAAGCCCCTGATGAATATCAAAAAATACTATATTTTCTTTTGTTGAATATAACACTTATGAACAAAATCAATTGATTTAAATTGCATCGCTAACAAGAGAATTAAAACGGCATTTCTAGTTAATATTGGTAAAATGAAGCCCCTGAGAGAGAGTACTAATGGTAGGTTGCCTAAGGTTGGCAGATGAATCTGGATTTGGTGTTAACAACATAATGAATAGTTACCACTGTCCACTGTGTAAGGTCCTGCCCTTCTGGTCCCCCAGTAGGAATGGGTAAGTAGACAACACTATGGCTGGATCTTATGTAAGCCTTCATTTCTATCTCAATTCTATTTTACTAGTATTACCCACACGATTCCACATTGTCAACCAATGGTCTGGTCATTGGCACCAATTCAACACCATTGGGAATCCCCAATTTGGGGTTCTGGGAAGAAGGAAACTTTATTCAGTGTAAAACAGCTCACTTGGGATATAGCACAGCTGTGGCTATAGGCAGCCCTGGGACTAGATCCCTCTCCAGCTAGAAGACTGTGCTGGTGTATTCCATTCTGCTCCCACTAGACATCTTTATTCTTTCAGCTCAGCCAGGGAGATGCAGTCTTCAGTCTTCTACAGAAAGAGAAAGTGCACTCCCAGGGCCAGAGGGGAGCTGGCTTATATAGACAGAAGACCCCGACCCTGATCCCTGATTGGTCTGTCCTTATACAAATGACTCCAAATCCTCACTATCCTCATGGGTCAGATATCTTGTAGTTGGTTAGAGCTATGCAGCTCTGACTGGATGGGGAAAGCCTCGGTAGTATTGGCTGAAATAGGATTCTTCATAAGGACTGACTCAGGTGACAGAAACACAATGCGGGCAGGTAGTTCAGTGCAGGCTTCTTCCTGAAGTGCAGTTTGTGTGAGAGACCCTGTGTAGAAATGGCTCTAGGCTCTGTTTTGTCGTTGTTGTTGTTGTTGTTTTTAATAATCATTTGAGCCCTTCAAAAGAAAATAAAAAATTAGACCAGAATAGACAATATCATTAAAATACTTGTGTTGCTTAGATATTATCTAAGGTTTATTTTTTAATAAATTAGTCTTTTCAACAGAATAAAAAACTAAAGACATGTTCAGTTTTAGACACATTTTCCAGGTCATATATCATTTTAGTTTCTGCCAAAAAAATCTATGTGCCTGATCAAATTCAATTACAAACTGTCATTTTCAAAATAACTACTTAAGTTCAAGATGCTTTTTTTACTCAATTAGAATATGTAGTCAGAACCAATAAAAAACAATACTATATATATATATATGTTTCTATTATAAGCGCCTGCTATAAGATGTACCTCTTTTAAAAAAAGTTATTATTCTAGAAAATGATTACTGAACCATCAGCAACTCTAATAACAATCTAGGCCACTCTTATCTGGAGAGTGAATACAAAGGGAAATATGAAATTCCCGATTATCTACATCTAATGTTTATTGTCATGGCTTAACCCTTTGCTACAAATATTTTATATTTTCATTAATTTCCTGGAGCCTGCACTGATTGTGTTGGGCAATGGGTGACATATTCTCTTTGTAGTTTTTGTCCTGAATCTCCATATCATTCTGAGGGAAGAAGAATAAGTGTCATCATCCTTTCTCTAGAGAAACAAGCAGCTCTGGTCAAAGTATTAATTCCCATGACCATCCTATTATGACACTCTGTTTGAACCAGGGATAGTAGTCAAAACTGATTAAAATACAACAATTAATGTGTACTCTCTTGGGTCTCACTGTAAAATATAATTTCATGTATATCAAATTTAGTTAGTTAAATTTTTATAGCTAAATTTTCCAAGTCTTTATTTTTTACAAATTTGTATAACTTTGCATCATGTATGTACATTAAATAAGGGCTCTTTCAGAGGACAATTATTCTCTTCTTCTGGTTTGCCAATCTTCTTCACTTTGCTGAGGAACTACCAGACTGAATCACCCCTACTCTACAGGCAGACTCCTTGGTCCTTGTTCTGAGTACTCAGTTCACTCTCTTTCCCCTCTCTATCTTCTCTCCCCACACCTCCTGGATATTTTGTTCCTTTATTTAACCCTCAAAATTAGCAGAAATTGTGTGAAAATCTTAGTTACTTTGAGCAAAGGAAATAACTAAGCTATACAATACAAGGAATGCCCTGCTGGTGTGGCTCAGTGGTTGAGTGTCAACCTATGCACCAGGATGTCAAGGTTCAATTCTAGGTCAGGGCACATACCTGGGTTGCAGGCTCAATCCCCACTAGGGGGCATGCAGGAGGCAGCCAATCACTGATTCTCTCTCATCCATTGAGTAAGAACCCTAGAGAAAGGTTGTTTTAAAGGAAGGTCTGAACTACTGTCTTCTTATGTGGGTTATATGAGTGTTTTTGTTAGATTGATGGGTCATTACTTGTTCCATTTTCACCCCTTTTGTAGAATAGTTGTTCATCCTAAATCTTTTCATTTCTTATATACATGATTTTCTAGTAATCACTTTATTTTCTCAATTAGAGTATTCTTGTCATCTCCATGTACATGCCAAGAGCATTTGTGTACCTTTATCCTCTCCAACAGGTGTAACTTGTTTTTCTGAGAGTGAAGGTTCCCAGTCACTCCCACATATTGGTACCTTTTTGAGGTCCTGCCTATAGCTTGAGCTCAGCACCCACCCTGATGCTTTCAGCTGGGGTCAGATGGCTCTGTTGTTCATGATTGTATAGGAGGAGAGAAGATCCATTGGTCTTACAGCTCAAGGTTTATTTCTCCAATAATTACCCTGAAGATTTCCCTGAGCCCACTCCTGTTCCTTGGCTTTTCCCCTGTATGCTTGGAGCCCCTCTGCACCTATCCTACCATATACATGATCCTGACTGATTTATATCAAAGATTCTTCAAATTTTCTGGTGCATTTATTAGATAATTCTTGTTTTCCATGCTATTATGAATTTTTTTCCTTTTAAACGTATTTTCATAGGATAATTATGGTGAATGAGGAATGTGCTCAGTCTGCCATTTTGACCCAATCTCATTTCTCTTTAACTGTGTCCCCTTTCACACCTGTATACCAGCCACATTCATTTGATAACACTTATGGATACATATATTTTGCTTCTCTTCCTTCAAATCTTGCATCTTCCAGTGAGACTCTCACTACATATTTTTTTACCTATCTCAAGGACTTCCTATTCCTTAAAGATTTCCCTGATTCCCATGTCCAAATGTTAGTATTCTCCTCCAGTGAATTCTTATGGTCCTTAATTTGAATCTGTTAAAACTAAGTTATGACAAAGCAGAATTTATTATTTATGAACTAATTACTCATTCACAACCAAGCATGGTGTCTTTCTTATTTTAGTATTCCCATTGAACATAACAATACCTTCCACATAGTAGGGACAAACATCTGTGACTGAAGTTGAATTTATCTTTATACTGTGCCTGGGCTAAATATCAAATGATATTTGTTGAGAAGTACAATAAAATAAATTATGCTTGTTATTAACTTTTGTCCTTAAAATTTAATTGATGTCTTTCTCTCATGCTCTGTTTATATATTTAAAACCCCAAAGAGATATTAAAACTACTTTTTATTTGCTAATTAATTATAGACATTAGCTGGTATATTTTCTTAAACAATGCTATCTATTCAGCACACACATCCTTAATCTCTTGCAGAGGGTGCTACACTGACACATATTATTATTTATCACAGCACTGCCCCTAATCATTCACGCTGCTCAACCTCATCAGAGGTCCTTCCATCAAAGTATGTCACTATGGTAACACAAGCCAGACTGGCCATTTGGTCTCTGTTTGGAACACAAAGGTCACTTGAGTGTTTATGGCATTTGGATTGTAGAGTTTATTTCCAAAACTACACATTCTGCATGGTTTTGACATTTGGAAACACTCTTTATTAACAGTATTTTCCCTTGGTGTACATATATTTTTCAATTTGGAATTATATTTGTTTATTGGAAATAAAAGCAGCCAATGTAACCAATTTTATGAAATTCATTTTTGTTTCCTCATTACATTTCTTTCCAGAAAATAATACGTTGTGCTTTAAAAGAGTGTAAGATAACTGTTGTAAAATATAAATCACTTAAATCACAAAATATATCTTGAACTAACAAACTGAGAACCTGATTATTGATTATTTTATAATGTTCTCTTTTTCCTCAAAATATAATTAAATCTTGAGTTTTTATTGACGTGGAATAACAGAATTATTCAATTTTTCATCATGCTACCTTTTTTCATATCCAGAAAGTATATAATTTGAGAATAAAAAGAACAAATGTATTTTTATTGAAGTAGAATCATTTGCATCTAAATTAGAGATTTTCTAAAAAAGAAAAGCTTACATTTTCAATAAAATACTTAAATACTAAAAACTCTAGAGCAGTGGTTCTCAACCTTCCTAATGCCGCGATCCTTTAATACAGTTCCTCATGTTGTGGTGACCCCCAACCATAAAATTATTTTCGTTGCTACTTCATAACTGTAATTTTGCTACTGTTGTGAATCGTAATGTAAATATCTGATATGCAGGATGTATTTTCATTGTTACAAATTGAACATAATTAAAGCATAGTGATTAATCACGAAAACCATATTTAATTATATATGTGTTTTCCGATGGTCTTAGGCAACCCCTGTGAAAGGATCGTTCAACCCCCAAAGGGGTCGCGACCCACAGGTTGAGAACCGCTACACTAGAGCAAAGTGAGCCTGGAGCACTCTTACAGTTGGGGATGGAGGCAAAGCAAAGGTGAGAGACATAAGTAAAATCAGAGTGTCTAGGAAAAATTAAAGGGAAGATATCCTAAAACTTCCAGGAAATCTCCACCAATGGAGCAAAGAAAAAAAAATGCCTCTATTATTCTGTGAGCAACAAATCAAACTGGGTGGGGGATCTCAGACAATTCGCTCATATGATTGCAAAGACAGACAGAAACTCCCTGATTGGAGAGGGCTCCCCTGAGGGCTCCCAGATTGGAGAGGGTGCAGGTCGGCTGAGGGACCCCCCCCTCCACTGCACTACCCCCCAGTGCATGAATCTTCATGCACTGGGCCCCTACTTTGAATATAATAAAGATCATAGTTGTTTTTGGATAATAAGACTCAATATCATAGAATTCATACTTTACAAATATATACATATATTTAAAATAATATTAGCTAACACTGAGCACTTCTTATGTGACTGATTCTGTTCTAAATACTTTAGACATATTAACTCATTTAATCCTCATAGCAACCCTAAGAAGTCAATGTTATAATATCCCCCATTTTACCAATGAGAAACTGATACCCAGAGAGATTAGTAACTTGCCCACGGTTATACAACTACTAAGTGGCATAATAATCAGAACTCAAACCCAGGCAGTCTGCTTCCACAATCCAAGTGAGACTGCCACCAACTCTCTAAATTAAGAAGATTACAACCAAAATTCAAATAAGATGATTCCTCCAGAATTTTTTTTATAGCTACTACAGATAATTTATTAGGGTTAATATGAATTTTTTTAAGTTGCAGAATACAAGATAAAAGTTTTATTGAAGGACATCAAAGATGGAGGGATATAAATTTTTATAGATGAAAAAACCCAATATTGTAAAGTGGTCTTCCCCCAAATAAATACAATTTTAGGCAAAATGCTTGCAGAAACTTTTTTTTAAATTTTATTTTATTGTTTAAGGTATTGCAAATAGTACATATGTCTCCTTTTTTTCCCCCCCACTGACCTCCCCCCGGCCTCCCCTACCCCCTGGCACTTGCCCTCGTCCCCTTGCCCCCAGTGTCTTGCATCTGTTGGTTGTGCTTATATGCGTTCATGCAAGTCCTTTGGTTGATCTCTTACCCCCCCCCCCGCCTTCCCCAACCCTCACCTACCTTCCCGCTGTAGTTTGATAGTCTGTTCAATGCCTCTTTGCCTCTATTTTTTTTCAACAATTTGTAATGTTCTTTATTATGCATAAATGAGTGAGATCATGTGGTATTGATCTTTCACTGACTGGCTTATTTCACTTAGCATAATGTTCTCCAGATCCATCCATGCTGTTGCAAACGGTAAGAATTCCTTCTTTTTTATAGCAGCATAGTATTCCATTGTGTAGATGTACCACAGTTTTCTAATCCATTCATCTGCAGATGAGCATTTAGGCTGTTTTCAAATCTTAGCTATTGTAAATTGCACTGCTATGAACATAGGGATGCATATATCCTTTCTGATTGGTGTTTCTGTTTTCTTGGGATATATTCCTAGAAGTGGTATTACTGGGTCAAATGGCAGTTCCATTTTTAATTTTTTGAGGAAACACCATACTGTTTTCTACAGTGGCTGCACCAGTCTGCATTCCCATCAGCAGTGCAGGAGGGTTCCTTTTTCTCCACATCCTCTCCAGCACTTGTTGTTTGTTGATTTGTTGATGATAGCCATTCTGACAGGTGTGAGATGGTACCTCACTGTTGTTTTGATTTGCATCTCTCGAATGATTAGTGACTTTGAGCATGTTTTCATATGTCTCTTGGCTTTTTTAATGTAGATTTTTATCTGAAGAAACAAAGCATCTGAGAGTAGCTATGAAAAGTCTCCAACAAGAAGAATTTGCTAAATATTTAAGTATTTAAAAAAACAACAACAGAAACTAGTTTAAAAAGTAATGTTAAAAATTATGGATTTTTTTTTCTCAACCATTTTCTTAATCAGAAACCTTGAGGACCTCTGTTGTCTCTACAATACCTTCCAGAGAAAACAAGCTCCCTGTAGGCTCCTCATAGCCATGCTCAGTGAGCTTGTTCCTTCCTGGCTGCAGATGGCTGCTCTCCATTCCAATTGCTGTTGGATTTTAGCGAACAAGAAAGAGATGAGCAAGACAGAAAAAGACAGAAGCCAGATGAGCTGGCCCCCTTAAAAGAGCTTTTTTAGAAACCTCACACCGATTTTCACCTATATTACAATTATCAGTGGTCGGCAAACTGCGGCTCATGAGCCACATGCGGCTCTTTGGCCCCTTGAGTGTGGCTCTTCCACAAAATACCGACTTCTGCGCATGGGCCACGAAGTTTCAATCGCACTGTACATGCGCGCCCGCATGTGGTATTTTGTGGAAGAGCCACACTCAAGGGGCCAAAGAGCCACATGTGGCTTGCAAGCCGCAGTTTGCCGACCACTGACCTAGATCTATCCCATGACCAAATCTAGCTGCAAGGAAAGGTGATTTAAAGTTTTTTTAAAAGTAAGTTTGACTGGGCACATTGCCACCATGATCAAAATCATGATTCTGTTAGTAAAGAAGTGATGTTGAGCTGGGTTAGCCCTCACATAAGACTGTTTAGTTTGCCCTTAGTAGACCCGCATGAACAATGAGCTTTATCACTCTGGCTAGTCAGGACTCAACTATTAGGAAATGGTCAGTTTCCAGCTCCATGGTAGCTTTTTGCTCTGCTTCATGGAGTTTTACCCTAAAGAGACATTTTTTTTTTTACTTTCCTCCTCTCAGGTAACACAGCCCAGTGCCATTTGTCAACCAATATCTAGAAACACTTCATTCAGTTTTCCAATTGTTTTCAAGACAGGGCAGGTCTAGTGCCCGTTGCATCATCACAGAGGAAGCAGGAGTCCTCTCTGCTTGTCCTTGTTTAGGTCATGCTATATGACACTACAAATAAGCAATTGTTCTCTTCTGAGTTGTATATAAATTTTCTTTTATTAATCAGTTGCTTAGAAAATTAAATGCATTTCTCATAGGAGCTTATTAAACATTTGCAAATTTACCAAAGATGTGTATTCCACAGACTACAATTTTAATCACCGTTTATATTATTGAGTTGATAGGAAAATGCCTGCAGAATTCCAAACAACCCCCAAATGTGACAGATGATCTAGGTGCCATTAATCCTCTGGTATTACAGAGGCCATGCTTCCTCAGCAGACCTCAATCGTTCCAAATATTTTGGAAATCATCAGTACTTATCACTTTGCAGTTATAATTACATAAATCTGTCACATCTCATGCAAACTATGCTATTGTGTATTTGTTTTCAACATTAAGGAAAATTTAGGTTACCATTGTTGAGAAATTTACAGATAATTTTATAATAGGCTTTATGGTGGATGTCATGTGACTAAGATTCACAAATCTTTCTTAAGCAAAACTATTTCATGCCAGATAAACTTCAGTAATAATATACATATGGGAATTTAGGGTAAATTATAAACCAAGTGGGGGTTTTGGTGTGTTTTTGTTTTGTTTTGGTTTGTTTTGTTTAATACTCCAAGTGCGTTAAATATCTTTCTGGGTATGCCTAGCTCAAAGAATTAAAGATGTTAGCTCTCTGTAGAATAAATAACTTTCTGCATAAGATGATTAGATGGATAGCAAAAAGGTCTGTCGCTCCCCCATTTCTCTTATCTTGGGATTATAGCTAAGAAAGTTCCAATTAACTCCACTTGGTGAAGGTAGACTGGAAGATGCTGTTTCTACATATGGTTTCTTGGATTGGCCAAGCACTATAAAAACCAGTTCGAGAAGGGAGGCCAGTCAAATAGAGAAAGAGTAGTGTCCAGAGCCTATCGGGCCAGAAGCTAGGCACTCTGTGCAGTTGACAAGGTGTCAGGGGAGGGGGATTCTACACAAACAAGTAGAAAAGAAGTACAGGTGATTCCAAAGTGGATGGAATTTAGAATCAGGCTGGCATAGAGAATTAGCATTGACAAACGTCTATCAGATATAGCAGGCCCAGCAGAAAATCTAGGAATTGGTGCAATGGTACTAATCACCCGGAGCAAGATTAGAAAGACAATTGTAGGCCTTATCTGTAGAAGGAAAATGGTACTAGGACAGGGGCAGGGCAGGAAATCTAATGTTTGAATGTAACTTGCTGCAAAAATGACCCATTCAGAGTCTCAGAGTGTCAGGCAAGAACTCTCCAATCAATTAGTGGACATTTGGTCCTGTCCAAATCATCCATGGAGACATTTGGTTCATGCCAACCCATCTACCCAACCCTATGTGCCATTACCAGCTAGGCTTCCAAAGCTAGAAGGGTTATTATTGATGATGTAGTCACAACCCAATATCTGTACCTGAAATATGATGGAATTTTTATGAATTAATCCGGGAAACCCAAAGTGAAAATAAATATTTTGGGACTTTTGAATCTAGGGATGCTTTATTAAGTGTGGACATTTTTGACAGGACCAAATAGCAAAAACCTCTGGGCAGAGGCCAAATGTGTCGGTGAACATTTTGGACAGGATCAAATGTCTTGCAAGACTCCAATCCATCTGGTCCTGTATATAGGTTGATCTTTACAGCTTTTTATGCAGCTGAGACAGATGGAGGGAGTGAAGAGGCAGAGCCATGGGGGAAAGACAACACTGGGGGAAGTCCTGGCAGGCCTGAAATCACCAGCCTGCCTGCCATGTGCGTAAATGTCTCATCTTCAGAATCATTTTCTGGAGGTCTTTTAGAAGATCTGTTAAGATAAAAAATATTGCCAGAGAGGAAACACTTTAAGCCCTGAGAGACAAGTGTTAGTTTCAAACATGGCGAGTATTGTCCTGAGGGAATACAATTCAGACATTAGGTTTAAAGGATAATTGAAGAAAATAAAGTCCTAGGGTGGATAATCTTACACATATTACAAATTAGGGGGGTTGTTTCTTTTATGCCCCTCATTTTGTACCCCCTCCCCCCCACACTAGGCAACATGCATTGAGAATCCTTGTATGTCAGGTACTTCTAAGGGCTTTTAAATATATTATTTCATTTAATCTTCCAACCCTATGGGCAAGTTTTATCATTTCCATTTTAGAAACACAGATGCTCAAAAAGTTCCCCAAGATTACATAGACAATAAGCTGAAGAACCTGGTTTATACTCCTCTATGTATGATGACCCAAATATTCCCACAGGAGGCTCATTCAAAGTCCAAGTGAAAAGCCTTGATAGTTTCACTAGGGAAGGTGTCATTGGAAATGGTGGGATGGGGATGGGGCAAAAAAAAAAAATACATATCAGAGAAAGAAAATGAGTAGTTAACTGCTATTTGTTAGTGCCAACCATGATCAGAGATTGTACCAGGTATGCAGGATACTGACATAAGAAACCAGACCAGACTCCATGGAGTTTCTAGTCTGGCAGGGAAAAGCCATTCAACCAATAATGGAAAATAACTATAAATAAGTATTAACATTACAAAGAGTTGAAAATAGAGATACCAGGGAGGGGTAGCTGCCATCAACAGAACTGACACTCCTGGTTTTGTTTGTTTCTTTTCCCCATGAGTTCTCTTTTTTCTTTTCTTTTAAACTCAATCCCTCCAGGCCTCCTCCCTCTACTTATGAGTTTGTTTCTATTTTGTTTATTTTGTTCATTAGATTCCACATGAGTGAAATCATATGGTACTTGTCCTTCTCTGACTGGCTATGTCACTTAGCATAATGCTCTCCAGGTCTGTTTTGATAACTCATTTTAAGCAAAAGGAGGGAATAATAAATTATTCTGAAAGTGAGAGAGAATAGAAACAGGGAAATCAGGAATAAGAGCAGTTTTGGGGAGGAAAACATGCTGAGATGGGATGGCCACGTGTTGAATTTAGGGTGAGTCTGAGGCATCCAAGAAAAATTGTCCACTAAACAACTGAAGGTAAGGTCAGGTGCCAGAAGCAAGGGAAAGAGACCCTGTTAGGAGGCCTGGAGAAACACTTCACACACAACCAAGCTGGACACGATGAAGGAAGGGGCCAAGGGCTCTCCAAGGCATGATCTTCAATTCACATCCTTGTCTACTACAGCCCCTGTGGTGTGGGAGTGCGATGGGGCTCTTAAAGGGTAAACAAGCAAAGATACTTATTTGCAGCAGGTATCTGAAACTTTTAAAGGACGCCTTTAAAAAGGCACAGTTCCTTTTAAAAATAGTAATAGCTGACACTACTTTGTGCTTATTCTAGCCTGGATGCTACCTAGTTTAGTCCTAACAACACCAAGAACAAAGCACTATTATTATTATTGCCCTCCGGTGTAAATACCAAGAAAACCGAGGCCCAGGGAGAGTAGCTTGCATCATTATGAAGGCTGTTTCCAAGATTCAAACTCAGGCCAGGCTTTAACCACAACTACAGAGCAAGGGGAGAAGGAACAAAATGATTTTTTTTTTCAAGTCCAGATGTAAAGGGGAGAGAATGAAGTTCCTTATTTTATTTTGCAAAGACACAAGATAGAACTTTATACTCCAGTGCTCTTAGAGGGAAACTGATGTTAGCCTGCACCTCTGAGTCCCAAGTATTTTAAATACATTTTGTCAGATCCTCTTATTCTGAATTTGTCTTATTTACTCAGACCTGATTCTTCCAACTGATCGATATTACTGCTGCTCCGTGCACGGGTTCATACTAAGATCCCCTTTGTGGCTGCTTCTAGAGAAGCCTTGAAGATGGGGAGGAAAGAGGTTAGGCGGCCAAACCAGACATCACAGGATATCTAATACTGGAAAAATCGGCTTATCAAGAAACTTGCAGAGTAGCCTCTGAAGTCTATGGGAAGTTGGGCCAGGATGGCCAAATACGGAAAGGAGAATGATGTTTCTTTAAGCACTTGCTAGAAATGGAGCACACCATGGGCAAATCCCCTGACCTCTTTAACCTCTGTTCCCTCATCTATTTAATGGGCTAATCCGATAGTCACCCTGTGCTGCCCTTGTGAGGATTGAATGAGACGATGCTGATATGCCCTCCACACAGGGGATGAGGCTGAACAAGTCCTTAATAAATACTTGCCTTAAAAAAAAAAAGAGGTAACACATATGAAAGTACTTTATTAGCCCAAAGTACTATATAAAGGTGGTTCTTATTTATTTATTTATTTATTTATTTATTTATTTATTTATTTATTTTCTGAGCACACGTTTTTTTCCACAGAAAATAATCCCACCAACTTGACTGAGGTGGTTGCCCACATCCATGACTGAATCCACCTCTACACTGGAATCTGGTTGCTGACCGAGCCCAGCCTCAGCTTTCTGGTCGGCCCCAGGGCGGTGTCTCTGTCTGCTTCCCCTCATGTGAGAAAGGTGACTCTTTATTAGATACAGAGAAGAGAACATTGACTCAGTAGTGCATTGGGAATAGGTAGCCATCTGCGAATATCCATTTCAAGCTGAACTATTGATATTATTCTTTCTCTTTTAAGGGTCTTATTTGTCATGCTTGCCATAATATTATCTAAGAGCCACTTGGTATTTTCTATGCAGATGTACCATTGTGAAACTGAATAATAAAAGTTGCATCTTGGAAAACAATATGAAACATTTAAGCTAGTATTCTCATCTAGCTTTGTGACTTGTTATCTTCCAACATCAATGTTTCCATTGTCACTCTGCTGTTTCAGATAACAATGCTTTCTGGACACTTGCCTGCAGGCCATTTAACAGATTAGGGGCTTTTTTTTTTTTCTTGGTTCTCCACTGTGTTGATTCCCAGCTATACAGTTACCATTTGTAAATCAGCGGAGCAAGAAATTAAGGGCACACTGGAAGCCCTGCCTGTGGGATGCCAATAACAATAAAGGTATAGAGTCGCCTTGCTGCCTTTCTGCTGCCCACTGTACATCCAATGAAAACGCGCTCCTCCAAATAAGCATCATGATTGTAATCACCCGGAGAAATAAATGAGGCACAGTAATAAACAGATTAGGACATGATGAAAGACATTTCCTGGATTTTATAGTACAAAAATAAAGACCTGCTTTGAATGCTTGGTTTTCATGTTTTTGTTTTCATTCTTAGGTGAATTTAGACTGTAACTTCCATGCTACTGTGGTTACTCCCTAGGTTTGCTTGAAGTGCATATTCTTCTGCCCAAATGATACCGAAAAAGTAGGAAACAAAAGAGGGGGGTAGCCCTGGCCTGTGAGGCTCAGTGGATGAGTGTCCTCCCATGCACCGAAGGTTGATTCCCAGTCAGGGCACATGCCTGGGTTGCTGGCTCAATCCCCAGTAGGGGGTGCAGGAGGCAGTTGATCAATGTTTCTCTCTCACATTCCTATTTCTCTCTCTCCCTCTCTCATCCTCTCTCTAAAATCAATAAAAACATTTTTTTATAAAAAGGGGGGTGGTAGAATGTTGTCGTATAATATTAAAACTGAGCGAGCTTAGTTTTTCTTTTTGTGTGGAATAAACGTCGGTGATCTACAAATTCTAAATATTTAGTCTCCTGTCATAGAATCATTCTCAAATCAAAAGGGCCTGTTCACTATCAGAGAAAATTAAGGCCTCTCACTGCCTTTAACATTAATAGAAATCCAGGCAGAAATCCTTAGAAAAACAATATACATTTCGGATTTGACAATTCATCATGCTCTCTATTCTGGGCTCAGTTTAGCGTATTTGAATTCAAATAGGAGGCTTCTGTTGATACAAATATTTGCAGACTTCTGATGCTAAACTGGTCATATGACAGATGGTGACAAAGTATTAACTGAAACTACCACCCGACAATATGAAGGAAAGAAGTTTCTGTGCAGAGAAATATTTGAATGTTTCACAAAAACAGTAAATATTCAACATCTCAGAAGGCTTCAATTTAGTTTGTAGGAAAACTGCATAAACTTTGGAGTCAGGCAGTTTGGGCTCAAATCCCAATAGGTATGTAATAGCCAGATAAATTCAAAATGTGACTTTGCGGAAGCGATTTAAACTCTATAATCTTCAGAGATAAATGGTGATGGAAGGAGACTTGACTTGTGGTAGTGAACACACAATATAGTGTGCAGATGATGTGTTGTGGAATTGTGCACCTGAAACCTGTTAATAAATTCAATAAAAAGTAAAAAAAAATCATTTAAAAATAAAATAAGCTTTATAAGCTTCAATTTCTTCATATGATCAATAGGCATGGCCTCTTGTGATTGTGAGGATTAAATAAAATATGTATATATAGCACCTAGCATAGTCCCTTATCTATATGGAAAACATGGTAAAAGTTATTGTTATCCTCATTTTTGTTTTTATATAATTAATACATTTCTTGTACTACCTGTAATTAATATCTACATGCTGTGAAGGTATATGTAGGCATGCAGATGGGGAAGGTGAGAGAAAGAAGGAAGAGACAAAATCAGAAAATAAATGCTAAGTTACTCTCCAACCCCTAACATTCAAATGTTTTTTCTATTCCTAATCATTCCAATCTCAGCAAACTGAATTATCATCTGCCCAGTTGCTCAACCCAAGTGTATTGGAATCAGCCTTAACGTGCCCCTTTCCCTTGCTGCCTGGCTCTGCACCCCCCACCCCTTCCCCGTCCACACAATCCCAGCATTCTCATCCCATCATCATCGCTTCCTGCTTTTTAGGAAGAGTAGGCTTCTTAACCCTTCTCCTTGCTTTTACCCACAGACCCCTCTAGTCCATTCTCCACATAATACCAGAGCCATCTTCTTAAAATACAAATTAGATCTCTTTTCCCATCTGGAAACCCTTCGATGACTTCTCACTGTACTTCAAATAACATCAAAACACCTCCGGGATCCTGCATGATCTGCATCCTAATAATCCCTGAATGCCACCTCCCCTCACTCTCAACACTTCAGTCAAGTGGCAAGCCATTCTCCTTCCTCCTCCCCGTTTCACAGCCTTTGCACATTTTGTTCTCTCTGCCTGGGACCCTTTCTTTTTTTTACGGAATGCCTATCAGGTCCCTTCCTCACCTTCAAGCCAGAGATTCAAGGTCATCTCCTCAGAGAGGACTTCCCAATACTGCAACCAAAGCAGCCGACCTCTTCACCTCAGTTTTCTCTTGACTGGCAGGCTGTCTTCTTAGTAGCCCCTAAAATGATTTGTAATTATTTTGTTTTTCACCTTTTCCTTATCTGTGTCTCCCAAAGACTATAAATAACTTGAAGGCTGGGGTCATATCTGTCATTTTTATTTTTAAAGCTCAGCTTAGGTGTTGTGCTTGCCACAGAAAAGATGTTTAGTAAATGTTTGCTGAAAAAACATGATGAATTGAATAATTCAATCTTGTAAATTTCCATGGTGAAAACACCTTAGATGTATAATAATTTATTTTCACTCTTTAATGAAAGGTCAGTGAAGGGAAAGGTGACATACCACATTGTTATATGGGTACATGTATCCTTAAACGGTTAGAAATAACTCACTCTATACGGAGCAATTGTTTGAGAATTCTCTGTAGCCTGGAAAGAGTTCATGTTGAAGAGGCAAATGCAAATTCAGGAATTTTGCTCATTGCATTTACTTAATTGATATTTCAGGACCACTGGATCGCATGAGTCCATTTTCTAAAATCTCTCTCTAATTCCAGAGGAGACCGTAGTTTGAAACCAACATTACAAGCACATTTCATAGCATTCAGCCCTTTTTTACTAGGGGTGATCAAAGATTAGTTTCTTTTCAAGTGAGAATTTGTCATTTGGGAGCTTGTCATCTTCTCATAGGTCCCCAACTGATTATTTTCTGAATAATTTAGCCAACATATGAAAAGCTGACTGCAGTGGGTATGTGGGATGTCACTTGGATCCCCCCTTTGGGATTCAGGTCCTTCTCCTCTGACTATTGGGAATGTAGTTGAAGAAAACTGCCTTGTCTAGGGTCACACCCTTTGCCAGGGGATGGTCCTCATTTAATAACTGGCCCTGGATATATGTGTGTGTTTGTGTGTGTTTGTGTGTGTGTGTGTGTGTGTGTGTGAGTGTGTGTGTGTGTGTGTGTGTGTGTGTGTGTGTGTGCAGGGGGAAGATTCAGATTTAGTCCTCTTGTAGGGGTACAACTCAGAGGGATCATTCCTGTTCCAAAGCTCTGCGGGCTCAGCTGAGACCTTTGTTGCAATTGCACTGCCTGCATTGAGTCTGGCTTTTCCTTATGCTCAATTCAACTCCCTACTTCTCCACAGGTGCTGGTCCTGAGAACACTCCCCAGTAAACTTCCTGCACCCAAATCTACACCTCAAAATGGAGATGGTGTCTCCTTAAGACGCTGACCACGCTGATTTGATGCCAATTTTCCCCACCATCCCCCCTTTCCTTGTCATGAAAAAACTCCCCTGCCCTGCTCTCTCTCTCAACAACAGGTAGAATCTGATGGCAGGATTGGTAATGATGACACAATATGTTGCTGACCATCCCCAAGCCTAACCCACCACCTATATCCTCTCCCTACGCCATGGTGCTTTCTCAGAGCAGAGAAAAATGTAATAGGGACTACTTCCTTACTAATTAATTAGTAAGAAACTAATCATGAGTAGGTACTCTGATATAATTATCCTACAAACATGTGTTATAGGCTGGATTGTGCCCCCCCCCCAAAATCTTATGTTAAAGTCCTAAACCCCCATCCCCCAGAATCTCAGAATGTGACTGTATTTGGAGATAGGACCTTTAACGAGACAATTAAGGTTAAACGAGGCCACTCAGATGGACCCTGATACAATATGGCTGTGCCTATAGAAGAACAGATTAAGACACAGGCATGCACAGTGGAAGACCATGTGAAAAGACAGGGAGAATATATCTATTGAAAGCCAAGGAAAGAGGTCCCAGAAGAAAACAACCCCGATTGACGCTGCCTTGATCTCAAACTTCTAACCTCCAGAATTGTGAGAAAATAAATTTCTGTTGTGTAAACCCAGTGTGGGGTGCTTTGTTATGGTGGCCCTAGCAAATTAATACAACATGTAATTGTAAAACCTGTGGGTTTTTTTCCATGCCCTTTAAATGCATTGGGTACACCTAAGAAGGCCAGAAAAGGCATCTACAGGAGGGCTCCAGAATGTCTCCAGGCTGTGTGCATTCCTCATTCCTTGCTCTGCCCTATTTTTGTTTCTCTGCCCCATTTTTGTTTCCATATCTCTATTTCTGCTTGGTGTGGGTACCTCATATTAACTATGTGGTTTTAGAGTATTTCCTCAGCCCCACTCTTCTGTATATACCCTCTTTTGTTTTGATGCTGTTGTTTGGCTGATTCTTTATCCTGTACCCCGAACCCCACGTCCCAGGAAGCTATTTTGGCCAATGCCCCACTAATCTAGGCTTTTCTAAAAGAGCTGTTCATAGCTTTGGGGGTCTGAGTTACCAGTTGGCGGGGGGGGAGGGGGGGTCACATTGATTTTATCCTGATTCCCCATCTAGAAATTTAGGAAATAACCTGTGGGCAGCCTGGTGCTTTCTAGATATAAGGAATTTGACTGTAATATATAAAAATATTTCATTAAAGAAGAAAAAATAATAAAAATATATTCCAGAAGAGAACATCATTGCAAGTGGCAGTTTCTATTGGCCCAGAGAGCCCTTCATGTGACACTTCAGGGCCTCCATCCAGTCTTCTCTAGGCATGCTGATGATCAAATCATCTCAGATGACAGCTTCCTGGCATTATTGTGCTTCTGTTGTCTCACACCTGGACCACCACCGACGCTTAGGGGCCCCTGAGGGGCTTGGACTGTGGGGTGGTCTACGGCAGAAGAGACACCTCAGTCTCCTTGTTGGAATCTTACTTAAAGAGCATCACCTCTCTGCCACCTGCATGGGAACTCTCAGCTTCTGGTGTAACAGCTATTAGTTGCTTCACTTACAGTTTCCATCCTTGCCCTTGACTCAGTCAAGGTCTGGGAATGTCGTTGAGTGACAGCTTCTGCTCTGTGCTCCCCTCTGATGACTAAGGCTTTGTTTCTGGGTCAAGCTTGTCACGACTCCTTTCTCCCTTCAGGGAAAGCTCTCTCCTAGTTCTCTCCTCAGTCCCTCGTGCAAAAAGACTTCTGACAGGCTGTCCTGCTAGCTCTCAGAACTTGCCTGAGAGAATGAATGCTTGCTTCAGGACACACCATGGGCTTTTGTCTCCAGCACCGCTACCCACAGCCCCCTCCCGTGTCTATACAGAGTGAGTACATAGTAAAGAAAACTCGGTTGCTTCTTTAGGAAAAAGATGAAAAGCTGGCTGTATGCTCTCCGGATGTTACTCTTGCCTCTGTTGTCTGATCAGAGATAGGACACCCACCTATTGCATTATTATTATTATAGATGAGTCTAGTGTCTCCTCTTGTTTAGAGAGAATGGCCATGACACTTCCTAGTTCTGTCGCCTAGGTGTCCATGTCTGCAGATTTCCTGTCAGCCAAGCCTTAAAACTCAGTGTTGCTCTGTTCTGTCCCTGAATCCCCTCAGTGCACCGTGATCATGTGAGGGGTTTGAGAGCTTTTCCAGTGACAACAGTCCCTCCTGCCTAAAGCTCAAATGAAATGTGAACACTCCTGGGTGTTTTAGCTTAACGACTTCATGTTTGATTTGACATGGGAATCAATCAAATAAAAATACGATACATAAAATGACCTTACATTTTGGATTAGAGAGAGAATAATCTTGTGTAGGGTTAAGAGTTTGTCATTATGGAGTCCTTCAGATATGTTACTTGGCTCATCTGCAGGCCAGAAATGACTCTGTTAAATAAAATCTTCCTGAAAATAAATGATATTTTCTCTTTTAACTTTTATGTAAATCTGAAGTGCTGCTGCTATTAAGACAAGAGGTTAAAGCTAAGGTGCAGTAGGATGTTGTTTGTTGGCTGGCTACTTTTTCCATATGGAAAAGGATATGTGTATTCAGCTTCCTTCCTTCCAAGACTTAGGAAAAGTGGAAAGCAAGAAGATAGGTAGAAAAGAGTCAATTCTTTTATTGATGTAGGAGCAATGGCACTTGACATACTCACTGTGCCTTCATCCCACTGAGAGGAACATGTGACCCGCTGCAGGGGATTGCTCAGGGAGCCGACCCAGGGGCAGCTGCCCAAGGCATGTTATGAACTGGGTTTCTTTGGGGGCTATTTGCTCTGCTGTGTATAATACCCATGAGGATTGCCTTCCACTCAGGATTAAAGTTAAACACCAGAGCCAGAGGACATGGAGGAATGCCAACCTGGGAAAGCACTGGGAGGAGAGGCTGCTTTTTTTGCATCCTGCAGAACTTCCACTTCATGGTTTTAAAATCTATACCCAAGAAATATCACAAATAGGTCTTCTTACATCCCTTGCTTTTAATTCTCCTTTACACATTTGTACTGCTTATTGCTAGGGCTTTTTAAAAAGAAATTGCTAAGTGAAATAAGTCAGAGAAAGATAAATATCACATGATCTCACTCCTTTGTGGGTTATAATGAAAACATAAACCGACGAATAAAAATAGATCTAGAGACAGAGAAGCATCGATCAGATGCTCAAACCTCAGAGGGAAGATAGGGGAGGGTGGGGTTAAGGGAGAGAGATCAACCAAAGAACTTATAAGCATATAAGCATAAGCGATGGATGCAGACAACAGGGTGTGAGGGTGGGGTGAGGGTGAGGGTGATGGTGAAGGCAGGACTGGGGGATGAGGGGACAATGGGGAGATAAGGACACATTTGTAATACCTTAATCAATAAAGGAAAAAAAACAACAAGAAATTGCTGTGTGAGAGTGTGTGCAAGTGCAATTTGCACAGATTCCTAAAAAATAAATAGTGCAAATACATTGGACTTTCAGTAGCCTGTGTCAATTATTGCTTCATTTAGATTTAATATGTCCTATATCATTGTCCACATAATTTCCCCTCCCATTTTAGATGCGGCAAAGATTACATGATTTCAACTACCATTTCTTCCCATTACAGGCAGCTGTGCAAGTTTTTTTGTGTGTGTCAATGCTGTGGTAGCACCCATGAGATTTTTCCCAGCAGAGGAGCTGGCCACTGCAGGAGAGGGGACCCACTCCCCGTTTCTGGAGAGGCGGCATGGCCAGGCTGAGCTAGACATCCAGCCCGGTTATGAGCTAGATGTTCAGGCTATCAGCTAGTTGTCAAAGGTCATGGTGACCCTTTGACAAATGACAGGGATTGGCGGCAGCAGCTTTGTAAAGCAAATTCTCATGCACACCAAAGGGATTTCAGTCTGGCAGTGTGGTCAAGGTTCCAGACATTCCAAACAATGGCAGAATGTTTGGCTGCTCAATTTTCTTTATATGACAAAAGTTATAAGAAGATGTAAATGTGTTTAGACACTAATGGTTGTAAAGAACACATAAGTACAAGAGAACAATGGTCTATTTATTATCCATGACATTGAGAGCAGGCCTGAAACAATGGTTAAGCAAATAATTCTGGGTTTGAATCTCAGCTCAGCTGTTTGCAAATTGCATAACCTCTCTGAGCTTTAAATACTGTTTGAGATGTAAGGGAGATAATCTATGTAAAATACCTAGGAGGGAGATTGATATATTGTAATTACCAAAAACCCTATTGAGGATAGCGAGTGTTAAAAAAATTTTTTCAGGTTTAATCTATTTAAAATTAGGACTAGCCCAGCCAGTGTGGCTCAGTGGATGAGCAGCAAACTATGAATCAGGAGGTCACAGTTCAATTCCAGGTCAAGGTACATGCCTGGGTTTTGGGCACAATCCCAAATAAAATTAGGACCAAAACTTGATGGTAAATGGTAAAAACAAGGTATCAATCAGTAAACAAATAGGACTGTATCTTGAATATAAAAATAAAAATTTTAAAGTAATCTTATTTTATAATCAGACTTAGACTATAACTGCTAGCCAATTTCTATTCCCGTTCCCTCTGTGCATGGCTCCTCTTGGGAGAGGGAGGGTGTGTAAGCAGCACTTCACCTGGGACTTGTGTCCAAGACAAGCTCACCCAGGGCAGCAGAGGGGGCCACTTGCCTTTTCCCAGTCCAGCATTGCCCCCAGCAGCACTGCGGACAAATGCATACCCTGGATTTGTTACTTACAATGACATGATCCACAGGCCAGTGAGACAAGCGACACTCAAGCGGTTCCTAGAAGCTCCCTCCAATTCTTTCCCCCATAAACTCAATCTTTGTTTATGTCACAAATCTGTCCCAAATGCATCTTCAAATCTCCCCATAAAATGGAACTAAACAGACTACACACAGCTCTGCCTCCAGTTACTTATTTCCTTTTATGTGACTTTCCAATTTTAATATAATGAGCATTGAGAAGGAGCCACATAACCAGGGCAGCTGTGCTGAGTGCACATGGCTGAGCCTTGGCTCAACCTCCTCCTCCATTTGGTTAATTGCCACATGTGTTTGTAAAGATTCTAAACTTCTGGTGTCAGCCTAGATCCATGGTCGGCAAACCGCGGCTTGCGAGCCACATGTGGCTCTTTGGCCCCTTGAGTGTGGCTCTTCCACAAAATACCACATGTGGGCACACACATACAGTGCGATTGAAACTTCATGGCCCATGCGCAGAAGTCAGTATTTTGTGGAAGAGCCACACTCAAGGGGCCAAAGAGCCGCATGTGGCTCACGAGCCGCCATTTGCCGAGCCACAGTTTGCCGACCACTGGCCTAGATGGACTAGGCCAACTGATTGGGGACGCAGGTAAAACTTTAGTAATGACCCGTAACAGGCATGGGCTCCCTGTTTGTTTCCCCCTCCTCTATATCCCAGCTTCAACCCGCAGGTGGGCCTAAGGGCAGAACTGTGCTCCAAAACCGCACAGAGAAACCCCTTGTTCCAGCCAGAAGACTGCGAGAAGGGCCCCCTGAGTGCCAGCGAGTGTGGCAGGAATCCCAGGTTTTTATTTTTAATTTATTTTCCCTCCTAGCCCTGTCCCAAAGCCAGCCACAGTTGGGAGCTGTTTTGCTGGGGCAGCAACTCTAACATTTAAAACCCAGAGCGAAGAGAGAAAACCTCACTCTGTCCAGAGGAAGAGGGGAAAAGGGCTCCTAGGAGCCAGACTGTGGGTGTCCCACTGGAGAGAACGGCTCTACTCATTACACAAACTCAGTAAGTCCTACACTTACTCTTCAACTGACCATGTGCTGAATGCACCTAAAGAAGCTCAATCCCTAGGAGGGGGGTGTGCAGGTGGCAGCCAATCAATGATTCTCTGTCTTCATTGGTGTTTCTATCTCTCTTTCCCTCTCCTTTCCTCTCTTAAATAAATAAAAAAAATATTTTTAAAAGGAACTCACTTGTGATATAAACCACTGTCCTCGACTAATTCTTAAGTGACACATGCAACAGGCAGACCTAACCAGCAAAGCAAAGGTGACAACTGAACTGATAATAGAATCACTGTCCAGAAAATGAGAGACACAACTTATGGTCTGACCAAATTACAGTAATACCATGAACAGGTACACATCAATTACTGTCGTGGTCAACAATATCAATATTACAGGGATTCAAACTACCTAGAAAGATCTATGGCCCTCAGGGTTATGTTCTGACTACAGTTAAGACTGGTTAATAGGTAACTGGGTACTTATCAAATAGCTGAGGTTCTTGAAAAGAATTTGTCAAGTTTCTAAGCATTAAATTATTATACAATTGCTTTGCAGTTAGCAAAAGAAGGGTCTACTATGTAAAGTCAACTTGAAACTATCAAAAATTTAAAAAAATCTTCAATCAAAGGGTATAAATAAATATCTGTTATATCTCAGAACCAAAAGGTGGCACGGGAACTAGAGGGGCAGAAAAGACAGTTTTTTGTTATAGTTAGGGAAGAGACACAATTCCTCTGTTCTCAGAGGAATTTTTTATATACAATTTAATAAGCCTTAATGGTTAAGAACTCCTCCTCAGGCATTAGGGTATATTAAATTGAATTACAATCTATATACCTAAGAAATATCTAAGTGTTCTACCAGCTCATTAAGTAGCTATAACAATGAATAATTTAGACAGAATAATTAATCAGGACTTGTCTTATCAGATAGAGGACTTTTGACTAATAATAATTGTCCTCCTCATTTAAAAGTTCAAGATAATGTTTGGGAAGCTAACATGTGGACAGCACTTTTATAGGACATTTGGGAAACTGTTTTCAATGATAGCCACATTGAGAAATATACAGATTCCTGTTTCTTCAGAATAGTTGGAAAATAAATCATGGCTATTCATACATAAATGTACACTGATGTGGTAGAATAATAGTTTTGAAATGTTAATAGTATCTTTCTGAATATGTGTTATTAATAATTTAGCAGCATCATATATTCTAAATTATATTTCAAAATATATTTATTACTAGAATATATTTATTTTAGCTGACTAAGGCATTGGTTAATGTGTTCAGTGCTCACTGACAAACAAGAAAAAATGAGGGGCCCAGTCAGATGAAGGTGGATAACAGAAATCCCACATAGATTTGATGACAATGACTGTCAGGTGAAGTGGGGTATTATTATAACTATAGATTAACAAACTAAAGCACAAATTGAGTTAAGTAGTCAAGACCATACAAACAATAAATAGCGGAGCCAGGATTTATGCCCTTTTGGCTCCTTCAAAGTTATATAATAGTATTGGTACATGAGTAAAGTATAAACCAGCAGAACAAAGTAGCTAACTATAGTTCATATATTTAGAAACTTTATTTATGACATTTCAAATCAATGGGAAAAGAATGGACTATTTTACATTCCATCAATAGGAAAAAAATGAAATTGGACTCGTTCCAAATCACACATAATAATCAATTCCAAATGTGATTTATAAAATTATTAGAGGCCCGGTGCACGAATTTGTGCACCAGTGAGGTCCCTTGGCCCTGGCCTGAGGGATTGGGTCGAAACTGGCTCTCTGACATTCCCTGAGGGGTCCTGAACTGCAAGAAGGCACAGTCCAGGCCGAAGGACCCCACCCGTGCACTATGGGGGCTGGGGAGGGACAAGAGAGGTCTCCAGGGGATGTCTGGCCCAACTCTCTCAGTCCTGATTGGCCGGACCCCAGCAGCAAGCTAACCTACCAGTCAGAGCGTTTGCCCCCTGGTGGTCAGTGCATGTCATAGTGAGCAGTTGAGTGGCCTTAGCATATCATTAGCATATTACACTTTGATTGGTTGAACCGATGACTGGATGACCGGACACTTAACATATTAGGCTTTTATTATATAGGATAAAACTTTTAGAACATGTATAAGATTATCTTTATGACTGATATGAGGAAGGACTTCTTAAACAGGTACAAAGATAATAACCCATTATTGTCAAAATTTAAATTATAATTTCCAATTTATATAAAAGCTTTCTAAGGGAAGCAGAAAAAATGTACAATCTGAAAGAAGATATTTAAAAACATGTAAATGACATAAAAATTAAATCTAAAAACATAAAAAGTTGTTATAAATCAGTAAGATGACAAGGAAACACGGAAAAATGGGAAAGGACACGGACAGAATTTTGATAGAATTGTGTTTCAATGTGTATTCTATCCAAAACATATGAAACATTGCTGAAAATCAAGAAGACAAATAACCAACAACCATATGGGGAAAATGCACAAAAGAAATGAGTAAAGATTTGACAGAATTGCATAATGATTTATGAAAATATATTCAACCTTACTATCAATATTAGCAATGCATATTAAGACTACAATGACATATTTTATATCATTAATTTGGCCAAAGAAGTTTAATCTGATTATATGAGGTATTTGTAATGATATAAGGGGGGAGATAATATATATAGAGAGAGAGTGAGAAATAGAGACAGAGACAGAAACACAAGAGAATTCTTTCACCCTGCTGGTAGATTGTAAATTGGCATAACCATTTTGGAAAACAATTTGGCAGTTTCTTGTAACATTAAAGAAACATAATTAAAGACCCAGAAATAGGTTTGTATGCACCAGGAATATTTGCAATATGGCATAACGATAAAACAAAACACTACACAGTAGTGAAAATTAAACTTCAGCTGCATGCAGCAATGCTGATGAATTTCACAAAAATAATGCTGTGAAACATAATCTCAAAATGCATTCTATATGACTCTTTACCAAGTTAAAGAAAACTTTTTAAAAACTTGGAAAATAGGGCTTCATACACATCCAGTAAACTAATAAGGCCTTGATAAATCCCCCAATCAGGATAGTGATGGTTATCCAGATTTGAGGTGGAGCAGCAAAGGGACTGAAATCGGGATACCATGAGGTCTCAAGGTATTTCTAATGTACTTCTAAACTCATTCAAGGAAAAAGAAAAATAAAGGAAAGAAAGAATAAATGGACAGTTCTTTAAAACATAAAAATCTGAATAAGCAGCTCTTATTCTAAACTATTTCACCACAAAAGTTAGACACCTACTTACAGCTGAAACAACTCACTTACTTCTAAATTCCTTGTAAAATAACACAGACGTGAAAGCTATGACCCAGACAAATTTTTGAGCCAATGCACTGGAAAGACTAAAATAACAACAGCAATGTAAGCATTGCTTAAATGCAATTTAGAAATTTTTCAATGTCTGAAATGGCTTTTTAAAAAAATTCACTACTGTCATGAATTCATTCATATAGGAGTAAAGTAATGACATTTTTTAGTATCTGCTATATATCAGATTTAATCTAAGCTGATTTGCCTTCTTAGTATATATTCAGAGAAAGATATATGTCTTAGAATAGAATATTTTTCTCATATTAACTAATATTTTTGTGTTTTATGATTTCTCTGAAATAATTGTGTGCCTTTTATTTTATTTAGCTATCTGCTATTTCTTTGCAATGTCACACCTGTGGCAGAATCCATCATTCCAAGGCTTAGGACATTCCCTGTAAAAATATGATTTCTATTTCACTGTAAAAATTTGAGTGAAAAAAGGTCATCATATATTAGTACAAACAAAATGAAATAACAATCACAACTAGAAATATTGGAGTTATCCACACTGTAGATGAAAGTAGATATTTGTTTTAAAAATAGACTCTTCACAGAAACAAGTTACTTAGGGGCAATTACATTTCAAGAAAATATGGCAGATTGAAACAAAATTAAAAATGAAATATTTAGCAAGAATTAGAGAGCTCTTTAGCCACTTCAGGACATCCTAATGTTATTCTTTTAAAATCTCTCTTTTTTTTTTTCAGTTTGGTAAGCTTTTGACTTTGAAATCTATCACTGACGAAAATTTAGACTTGAGCTAAAAGTCTATTCTTGATTCAATAATTAGAATGCAACACTTAAATATCTCTCTCTTTCTGTTTATTCCTGTGCCCTGGTATATCAGGGATGTGTATGTATTATGCAATGTATTTTGTGTCAGTGCCATTTTAGCAGGAAGCAGCCACCTGATAGCAAGCAAGCCTACTATTTCTGCTATAAGTATGAGGTCTCAAAGAACATTTGATTCCCTCCTATTCCAGGATCAAAGATGGAAAAAAATGGTGTAGAGGTCTGCTGGTGAGAGTATTTGTCAAGTTTCTATTTTATTTAATGGTTCTAGAGAGATCTTCAGTTTTCTTTATAAAACAGAAAAACCATGGTATGTAATAGTATTTCACTTTATTTATTTAATTTATTTACTACTTACTTACTTACTTACTAGGGGCTCAGTGCATGAATTCATGCACCTTGAAAGGAACTGTGGGCTGCAAAGCTGTGGTAGGCACAGGGGTGGGTCTCAACCCATCCTCCATGCCCCTACCCGGCCCCTTCTGCAGTGGCCCTTGGTCCCCTGTCTACTAGCAGCCCCACTCCTGCTGCTGCCGCTCCCACATACTGACATCGCTGGCCCCGCTCGCACCTGCTGAAGGCGTGGAACGATTGAGGCCAGCACCAGCAGCGGGTGCGAGCGGCAGCTCCAGCGCTGGCTGCGGGTGTGAGCAGGGTTGGTGCTGGCAGTGGGTGTGAGTGGTGGCTCCAGCACTGGCAGTGGGTGCGAGTGGGGCTGTTGCCAGCAGCAGGTGCGAGAGGTGATTGCCGGTCCCGATTTCCCCTCAGGAGCAAGGGGAGGTGGAGAAGCCTGAGGAGCAATTGGGGCCGGCAGACACTGCTCGCACCTGCTGGCAGTGGGTGTGAATGGTGGCTCTGGTGCTGGCAGTGGGTGCAAGTAGGGCCAGCGCTGGCAGCAGGTGCAAGCGCTGGGCAGGACCATGGCATACGGGAGCAAAGAATTTTCAGTAATCACCAGAGGCTCGCCCTGATGACAGCAACTGGTGCCCCACCTTGGTCTTGTGCCCCCACTCACCTGCTTCACCATCCTGCTGCAGTCGATGCCCTCCATGTTCTGTGCATGCCCCCTGGTGGTCATAGCGACTGGTTGTTCGGTTGATAAGTTGTTCCAGTTGTGTCGCTGTTCGGTCTACTTGCATATTAGCCTTTTATTATATAGGATTGTTCATCCTCACCTGAGGATATTTTCCAATTGATTTTAGATAGAAAGGAGGAAGAGAGAGAGAGAAGGAGAGAGAGAGAGAAAAAAAAAACATCATTTGAGAAAGACACATCAATTGGTTGCCTCCTGCATGCATCCAACTGGAGATTGAACCTGCAATCCAGGTATGTGCCCTTGATCAAGAATTGAACCCATGACCCTTCAGTTTGAGGGTCTGCAGTCTAAACACTTAGCAGCACTGGCCAGGGCTGTTTCACATTTTTAATGTGACTTTAAGAACACTTTCATAAATGCTGTTTTGTTTGCTCTTCACAAATCTGCAAAAAAAATGTTATAGCTGGGCTTATGTTCTCATCTATACTAATAAAAGGGTAATATGCTAATTAGACCGACGTCTTCTGGACATCCTTCCAGATAAAGCTGCAGCGGCTGCCTGAGTCTCAGCCCTCATAGCCAAGGCTCAGGCAGCTGTGGCGGCTGTTGCTGCGAGGGCCATGCCGAGGCTCAGGCCAGCTGCAGCAGCCAGCAGTGGCAGCAGCAGTGGCATGATGAGGGCATCACCTTCCCCTGATCAACCTGGTAGCCTCCTGCAGAGGGAGACCAGAGGCAGCAGCAGGGAGGGGGTGATGGGGGCGGTGCCTTCCCATGATCTGCTGGTCGCCTCCCTGGGGAGTGAGCCTAAGCCGTCAGTAGACACCCCCTAAGGGCTTCTGGACTGTGAGAGGGGGCAGGCTGGGCTGAGGGACACCCCCCAGTGCATGAATTTTCATGCACCAATCTCTAGTCTATATATATAAAAGCCCAGAGACCATTACGGCAGAATGACCAGAATGACCAGAACAACAGGCGGCTACGACCCTCACTGCGGCAGCCAACCAGCCTGATCCAGCGCCAGTTGGCCTCCCCCCAGTGGCCCTGCCCCCGATCATCCCCTACCACCTGCTGGTCACAGACACAGGGAGCACACGACTGAGCTGTTGGCACCCCTTCTGAGGGAAGACTCCGGCCAGGTATACAGAAGGTGCTCAGTGAGGAGTCTGCACAAGTTGTGTTTGCACCTTCATGCTGTCCGCCCCCCACCACCACCACAATGCTGAAGGAAGCCTGATTCAGGACCCGTGCTGACCACCCACGTGGAGAAATAGCATGTGATAAACATCATGTCCCAAACAGTGTGTGATAAACATCATGTCCCTCAGATGCCTGAATCCACCTCAAGAGGAAGATGCTACAGACCCCCAAACGGGAAGATAGGGACTGAGACAGAAAGTCTGGGAAAATCAGGGCCACAGATGGCCCTGCTGTGCATTTTGCTGCCCGACTCTGCTCCCCAGCCCTCTCTGTGTGCAAAGTGTCTGCATCACCGCCCTTGGACGGAGGCCTGTGATGTGGCTGTGCCTGTGGCTGCGCTCAGCCTCCTGCCCTCATGGATAAGCAGGAAACATATTTACGTGCCAGAATCTAAATCTTTATCAGTAATAGCGCAAATAATGCAAGACCCACACGTGTTTCTAAACAGGACTCTGTCCAGCTATGTGTGAACACAGATCGAAGTTGTGCTCTCTGCCGGAGAGGCTGCAAAGGCCGCTCCTCTCTTGAATGCACACAACCTGGAGAGGTTTAAAGGGAAAAGGAGATAAAAATAAAACAAAATAGCAGCAAGCTCTGAAGCCACTGCCGATGCCGTCAAATCCTCTGCACAGTGGTGATGTCAGAGCCCGTCTCCCCACACCTGGGGCTCAGAAGGCTGAGCGGCTGACACCTGCCAGGTCACCTGGCATCAGCCTCATCTACACGGCCACTTTCAACCTCCCACCAGTTCCTGGTGGTGGGCGGGCTTGCTGATGGAGGCTGCAGTGTTAAAGCAACCCTGTTGGTGTAGCACAGACATGTATGGGCTTTTTGATGAGAGAGAACCCATAACATCCCTTCACGAACGTGTTTTTAACTGTCCTGAGATCACACTCCCAGCCTTGGCGACTCTCAAATAGGCCTCAGCGATTCCACTTGCCCGATCCAAAGACTGACCTGGGTTTCACGGAGACCGAACCCTCGGCCCCTGAAGCAGTGGCATCCTTTCAAAAAGAAGGTCACCCTGGCTGCAGGTCCTTGCTCTTCATCACTTTGAATATTTCTTGCCACACCCTTCTCAACCCAGCAAAGCTCATTTAGAATTGAAGGCCAAATAAAGAGCTTCACAGACAAGAAAAAGCTAAAGGAGTTCATCACCCAGATTGGGGTGGCCGGCTGAATCCCACCCATGTGTGAATTCCTGCACCGGGCCTCTAGTTTAACAGATAAAGAAACTTGATCTGTGTGTCCATGTTCAGTAGCCAGTAAGTGACAAATCCAGAGGAGAACCTGGGTCTTAAAATTGCATCAATTTAAATATATATGTACATTTTATCTATATCTATATATGTGTGTGTGAATGTACATATATATGTAAATTAAAGGTATATATATATGTATACCTATATATCCACATAGGTAATATAAATATATATTAAGAAATGTTTATATATAAATATATATATGCATACTCACAGAGAGACAGAAATACTTATGGTGTACTAAAGAGGTTAAAGTGATTTAGAACATAAATAACTGCATATGAATCCTGGTCCCATTAAGAGACCCCATAGACTTGTTAGAAAGGAATGAGGCTGTGAGAAAGCAGTTAACTGTAAATCACCATAAACAGCAGCTATTAAGTTCTCCTATCATGCTGTTCAATGTGACAGATAAGTACTTGAAGGCAGGAACCATTTAATCTACTTCTCTGTTCATAAGGTAACATAGCAGGACTAAACACACATCTGTAATGTTAATAGGGAATAAATACTTGCTCATTAAGAACTATCATGGTATTAATAAGATGCTGAAACATTTTAAAGAAAAATATGATTAAAATTAAAGAGGAAAAAAGAGATGAGACTGAGGTCTATGCAGTAGATTGCTAATGGAAAATGTCTGGCTCAGATCAGATTCATTTTGCCTTTTCTCAGATGCTCATTCACTACTAGTCCTGGAATCAAGCATCTTGGAGTCAGACAGCTGCTGGCACAGAAGTGATTTTGAAAAACGTGGGCTGTAGTATCCTGGATCAAAGTGGCAAGAGACTCAGACGATCAGATATTAAATGTGTAAAGTGTTTAAGAATCAGAAAGCTAGTTTAAAATCACAGAGGAAGAAATAATGTCACCCAGGCATACATATATCGCATATTAATTTAACACAAGTGGATCGTCTTGTTGGATTGTCATGGTTTGCAATGCCCTCACTGTGGGTGACTCGATGAGGTAAATGGGCAGTTGACATTCTCTCCTGGGAACAATAGTAGATTTAGCTGAGAGGTCTTATTTACACTTTAATGTTTGCTATATTTCTCTGTGTAATTCACCCTCCCAGGGGAGGCTAGAAATTCCCTCAGTGTAGGCTTTTCCCAACTCACACAAAGGGAAGCCTGGGGATCCCAGATCAATCCTGAGAACAATGTAACAAACATTTGATGATGTCGGTAGCTCTTGGCCACATACATTCTGTGAAAGGCGTGGAGGACACAAAAATGAATAAATGATGATCTCTACCTTTGAGGAGACATTCAGAGTTGTTATGAGAAAACTTATGGAAAGCCCGGGCATGACATATGTGCTTAAGATGTATAATATATATATTTTCAAGATAGATTACATTGACACATGACTTTCAGTTATTCCTCTTCTATTGGCTCCTTTCTCTCTCTGATATCCACTAATCTAAAAAAAGAAAAAAAAAACCTTTTCTACATTGCTGCCTCTTTTTCTGTCCTTTATCATCAGATTTCTTTTTTAAAAAAATATTTTATTGGTTTACAGAGAGGAGGAAGGGAGAGAGAGAGTTAGAAACATCGATGAGAGAGAAACATCGATCAGCTGCCTCCTGCATTGATTTTTTACAGAGGGGAAGGGAGAGAGATAGAGAGTTAGAAACATCGATGAGAGAGAAACATCGATCAGCTGCCTCCTGCACATCTCCTACTGGGGATGTGCCTGCAACCAAGGTACATGCCCTTGACCGGAATCGAACCTGGGACCTTTCAGTCTGCAGGCCAACACTCTATCCACTGAGCCAAACCGGTTTTGGCAATCATCAGATTTCTTAAAAGAGTCTCCCTTGGCTAAAATTTCATCTTTGCTACCCATTCATTCTAAAAATATTTGTGACCTTGAGTGAAACAAGAATCATTCCAGTATATGTGCATATGTATACATACATGTACACCATTAATTCATTTTATAAACAAAATATTTTGGATACCCTGTATTTGCGTGTATGTGTGTGTGATGTTAGAGATATTATGTGAGGACAGTGGTGAAGCGTTCCTGTTCTGGTATTCTGTGCTTTTCCTGACCTGCTTTGCAGAAGTACTTTAATCAAACCTGGTCCTTTGAGGACCTTCCTGCTCAGGGATAATTTTTAGAGACATCACACTCTCCAGGGCCGCTATTAACCAGAGTCAATCCCTTGGGGATGATTAAAGTTTATATATTAATTTCCCGGACAGGTCTAGAATTGGATCACCCTCCATGAGCCAGAGAGTCGAGTAACATTGGCTGAGGCACTTATCCAGGTGAGTATAATGAGCCATGGAAATAATCTTTCATATCCCACTTGCCAAAAGATATACTATCTCATTTTTTATTTAAACACTTTTAAGTTAGGTACCATTCTTGTTATTTTATATCACCTAATTCACTATCTTTTTTGGAACAAATGTGTATAATCTCATTGGTGATGTGCTCTCCCTGGTGGTAGGACATGACTGATAGTTTGTTTAGTTTTAAGCTTATATTTAGTAGTCATGGTGGGTGTGTGAATTATAATCACCACTTGAACACTTTGAAATAAATTAAGAAATACTTTCAAATGGAAAAGGTATATTAGGAAACAATTTTTATTAGGAATTCTTGATGGTCTTAGGTCATTCTCAAGCTTATTTCCACATCCTTATCTTTTTTCTGTTTATTAATGTTTCTAATTTTGTCTCATTTCTGAATTCAACACATATTGTTCCATTCTTCCAATTATTTAATAAAAGCAGTGGATCACTAAATAGTTGTCCATATTTAAAAGTTCTTAGTATCAATTGGTCATATCATGAACAAATGAATGGGGTCATAATGTCTGACTTTTTTTCTTTTCTTACTGTCTAGCTTTTCTCAAAACGCAGGTCTTGAATTTATATTTTAAATTGCATTATCCTAATGTCAAACATTATTAAAGGTTTATTTTTAAAGTAAATGGTGTCTATAATAAGGGAGTGCAACAATTTCACAGTGTTTTATTTGACATATTCAAGTTTTATGTTGAACACAGAAACAATGTTTGATTAGCTTTGTCATTTTCAGTTAAACAGAGTAAGTAAAATGCTGTAAGCATTTCCCTCTGAGAAGCTTAAGAAAGATTACAGGTTCAAATACTTTGCTTTATCCTATAAAGATAGCGATCTCCATATTACAGGCATAAAATTGAGAGGGAGAAAAACAATCTTGCCCAGTATGCTAGATGTGTCGGTAGCCAAAACCCAAGAAGACAAAGCCCCCCTCAGCAAAATGCTATTGTACAGTATTCAGGTTTTCTCAATTGCAAAAGCTTCCTCACTTTCAGACCCTAGGATCTGAATTTAGTATCACTGCACACACCCACATTCTCAACCCTTTTTTTTACTACCAAACCATTGTCAAAACTAAGCACTGCCACTGTCCACACTCCCTCAGGTCCTGCTCTCCGCTAATCAATCCAATAATTTTTATATCAGTGGTAATAACTTCCTCTTTTAACACCTGCCCACCTTTTAACTGCCTCTGGCCTCCAGCAGTGTGGGACTATCTGTGCTTCAGAGCCAGAGTAGCTGGGTTTGAACCTCCTAGCTCTTGAACAATCCAGACCTCATTGTCCTAATATGTAGGGGATAACATTGACCTCACACAAACATTGTAAGGATTAACCATACATGAAAAAAATCACACAAATGCTTTTTATTGTTAACAACTAATATGTTTTCTACTGAGAACCTCGAATGGCACACATTGCAGAGAATTTTAGATTCAGTCATAAGTAAATGAGGAAGATATTTTGGGACACTTATGACATTTCATACCTTTATGTGCAGAAACAAGCCTGTGCATTAAGTGATACTCAACCTCACATCCCATTTTTAAGGATGGCTACCATTAAAAACAGAACATAAGAAATGTTGGAAAGGATGTGGAAAAATTGGAACTTTTGTGCACTGTTGGTGGCAATGTAAAATAGTACATTCTCTGTGGAAAACAGTATGGTGGTTCCTCAAAAAAGTAAAAATAGAATTATCATTTGATCCAGAAATTAAATCTTGGGTATATACCCAGAAGAAATGAAAGCAGAGACTTGAAGAGATGTTTGTGCACCCATATTTATAGCACCTTTAGCCAAATGGACAAAAGGTGGAAGTAGCCCACGTGTCTATTGATGGATGAATAGAAAAACAACATGTGCTATATCTATAATAATAAAAGCATCCTTCCGGACTTCCTTCCAGACAACCTTCTGGACAAAGCCGGGGCTGTGAAAGCCTGGGTCCTGGGTGCCAGAGGGAAGCCAGTGCCTGCAGCTGGGGGAAGGAAGGCCTACTCTTGCACAAATTTTGTGGATTGGGCCTCTAGTATATATATATATATACTAGAGGCCCATTTACTTATGACTGAATCTAAAATTCATTGTATTCATAT
>NW_005358043.1:330240-340227 GCF_000412655.1 Myotis brandtii | reverse complement strand
TATATGAATACAATGAATGAATACAAAATGCAATGAATATAATTCAGCATTAAAAAGAAATTCTTAAAAAAAAGAAATTCTTACACATGCTACAACATAGATGAACCTTGAAGATATTATGCTAAGTGAAATAAGCCAATTACATAAAAACAACTACTGTATGATACCACTTATATTAGGTACTTAGAGTGTTCAATTCATATGGACAAAAAGTAGAATGGTGGATGCCTGGTGCTGGGGGAATGGGAAATTATAGTTACTGTTTAATGAACAGAGAGTTTCAGTTTTACAGGATGAAAATAATTCTGTGGATGGATGCTGGTGATGGTAGCACAACAATGTAAATGTACTTAATACCACTGAACTGTACACTTAATAATAGTTATGATGGTAAATGTTATATCTATTTTACCACATTTTCGTATAAAAGCAATCAGCCAATGTGGCACATCAGAATCCCTCTTTTCTTATGTGTACAATTGTCTGTAAACAAGGCATCTAAAAACACAAAGAAATGCCACTAGGATTTATTATCTTAGGCAACTTTTAAAAGCAAGTCTACTCCATACCCAAGCTTTATGAAGCCCAAATGCATATAAAATAGGTCCTCTCTACCGCTTCACCACTTATAAACAGTACTACCAAGGCTAGTTACTTAGCTTCTCTTAGCCTTAGTTTACTCATCAGTACAATGGAAGAGCTAATTTCTTTCAACTTGGTTTCTTGCTAGGATTAAATAAAATGGTGTTATGCCAAGGGCCTCGTAGGCATATGGCCCAGTCAGTGGTCCATGTTTGTTTCCTTTCATGGATAAACACATTGAAATGAGAATTAATTGTACCATGAGGGTCACAATGAAAAAAGGTGAGAAGAGCAGATATGCATGGAAGGGAGCAGGGTGAGCCCGCTCTTTTTCTTGAAGATAATGAGGACCTTGTGGCTTTGCAACATACGGTGTACATACAGGGAGCCATCAACTTATTTTTGGGACCACAAGAAGCAATAGTTCTCAGTGCTCATCCCTCCCGACTATCCACCCACCTCGCCTGCAACCTGCTTCCACCAACGTTGGGCTTTCCCTACTAGAGAGGGACTAAATTACTTGCTCTAATTTGCTTTACCAGAAAAGTGTCCCTGCATGTGTTTTTAAACTTCAGAGGCTGAACACTCGAAGTTGCAAAAACCACATACTCGGGGACTTGAGGGTGGGGAGAGAATATGGTGGTGGTTCTGAAAAACTTATTTCCAAAGGTGGATTTTGTTCTTCATTTCTATTTTTGCTTTACATTTACTTTGGTGGTTTTCCTGCTTTTTAAAGATATCTTGTACAGAATCTACTGCCTCCATTACACTAATTGGCAGTGTAAATATTTTAACAAACTCCACTGGATTACTTTACCTCATCTTTAGGCAAATGTATAATTTAACACCACCAACCTAACTTGTATCACCCCATCATTTGATGCTTCTCAGCCTTGAATTAATTACATCAAAAGGAATTTTGCAGTTTTGAAATCATAAATTAGTTTGTCATACAGAAGACAAGACTATGCCTTCATTCACCTTCATGAATTTTCAAAAAAGAATGCATATTGGGACTTTTATGGGTTTTTCTTAAACCAAAGGAAAAAAATTCTTCCACAGATGTACATGCTCTGAACTCTTGGCCTATTAATTAGCTACTATGATCATACGGAAGCCTAATTATATCATTAATCAGAAGTTCACTTTGAATCATGTTTGCCTATGACTCTATTTCATGGTCTTTAAAGGAAATCACCCTCCACCCCCTCCTCATTGTGTTGAAGGAGGCTTGCTTTGAGTGGGATATGCAAAAACATTTTTCTGTTCATTTCTCTAGTCCTCCTTAATTTCTTCTCTTCCCCTCTTGTCTCTAATACTAAAAATTCCAAAAGTGCAATATTTATGAAATATAATATATAGTATACATACACTATTTTAATGTTATATACATTTTATTATATATATAAAATCCTCTGTGATATATATATCACAGTTACTACTGCATCAGAGCAGAGTCCAGCTGCTGGTTGATATTCTCTCTTCCTTCTCAGCCAACTCCAGGAAAGAAGGGACCTCATCTACAGTGCTCATTCTCAAATGACTTCTTACATTTTTCGGCTAAGAGCGGGCAGGTCATTCCAACGACCCCCAGAGGAAGCCACACTGTGTTTTACACCTCCTCTTCACCTTCGTGTCTCAGTGTATATGAATGAAAACTGGTTAAAATGGACATTAAGAAAAACTTTGATCTGTGGAACTCGAGAAACAAACACTATGAATCCCAGCTTCCGAACAGAAGTAGTCCTCAGAGCAGATATCAGCCTGAAAAAGTCACAGAAGATGTGGTGGGAGGGGGACATGAAAGGCAGCAGGTTGGACACTGATGTTAATTGTTTCGCACAATCTCAGAATTGCTGTCATTGAGCTGTCAGCTCTTAGCTCTTTCTTCCGGTGCCTTTTCCATTTATTACCAATGCTCACAATACTTTAAATGACTAGATGTTTAGGACAGTCTTAGACAGAAGGTAAACTCACACTGGCCATATCTCCACTGACAAGAGTGAAGAGGGAGTAAGGATGGATCCTCTGGAAATGAAGGAGCCTCAGGGAAGCAGCCCTTCCCCCTGGGAGGACACACCTTCAGTGGTGTCCAAAGAACTCCAGTGCTTCTGGTGCCCCAGCACAACCTTCAGTCTCGGGGTCTCACTCACAGGGCACAGGGCCACCTTCTCAGTTGGCCCTGCCCTCCCCATATTACTTAAAATTACATCCTGTACATCCCCACCCACACACACACACTTTTTATTCACCTTCCCTGTTCTATTTCTTTTCATGTTTATCACTATCTGTAATGAAATGTATTTTATTTATTAATCTACTTAGTTTCCACAACTAGAATACACTCTTGATAAGGGCAGTGATTTTCTACCATTTTCTACCATTTTTTAACTTGTCGTGTACCCCATACTTAAAATACACGAAGCTTTCGATCCATGTTTCTGAATGAATGAAATAATAGCTTATTTTCTTAATTCTATTTACTGATCCTTTACAAGTAGGATTTCATAACGTTGGCATAAGGGTATCTAATTCCATTTCCTAGACACTGAGATGAGGGGGTCAATGAGTATAAACCTAACAGTAAAGATTATGATCATTTATACCTACTTTTTTACAAAGTGATATTATATATCTCCTCCCTCCCACATACCATAATGCAAAACAATGACAGAAGCTCAAAATACATAGAGAAAAATAAAGTAGGTAACACCAATGAGATCTTAAAATGTGGGATATTTTATAAACAACCATCTAAGTCAAATATTGGACCCCTTTGCCTGAATAGATGTAATTGAAAAGATAGTTCTGATGTACTTGAGCTAGTAGTATGTCTATGTACATGTTTACGGGTCCTTAGAACTGGAAATCAGATGATGAAGAGGGAAGCCAGCCAAAGTGTCCAAAACAATGCTCAAGAAAACACCCGGGCTACCTTTTCTAATAAATCAAGAATCTAAATAATAAATTAAATGATTTAGATAAGGTTAGTGGTGAAAGAATGTGTTTGTCTCAACTATCTGAGTATCTTTTATATTAGTAATCTTCTACCTTGTTTTGGAGTGTCAGCTCAAATACTGGAAACATTTTTCAGACATATATGTTTCATATGTTTCAATCTCAATATCTGGAGCAGTTCTAGCATGTAGAAGCCCTCAGTAAATATTTATTGAGTGATGAATAAAGAGTGGAGCAATGGAATTCTTAAATGGTGCCTACTGTATCCATCCTACTGATTCTGGTAAATGCTCTTCCCTGGGAAAGGAACAGTCAAGTGCATCACAACTGAGATTTTGATGGTTCAGTAAGTATAGAAGAGAGTGTGTTCCATGTAGATAAAGGAGCAAGTGGCATGTCCCATGAAAGTCTCACCATTCTAGGTCTAACCAAGCCCAGGCAGGCCCATTACTGGGAAGCTAGCAAATGGTATTTAGATTGTTTGAAATAGCATGGTTTCAGTATTGATACCGATGAGGATCATACTCTAATTTGAGCATTTACAGGGGTGGTAGCTTTTGGAATTTATTATCTTAAAAAGGTGATCACTTTAACAAGATATGGCCTTTGAGAAGTCATTAATGAGTCTGTGCTTCAGTTTTCTTTACATTTTTATTAATTTCAGAGGGGAAGAGAGAGGGAGAGATAGAAACATCAATGATAAGACAGAATCATTGATTGGCTGCCTTCTGCACCCCCGCCATGGGGGATGGAGCCCACAACCCAGGCATGTGTCCCGACCAGAAATCAAACTGTGACCTCCTGGTTGATAGGTCGAAGTTCAACCACTGAGTCATGTTGGCCTGGCTTCAGTTTTCTTATTAGTGAATAGATGCACTGGCATGATAGATATTTCCATTAGAGAGGAATGTTGTGCGAATAAAGCGAGAATACATTGGAAGTGCATTTACTAAATTTTGTTATTGATTATATTTTCTATTGGTTATATTTATATTTTCTTCCTGAGTCACCACACGCGTACTATCAATGCAAGGAGTCTTCCTACAAAGGCCTGGAGTGACACATCCAATGCTTTAGTCTATTATAAAGCTGAGAGGGCAGGCAGAGGCAATCATCAGGAAAGTGTTGGAACATTCTAGAATGGTGAAAGTCTAAACAAAGGCAGTACCAGTGGAATAAAGGTAAGGATACATTTGAGAAGTAATTTCATTGGGCTGCAGTTCACATACAACTATGGCTTGGTGGTTCCTTCCCTTGCTCGCTCTCCTGGGCCTCTGCACAGGCTGTGCCGGGCTCCCTTACAAGGGGTGTTAGCTCACAAGGCAGGTCCATTCAGTTCTCTGTTTTCTTTGACTTCTTTGCGCAGCACTTGGTGGGCAGTTTAAACCAGAATGTGAGGTTAAGAGGCGTGGGCTTATCTTTCCATTTCATTTGGACAGTAATAAAGATCACATTCTACTCTGAGTCTCAGCTCCTTGTGTTTCATTTCCAATTTTTGTCGAAGTGAATGAAGATGTGTGTATGTGATTAACTCCCCTAAACCTCTGACAGATGGTGAGCATCTCTTGATAAGATGAGGGGAGACACAGAGAAAAAATACTGTGAAAAGGCAGAGAACTAAACCAATATGAAGAGCTTATGAGCAGAACAAAGTGACATAGAAGACAAGGGAAAAACAAACAATGCCCTTTCTGAAGGTATAAACAAATATGAACCTATTCGAAATGTTCTGTGAACACTCTAAAACAGCTGTATTATCTAGCAATAATTGACACTTCAATCTCAATATGTAACATTTAAAATTCATTGTTTCCACCCAAAATCCACATCCACTACTATATTTCTGTTCAGTTTCTGGGACCACAGTTCACTAACTAGTTTATGTAACCAGAATAGGGTTGGGTCTATCTGAGTCACCTTGAGGCCAGTACATGGCACTTCATTGACTCTCCATCCCACATCATCTCTCCTGTAGATTTTACTGACAGCTTCATGGAGGGACAGGGGAGATGGTTCCACCCTCTCACCCTCCAGGAAAACATAATCAAGTGACTTCTGGGCCTATCAATTATTTTCCCAGAGTCTTTCCCCAAACTTTCCCAATCATTTCAGCAAAGCAAAGCCCTGCATTGGACAAATCCAGCTTTTTCTAGGAAAGAATTCTGCAACCATTAATCACTCTCCTTGGGGTGGTGGTGGTGGTGGTGGTGCTGGAGGAGGAGGAGGAGATAGTGTATGTGTGTGTGTCCAAGTATGCTTATCAAGGTGCTCTTTCATTGAAAACAGATCTCTTGAGGAGGCAGGCGGAAGGAGAGTCTACCTCTAACAAAACAAAGATGAGCTTGCTTTCTGTGTCATTGCACCCACAGCAAAAATCACAGTCATTCTTAACTACTTTGTCTCTCTTCCACATTCAGTCACCAAATCTGACCATAAATATCCTTAGTAGCTCTTAAAGTTACCTCTTCCTCTTTGTTTCCAGTGTCTGGGTTGTTGTATTCTTTAATAACTTTAATATTCTTTAATAACTCCCCATGATGTATACTGTTTGGTCTGGCATGTGGGGGGTTTTGTCAAGTTCACCCATTCTGTGGCTTTATCTCCCATGCCTGTCTAGCCATATCCAAGTATCTTGTTTCCTCCAGGTCTCCATTTCTGCACACAGGGCTCTGTTTGTCTGATATGACCTTCTTCCCCCATCTAGCTAGTGAGTCTCTGTGCATTCTTATATCTCAAACCAAACATCTCTCCGAGCTTTCCTTTCCCTGACTACCACCCTCTTCTTGCCCTTATTCAACCCCTCAGACCAGGCCCACATAGAATTATCTCCTTTCTCCTTTCTGCTTCCACAACCAATTGCCCATCTCTCTCTCTCTCTCTCTCTTTTTTGTTGTTGTTAATCTTCACCGGAGAATATTTTCCCATTGCTTTTAAATAGATTGGGAGGGAGAAAGGGCTGGGGAGAGAGAGAAACATTGATGTGAGATACATCTATTGGTTGCTTTCCTCATGCACACTCACTGAGGCTGGGGAACGAACCTACAGCCCAGGTACATGCCCGTGACCGGAATCGAACCAGAGACCCTTCTGTGAGAGGGCCGATGTTCTAACCACCGAGCTCACTGGTGAGGACTGCCCATTCCTCTTTTGTAGCACTTACCATTTCTATACAGTGTTCTTTGAAGTCCTGGTGTTTTGCTTATCCATCTCAGTACTTTTTTATGGGTTAAAGATATGAACCCTATTTGATCTGTTGCACTTGTTTCCTCCAGAATTTTCTCTCCCTGTGCATGTTTGTTGGTTTTTGTTTGTTTTGGTTGATGTTTTTTGGGGACACACCAAATTTTTGAATTAAATTTACCAATTATTTTCCTATATAATTTCTTTTAAACATAACATATTTTTCCTTCCAGGTATTTGATAGACATTCATTTTAATTTTTTTCTAGTGTTTTGGTTTGATATTCTAAATTTAACTGTTTGATCCTTATGGTATTTATCTTGTGCGTGATGTGGCAAGGATCTAATGACATGCAGTATTTCCTATAAGCTAACCACGAGTCCTAAAATTATTTCCTGGATAAACTTTTTCTCTATTGCTTTTTATGGCTTTGTGTTATATGTGAGGTTCTTATATCTTTTAGCAAGTGCTTTGGGACTCTTTAATTAATTTATTTTGAGAAAGAAAAAATAGCTCCGCTGGAGAAAGTAAAATCTGCCTGGTATTCACCAGGCTGGGGGGGGGCAGCAGGACTTGTTTCTTCCCAGGGCGCTCCGCAGCCGTGCAGCCATCACAACTGCCATTTTCTTTGAGTGACTACTGCTTTCTTACTTCACGGAAAATCTTGTTCTCTAGCATCCTAGATGATCAGAGGGTTTGATTTTTGAAATTAAAGAAGGAAACACCCTGTTCTTGCATGGAGGTTCTAACTCGCTGTGACACAACGTGGTCTTGATTTACAACTCAGGTGCAGAGATTCAGATAAGGGGTTTCTGCATACAACATTCTACATTTACACAAGGAAACAGGACCCCTGTGCCTATTTCATTGTACAAGCCTCATGTTGACGCTTCTATTCCCAGGCCTGATCTGCTTTGAGCCCATTAAAACTCAACCTCCGGTTACTCTGGTGGCCAGTGTCCACAGTTGCAACGTGTCAGTACACCTGACTGTGGGACTAGAGGTTGCATCTTTGACAGTCTCAGGCTGATTGGTTTGGCCACACTGTTCTATTCATGTGTTAGTGCCATATTCGTAATCATTAGAGTTTAATAAATGTGTGTAGTTTTTCATTGTTATCAAAAGGTTCTCAAATGTTTGGGTCTTCAGGTTTACACTCTTAAAAGTAATTGAGGCCCTAACCGGTTTGGCTCAGTGGCTAGAGCGTCAGCCTGCAGACTTAAAGGTCCCAGGTTCGATTCTGGTCAAGGGCATGTACTTGGTTGCGGGCACAACCCCAGTAGTGTGTGTGCAGGAGGCAGCTGATCAATGTTTCTCTCTCATCGATGTTTCTAACTCTCTGTTCCTCTCCCTTCCTCTCTGTAAAAAATCAATAAAATATATATATATTTTAAAAAGTAATTGAGGACACCAAAGAACTTTTGTTTATGTGTTCTAGCTATTGATATTTACCATATCAGAAATTAAAACTGAGAAATTAAAAATATATTTATTATAAAATTAAATTTAAAACACTAGTAAATCCATTACATGTTAACATAAATAATATTTTTATGAAAAATAACTATAGTTTACCAAATAAAAATAATTTAGTGGTAGAAATGGCATGTTTTACTAGTACATTCTTGCAAATGTCCTGAATGTCTTGAGTAACAAAAGACCTACCTGCTTCTACATTCAACGTGTTCTGCTATCACTGGAAAACTTTCCTGTATACTTGTGAAAGAATGGGAGTGAACAGGGAGTTTTTAAAAGTCAATATTATTATGAAAGCAATTTTGAGCCTGTGAACCCCTTGAAGGGGTTTCTGGGAACCTCACATGCCCCCAGACCACACACAGAGAACCACTGGTCTAAGTCTGGCTTTGTAGTTTGTCAGATGAATTCTAGAATATTTTTGCCTCTTAATTTGAGAGGTAGTAATTATGTATATAAAATGTTGTCTTCTCACTTAAGGCTATCCTATGTCTCTCCAATTAATAAAATATTTTATAAATAAATTTTCAGCCCTAACCAGTTTGGCTCAGTGGATAGAGCTTTGGCCTGCGGACTGAGGGTACCAGGTTCGATTCCGGTCAAAGGCATGTACCTTGGTTGCGGGCACATCCCCAGTAAGGAGTGTGCAGGAGGCAGCTGATCGATGTTTCTCTCTCATTGATGTTTCTAGCTCTCTATCCCTTTCCCTTCCTCTCCGTAAAAAATCAATAAAATATATTAAAAATAAATAAATAAATGAATTTTCAGTATTCTTACATTCTTCTTTTTTAAATCTCCCCACATTTCTTGTTTTTACTAGTACTAATTATTTTGTGGTTTGTTCTGTTGTGAATGGACTCCACTTTTTCCAATTTATTTTAATTGGTTATTGTTGGCCTATTTTATTTTGTATGGAGCCACTTGTTATCTTTATTAATTCTTCTGTTAAATAATATATTTGATACAATCTCTTTAAAAGAAGCCCCTTGCAATTTGAATCTGGTTATATAACATTAGTATGGATATGATATTCTCAATATTATGAGATATCATCAGATGAGATATACAGTATTCTGAGAAAAATCCACTGTCCAATTTCTACATTTCAGAGATTTGTTATGAGGATCTTGAATATGCTGGATGCCTTTGGGGCATCTATTCAAGTGATCATGTTTTTTTCTTAAGATAGATGCACCGATTAGAGCTAGATGACCTCTGTTTGGTCTAATTTAGATGACATCATGAATGATAGACCCTTTTAGATGGTTAAGAGACTCAAAGGACATTTTGATTGTGGTTTTACCTTTTGAGGGGGAAGGCATAACTATGCCCCAAGTGTTCCTTGAGGCTGTTCAGGGGAAGCTGGTCAGCCTGGACCAATGAGCCCTGCTTGTCAAGAGACGGAGAGGACAGGACTCGAACCCACCACAAGGAACCAGTTCCTGTTAGGGGGTTGGTAACTAACAGGTGTCCTGAAGGGCAAAGTTACTGCCTTGCCTTCATCCTGAGCTCAACCTCCTTAAACCAACAGTGGTGTCTGGGGGTGATCTCACGATCAAAACCAAACCGATGCTAGTTTTCAGCGAAGGAGCCTGCCAAGTCAGAGCTGTCCTCCTGGACGTTGCTCCGGGTAGTTTAGGGGCGTTCTTGGCGGGAAGGCCCTGCGCATTAAAAGGCTCATTTGCTCTAGGACTCTGGCCTGTCCCCGAAGGTACAGGGATCCCGGGCGCGCGCTCCTCTTCCCCCCGGGAGCCTGGCCAGGGAAGCGCCCCGAGTCCGGAAAGCCCGCGC
>NW_005358043.1:322232-329951 GCF_000412655.1 Myotis brandtii | reverse complement strand
CAGCCCCGTCCACAGGTGGGTCTGGAGGGGAGATGAGTAGAACGTGAGGCTGGACTCGAGGGGGAGCGTGCGGGGCGCGCGGGAGCCCACGGGGGGACTCGAGGGGAGAACCCACCTGGGCGGAGTCCACGCGAGGGGCCAGCTGCTCAGGGTTGGCGCTCCAGGGCAGTTTGGTGGAGCTGGGGTCCCTGCTACTCAAAAGGCATCGTCAGGTTTTCTTTTTCAGGAGGAAGCGCAGATACAGTCATGGTGATGGTCACTGGGAAATAGAGAGATCCCACCAGAAACGACAGCAAGCAGTTCACCTTGCTCAAGAACAGCCTTGCTCTGTACCCCAGTAGTTTCTCTTTGCCCCTTAATAAAATCTTCCTATGAGAAATGTAAAAAAAAAAAATAGTTTTTAAAATTTTATTATTTTTAGGATGGTAATTGGGCATAAGCCTTGAAGTAGCCTTTGTAATGGTATTGAAATTGTGGAGTTTTGTTTTTTTAAAGGTTTTTTGAAAACCCGCCAAATCCTCGTGGATTTTAATGTCTCCAGTTTCTTGGTGATTGCACGGGTGCTTTCAAAGCCTCTTGAACATATTTATGATTCACTCTGATCCAGTTATATCTAGAACAACCTCAGCGTTCTTTTATGCAGGCCCAGAAGATGAGGTGCTTCGTGTTCCATGTTATGTAGAAATGCTAAACCTGAGGAATAAATTATAGTCTTGCCATACTGCCTACATGGTTCTAAGTTCAACTTCTAATTACTTTCCCCAGATCCTGAATGCTTGTCCTTGTAACACCACGACTTTTTTTGTTCTGTGTTACAGGCCCAGGATCACAGCTGTTGCCTGGACATTGCTCTGTCTTGATATCTGAGCATTATTATGCATTACGTTCAAGCTTTGCTAAAGGTGGGTAATAACGTTGACAGATTTTCAGAATTTGCTAGACCTAAGTGCCAAGTCTTGACAGATAAATGAGGGTGCAAGTTATTCGTGCCATATTGATTTTCATTACATTATCAAAGATAATTGTTTTTAAATGGGAAAATTGAGAGATGTATTAGCTTTCAAAGATAACCTGCTCTTTATGAATATATTGATGTGATGTCTGGCATGTGAAAAATTACTCTCATTCGTCTCAGTCCTTTTTTATTATTATTGTTGGGAACAAAAAAAAAGTGCAAAATAAATGGTTCAATTTGGTGATCTCTAATATCAACTTAGTATAGCTACGAGCAGAGATTTTGGTCACATCATGTAACAGGATGGCATCATCCTGCACTTCCCTTTTCAACTGTATTTTTACTAGCCTAAGTTTTTGTGCAAAAATTCTTTGAAAAGTAACTTTTATCTGTCAAATTCAAAATATTGAAAATCCATTAGTTGTTACTAATAGTTTGATAAACAAATATTTGAAAGTGAAAATATACTTTAGATTATATAAGTTATATAAAGTTTTGATGTAAAAATGTTTTAGCATTTTAATAATTTCTATAATATCAGTGCTCCTAACCTAGTCATTTCCAACTCTTTACAAAACAAAACAATAAAACAAGGATCCCTTGGTTCGTTTTTCCCCTGAATCGATAATTTGAGAGATTGTATCTAACAAACAAATTCTCTTCCCTGGGTAATAGGAAACAAACTCAGTTATCCATTACAGGGTTAATAGGAGATTTCCGTTGGGCTTTCAGACTAATTCACAGAAGGCCCCTTACCATTTTGGGGGCACAGAGGGAGTCAGGACCCTCAAGCTGAAAGTATTTCTCTTTTGAACTGAAATCAGGATCATTGAACACCACATTCTGACCATGGGCTTTGACCTGGTTTGTTTCTTGATTTTACCATTTACCAGCATCATGGCCTTAAGAACTCTCTCTAATCCTCAGTTTTCTTTTCTGAAATTGGGGGTTACAGTAATGCCTTTCTGAAAGGTTCTTATGAGTATTAAATGACACAATTCATGTAAAAGTATAAGCACAGTAGGTTCCTGGCCTATGGCAAGCAGTCAGAAAAAGGCTAGCCACTGTTATTATCCATTTCCCTTCTCTCTGAGGATGATTACACCCTGTGGATAGGTTTATGTTTATTGGCCATTTCCTGCCAAAGGACACAAAACCCCAGGTTGAAGTCATAGGCTGATAGCATGAAGGCTGACTTTCGCCTTTAGATATGTTTATTTGGGTCAGCTCAGTACTTTCATTGAATACTTTAAAGTTATTTACCAATGTTTTAAAATTAGTAAATTAAGTCCTAATTTCTCCTGAAAAACAAGAGGACAAGGCAAGGCAGGGCTTGCTGCCAGCACTGAAGCCAGGATGTGGTTTTCCACTTTGGATGGGATATATACTCTCCACTTTGCCACAAGGCCTTCAATTCCCTTTTATTTCATCTAGATCAGCGGTTCTCAACCTGTGGGTCACGACCCCTTTGGGGGTCGAATGACCCTTTCACAGGGGTAGCCTAAGACCATCGGAAAACACATATATAATTACATATTGTTTTTGTGATTAATCACTATACTTTAATTATGTTCAATTTGTAACAATGAAAATACATCCTGCATATCAGATATTTACATTACGATTCATAACAGTAGCAAAATTACAGTTATGAAGTAGCAACAAAAATAATTTTATGGTTGGGGGTCACCACAACATGAGGAACTGTATTAAAGGGTCTCGGCATTAGGAAGGTTGAGAACCACTGATCTAGATGTGCTTCACTCATGTATTTTACCTCCCTTGCCCCTGAAGATATTTTCAATTTGTGATTTCTGACTCAGAAATTTGTGTGGCCAAAGCTATAACCCAACTTGGATGCTTTTTAGAAAAAGGAAAAGAGTAATCCTGTATTTCGATTTACAAAGCATTTCCTCCTAAAACTCATTTGATACTTATATCAATTCTGAGAGTTAGTTCAGACATACATCATTATTCCATTTTATAGCTGTGAACAATGAAACTTATAGTGTTCTTAAGGTTCTCATTAATGCCAGTTTTTAAATATGGAGAAATTTTCTAGAAAACGATAGCATTTCTTTTGGTCCCAGCATTTATTTTTAGCAAGTACTTTTATCCCTATAATTACAAAATGATAAAATGAGTGGTAGAAAGAAAAATACATGTATAAAGTACATAGAAGACTTTTTCCCCCTCTTTATAAAACATTTTAAAGTAAATTAAAGGGAACAAAACATTGGTTATTGCTTATTCAGAAAGGCCATACATATAAGTGGACAACATCTGTTTTAAACCATACTTTGTATCATTGAAAAGCTGAAAGGGATGTGTCCAATTCATCTAGTCTGTAGTTAAGCTAGACCAGAGATTTTTGTGAGTCCAAGTTTTAAAGTTCTGTGAAAAAGGAGATACCCTTGTTTGGTGATTCGGCCTGTTGTCTCTGGAAGCTTGTTTTATATGGCAAACTCACATTTTGTAGGCTTTATTTTATTACTTTAATAATCATACCAAGAGAATAATCTATTGAATAAATTAATCAAAGGTAGTTTATTTGTGAATGTAGCAAGTGTATGTGACTATGTATGAGAGAAGTTCAAGGTGGCCAAGCAGAGGATTGGGGGAAACATCTAGACAAAGACATCAGGAGGTACTGAAGCAGAAAAGAGTTTACAGTGTTTTAAGAACAATTAGAAGGCAGTTGAGGCTGAAGTCACTATGAATGGTGAAGAACATAGGATGAATTAAGGGAGATCAGAAAGGGCCAAATCATTCTGGGTCTGGAGGAGGTGGTAAGAATGGATTTTGAAGAATTTTTGTCAGGAAAATAATGTGATCTGATTTCTGTGTTGAGATCGTTCTGGCTGCTGTATGTGGAGAGAGACAAGTTCTGTAGCTGACTTGCTGATGTTCTTCCATGGCAGGCAAGAGCTCCTTCTGAATCTAACATAAACCTTATTTAATGCAGTTTAAGCAGCTTGGCAAAAGGGAAGGATCTTTGAGTAATATTCTACAGTAAATATATATATATAGAATGTTTTTAAAAAGAAGAATCACAGTATTCAAATATTGTTTGGTTTTGACTAAAGCCATCTGCTACTTTCTTAGTGTGTTTTATATCATGGATATCATGGGAAATTGCATTTCATTGAGAAATGGTGTTGTCTGAATGTGTTCTGGGAAAGTTAACAATTGAGCTGGTTAAAGATTGTATTATATTAGAAAGGAAAATATGTTCATTTTCATTTATGAAGTGGTGATCCCTAAATAGGATTTCTAGCCCCTTCTACTGATAAATTTGGTCATTACATCAAAAGTATTATGAATTACTTGGAAAGAGTGATTCTTTTCTGGCATTAATTTATCTACTCTCCTCAGAGATTATATGAGTTAAGAATTAAATGTTAGAAGTGTGAGGACCAATTAATGCAAACATACAAAAAAAATCACTTTTCTTTTTGTTTTTTCCTTTTGTGATATTATTTCTAGAAAATTATCCATTTAATTTCAGTTTTTAAGTTTATTGATATAAAATTATATCCCTTAATAATCATTTTAGTTTCTGCTGTAATTTGTTAGTCTCTTCATCCTTAATGTTGCTCACCTTCTTTCTTGTTTTCTTTTTTCTTGATCAATCTTGACAGCAGTTTGTCAATTTTTAAAAAATTCTCTTTGAAGAACTGTTATCTTTATCAATCCTCTAATCAATCTTATATCTTATAATGTCTTTCTTTAATTTCTACTCTTTCTTTTTTCCAAACTCTTTGGTACATAATTTTTAGCCTTCTTTCCTTTCCAATATATAATTTGAGGCTATATGTTTTCCTCTCTGTACTGCTTTAGCTGCACCCCACAAATTGTGATGACTAGTATTTTCATTATTATTAATTTTTAAATTGAGGCATTGACATATATTATATTAGTTTCAGGTATGCAACATAATGATCCCATGTTTGTATATATTGTGACATGATCACCAAAATATGTCTAATTGACACTTGTCAGCATACACAGTTACAGAATTTCTTTGCTTTGTGATGAAAATTTTTAAGATCTATTCTCTTAGCAACTTTTAAATATGTAATACAGTATTATTAACTCTAGTTGCCATACTGTACAGTACATCCTCATGACTTATTTTATTTGCTAACTGGCAGTTTGTACCTTTGACTTCCTTCACCCATTTTGTTCCCTCACCTCTAATCTGTTCTCTGTATCTAGGAGCTTGTTTTTCTTTTTCTGTTATTGTTTTGTTTTAGATTCCATATATAAGTGAAATAGTATTGAATTTGCCTTTCTCTGTCTGACTTATTTCACTTAGCATGATGCTGTCAAGGTTCATCTATGTAGTCACAAATGACAAGGTTTCATTCTTTTTTTATGGCTGAATAATATTCATATGTATTATATCTCACATTTTCTTTATCCATTCATCCTTTGATAGCCACTTAGGTTATTTCCATATTTTGGCTATTATAAATAACTAGAGGCCCAGTGTGCGATTGAAATCGCCCGAGGAGGCACCCCGCCTCCCGCCAGCGCCAGCGAGGAGGCACCCCGCAGGGGGCCGGGACCTACACCTGACTCACGCAGCACTGGCCGCCATGGGAGTCAGGCTGGACTGGCGCTGCGGGGGGCTGGGACCAGCGCCTGACTCGCAGTGTACCCCGGCCCACCTGTCTGTATCCTCTCTGAGGCCACCCAAGCTGCCCCTATCTCTGTCTCTGTCTCCGCTCCGGACCTCACCTGCGCACGCAACCTCCTCCTGCCCGGTAGTGACCCCTTATGGTGTCCAAGCCTAATTTGCATATTACCTCTTTTTATATGCAGTGAATATGGGGTGCATTTATCTATTCATGTTGGTGATTTTAGTTTTTTTTTTTTTATAAGTACTCAGAAATGGAATTGTTAGATCATTTGGAAGGTTGATTTTGAATATTTTGAGCAACCTTCTACTGTTTTCTATAGTGGCTGCAATTTACATTTCAACCAATAGTTCACAAGGTTTTCCTTTTCTCCACATTCTCTCCAACATTTGTTATTTCTTATCTTTTTGATAGCCATTCTAATAGGTATGAGGTAATATCTCATTTTTGATTTGCATTGCTCTGATGATTAGTTATGTTGAGCATCTTTTCATGTACTTGCTGGCCATCTGTATGTCTCCTTTGGAGAAATGTCTATTCAGATCCTGTGCCTATTTTTAAATCGGATTATTTGTTTTGGGGTCTGTTTTTTTGGTTGTTTGTGTGTGTGTGTGTGTGTTTTTGCTATTGAGTTGTGTGAGGAGTTCTTTATATATTTTGGATATTAACCTATTGAATGGTTATAAATATGATTTGCAAATATATCAGATATATGATTTGCAAATATTTTCTCCCATTTAGTAGGTTGTCTTTTCATTTTATTTATCGTTTCCTAGCTGTGCATAAGGATTTTAATTTGATGATGACTTGATTATTTTTGCTTTTGTTGCTGGTGCTTTTGATGTCATATCTTTAAATAAAAATCATTGTTAAGACCAATGTAAAGGAGCTTACTGCCTGTATTCTCTTCTAGGAGTTTTATGGTTTCAGTTCTTATATTCAAGTCTTTATATGTTGAGTTAATTTTTGTGTCCAGTTTTATTCTTTTGCGTGTGACTGTCCAATTTCCCAACACCATTCATTAAAGAGCTTGTCCATTTCCCATTGTATATTCTTGGCTCCTTTATCATAAATTAATTGATTATAATGTATAGATTTAACATTGATCTCTGTATCTGTCTTTATGCCACTGCTACACTGTTTTGATTATTATAGCTTTGTAATATAGTTTGAAATAAAGGAGCATGGTGCTTCCAACTTTGTTTTTCTTTCTCAAGATGGTTTTTTACTTATTCTGGGTATTTTATGGGATTATTTTAGGATTTTTTGTTCTATACAAATTTTAGGATTGTTTTATTTCTATGAAAACTATCATTGGAATTTTAATAAGGATTACATTGAATCTTTAAATTCTAATACGTGAGTATAGAATATCTTTCAGTTTATTTGTGTCTTCAATTCCTTTCATCATGTCTTACAGTTTTCAGTGTATAGTTCTTTCACCTTTTTCTGTTAAATTTATTCTTAGGTATTTTTTGATGCAATTTTAAGTGGATTGTTTTCTTAATGTCTATTTTTGATAGTCTGTTATTAGTGAATAGAAATGCAAATTGTTTTGTATATTAATTTTGTATTCTTCAAATTTACTGAATTCACTTATGAATTTTAATAGTTTTTTGGTGGACTTTTAAAAGTTTTCTGTATAATGTCATCTGAAAATAGCTATAATTTTACTTCTTCCTTTTCAATTTGGATGCCTTTTATTTCTCTTTTTTTGCATAATTGCTATGTCTAGGACTTCCAGTACTATGTTGAATAAAAGTTCTGAAAGTGAGCATCCCTGTCTTATTCTTGATTTCTGAGGAAAAGCTTTTAGTTTTTTACTGTTGAACATGATGTTAGCTGTGGACTTACCATATATGGCCTTTATTATGTTGAGGTGTTTCTTCTATACCCATTTTGTTGAGAGTTTTGGTCATAAATGGAGGTTGAATTTTATCAAATGCTTCAGCATCTATTGAGATGATCATGTTTTTTATTTTTCATTTGTTAGTGTAGTGTATTGCATTAATTGATTTGTGGATGTTGAAATTATTATGGTTTTAAGTTTATTTTAAAAGTAGAGGACCAGTGAACAAAAATTTATGCACTCGGGGGGGGGGGGCCCCCGGCCTGGCCTGT
>NW_005358043.1:311645-321740 GCF_000412655.1 Myotis brandtii | reverse complement strand
GCTGGGGTGCCTGGCCAGCCTGGGTGAGGGGCTGAGGGCTGTTTGCAGGCTGTCCAAGCCCCCCAGTGGGGACCCTGACCCCATGAGGGTATGGCCAGCCTGGGTGAGGGGCTCTTGGCTGTTTGCAGGCTGCCCACAGCCCCTTCAGAGTCGGGGGGTCCCGCTGTGGTGCCTGGCCAGCCTGAGGGGCTGATGGCCATTTTTTCTTTTTTTTCTGGGATTTATTTATCTTCTGTAATTGAAACTTTGTAGCCTTGAGTGGAGTGGGCTGGCCATGGCCAGGGCAGGCGGGAAGCTTGGCTTGCTCCATCGCCAGGGGCAACCCAAGCCTCCTGCTTGCTCCAGCTCCATGGCTTCCGCCATCTTAGTTGAGTTAATTTGCATACTCATTCCTGATTGGCTGGTGGGCGTGGCTTGAGTGTAATGGAGGGATGGTTAATTTGCATGTTTCTCTTTTATTATATAGGATTGTCATTATGATTTCTCTTTGACTCTTGCATTGTTTAGGGGGGCTTTTAAAATTATTCCATTGTATAGGTTTTTAAAAACTTATCTTTCATTTTTCATTTTTTTCTTTCTTTTTAAATTTATCTTTATTGTTGAAAGTATTTCAGATGTCCCTTTTTACCCCCATTGACTCCTTGTAGCTGGAACTGGTGCCCCTCCCCCATCCCAAGCCTTCACCACACTATTGTCTGTGTCGATGGGTTATGCATATCCTATATAATGAAAGGCTAATATGCAAATCAACCGAATGGCGGAATGACCGGTTGCTATGACATGCACTGACCACCAGGGGGCAGATGCTCAACAGGGGGAGTGCTATTCAGCCAGCAGCCCTGAGCCAGGCTCATGGCTGGTGAGCACAGCGGCCTCTCCCACTTCCGCAGCAGTGCTAAGGATGTCTGACTGACGGGGAGCAGGCCTAAGCTGTCAGTTGCACATCCCCCAAGAGCTCCCGGACTGCAAGAGGGTGCAGGCTGGGCTGAGGGACCCCTGCAAGTGCACGAATTTCATGTACTGGGCCTCTAGTATACATATACATTCTTTGGTTGATCTCTTCCTACCCACCCACCCATCCACCACCACCTTCCCTCTGAGATTCAACATTCTGTTCTATGCTTCTATGTCTCTGGATCTGTTTTGTTCATCAGTTTATTTTGTTCTTTAGACTCCACGTGGGGAAGCACGAGACTTGGTTGGAAAGTCTGTAAGGAGGAGTCTTCGAAAGGTTGGGGACCTATTAGGGGGACCTTGCCAAAGGCGGCAGCCCCTGCCTTGACTTTTCCAAACAAGTCCGAGCCCCCAGGTGTTTTGCTAGAATCTCTATGTTTAGTCTTTAAGACCCGGCCTTATAGAAGCATATGCTTTCTCAAGGATACTTACCCTGCCGATTGTATCTAGAGGTTAATTTTAGTTCAAGCTGTTGTTATAATAAAAGCCTAATGAGGCAGGCAATCGAGGCTGTTTTGGTGTCTCCTCCCAACCAGCCCCTTAGCCTCTCTTTCACAGAAATGTGTATCAGAGTAATCCATTCATCTGTTGCTCAGGGTCTGCTGGTCAGTCCTGGCAATTCCACATATGAGTGAGGTCATGTGATTCTTGTCTTTCTCTGACTGGCTTATTTTGCTCAGCATAATGCTGTCTATTTAACTGTGTTGGAGTTTTATATTCTCAGGGAGAATATCTATTTACTAGAGGCCTGCTGCACAAAATTCATGCAAGAGTAGGCCTTCCTTCCCCCAGCTGCTGGCACCAGCTTCTGTCTGGCACTTGGGACCCGGGCTTCCCTCCGGCTGCCGGCAGGCACCCAGGACCCGGGCTTCCCTCACAGCCCCAGCTTCATCCAGAAGGTCATCTGGAAGGATGTCTAGGAGGATGTCTGGTCTAATTAGCATATTATGCTTTTATTATTATAGATTTTTGGTTATAGGATTTCATGTATATTCCATTATATCCATTAAATTTTCCTTGTTAATTATGTTGTTTAAATTTTATTTATTCTTACAAATTCTTTTGTCTGCTTGATCCAGAAATCACTGAGATATGTTAAAATCAGCCGCTATATGAATTTCTCAATTTTTTCCTTGTATTTTTTTTTCAGTTCTTATTTTATATATTTTGGGATTTAGGACTTTTATATTTATCTTAGTGAATTAAGTCTTTAATTATTACTTAGTGACCCGCTTTACTTCTAATAATTATTATTGCCTTCAAGTATATTTTGTCTGACATTAATCTAGCCATATTGCTTTCTTTTGTTGAGTATTTATATGGTACCATTATCTTACTTTCAGTCTATCTCTGTCTATAGTTTATGTGATTATCTTTCAAATTGATAACCTGTGGCTAACAATTTCTCAGTTTTCACCGGTGAGTTTTATCCATGTATAAGTGTTATGATTACTGGTATATTTCTAATTATTTCTACAAGGCTTTTTTTTTTATGCTTTCTGATTCTCCTGTTTTTTGTTTTGTTTTGTTTTTGTTTTTCTATACTTTTATTCTCCTTTCCTGAGTTTTTTGGTTGAATGAGTTTTTTAATGTCAGTTTTTCTTCTCTAATATTTTGGAAGCTAAGCATGATATTTTGAGATTCTCATGTTTAATGTAAGTTTTGACATGTATAATTATCTTAAAGTCTGAAGTTATCTCTGACTGCCTGTTTATATGAGGAACTTAAGAACATTTTAAATCATGTTACTCTACTTTTGATTATTATTGTTCATTATTGGCTATATTGTTTCTTACAGTCATTGTTAGTTTAGAATTACACCTATGCTTAACAATTTTTTTTCTGATTTTGACAATTTAGGCCTTTCTTGTGAGATCATTATCATTCTCTAAAGATAACATTTAGAAGAGCTCTTTCTCAGGGGTCATTGTTGTTAAACTCGCTTTTTGGGGGTGAATAATATCTTTATTTTACCTTTGATTTTTGAAAAATACTTTTGTGGGTACTTTTGTTAATTCTAGTTTAATAGTTATTTTTCTTTCAGCATTTTGAATATATTATATTACTGCATTCAAATTGAAATACCAATGCTCATTTTAGTTGTTTTCCTCTGATATAATATATACTAGAGGCCTGTTGCACGAGGAGATTCATACAATAGGCCTTCCCTTCCCTTGGCTGATGGCACCAGTTTTCCTCTGGCACCCGGACCCAGGCCTTCGCTCTGGCTGGGCTCCGGCCAGAGCCTGTCCCCCCTCCCCCCCCCAGCCGTCAGGCTCCGCTGATCCCGGGGCTGTGAGTCCTCGTGGCTCTGCTGATCCCGGGGCCGGGAGGCCTTGTGGCTCCGCTTGGCACCGGGGCTGGGAGGCCTTGCTGCTCGGCCGGCTTCGGGGGCCTTTTGGCTTCGCTCCACCGCTTGGAGCCTACTTATGCAAATTAACCACCATTTTTGTTGGTGGTTAATTTGCATATTGCCCTGATTAGCCAATGGGAAGTGTAGCGAAGGTACAGTCAATTACCCTTTTTGTCTTTTATTAGATAGGATTTTCTACCTGGTTGGTTTTAAGAGCTTCTCATTATACTTGCTGTCCTATAGTTTCATTGTATTATATCTAAGTGTGGATTTCTTTTTATTTATCCTACTTCAGCTTCCTAAATTTGAGTGTTCATACCTCTTGCCTATTTGTGAAAACTCTCAGTCATTATCCATGGCCTTTTCTCTATTCTCTCCTTCTTAAACTCTGATTAGGTGTCTGTTGGACTGATTTAATCAGGAAAACAGAGTTAATGCCATGTACTTCAACAGAGGAAATTTAATGTGGTGGTATGATCTGAAGGTTTGTTTCCCCCAAAATTCCTGTGTTGAAATCCTAACCCCCAGGGTGACAATATTGGAAGCTGAGGCCTTTGGGAAGTGATTAGTTTATGAAGATTCTATCGTGATAACAGGGATTAGATCATGACAATTCTTATCTTCAGAGACCTCAGAGAGGTGGCTCCCTTCCATCATGTGAAGTTACAGCAAAAACATGATCATCTAAAAGGAGGGCCCTTACCAGATACCAAGTCTGCCAGCACCATCATTTTATATTTTTCAGCTTCCAGAACTATGAGAAATTAATGTTTGTTGTTTATAAGCCACCCAGTTTATGAAATTTTTATTATAGCAGCCCAAATAGGCTAAGACATATGGGAAATTAATTACAAATGTTTTAGGATATCTGGAAACCAAACAGTGCTTAGTGGGGTGATCTAAAAGTTAGCAATAGCAAAAAATGGTTATCCTTTCTTGGGCTGTAGGAATACAGTAAGGAGACAGTCCTACCAGAACCTGGAAGCTGAGGCCATCTAATGTGAGGGCAGGTTCTGTTCTTTAGGGACAGGGACCCTGGAAGAGTTTCGTGCAATAGGCCTTCCCTCAGCACAAAACATCAGTAGCATAGCTACTGATGGAGACACCATAAAACTCTGAGAAAGCAGAGAAAAAATATCCTTGTCTCTCCCTTCCTCCTACCATCTAGTCTCCTGCCTGGGACTCTCACTGACAGAGTCTAGCAGTGGAGGAAGCCATTGGACAAGGAGTTTGGGAAATACAGTTTTGAAATATTAGCCACCAAGATTCAGGACATGGAAGGTCATGCATGGATTTGAGAGCAAACAAACCATTCCATTCTCCTTTCCATATCTTTCGATTTGACTTTTAGATTTTTTATTACTTTGTTTTCCTATACTGCATTTTAAGTAATATTTTTGTTGTGGTAAAATGTACATTACATACAATTTACCCTTTTAACTATTTTATCTTATTTCTTTAAATATATTTTTATTGATTTCATAGAGGAAGGGAGAGAGAGAGAGAGAAACAACAATGATGAGAGGGAATCATTGATCAGCTGCCTCCTGCATGCCCCCTACTGGGGATCGAGCCCACAACCCAGGCATGTGGCTTTGACCGGAATCAAACCCGGGACCCTTCAGTGTGCGAACCGATGCTCTATCCACTGAGCCAAACCAGCTAGCGCCCCTTTTAACTATTTTAAATGTGCAGTTAAAGTGGCATTAAGTTCATTTACATTGTTGCACAGTGAATACCTCCATCCATCTCCAAAACTTTTTAATCTTCCCAAACTGAAACTCTACCCGTTAGGCAATAATTTCCACTTCTCTTCTCCCCAGCTCTTAGCAACCATGATTCTAATTTCTAACTCTGAATTTGACTATTCCAGGTACTATATATAAAATGGAATCATACAGTGTTTGCCCAATGTTAGCATAATGTCTTCTAAGTTCATCCATGTTGTAGTATGTGTCAGAATTTCCTTCCCTTTTAAGGCTGAATAATATCCCATTGTATGTATATATAACATTTATTTATCCATTCATCCACTAATGGCCATGTGGGTTGGTTCCAACTTTTAGCTATTGTGAATAGTACTGATAAGAACATGGATGTACAAATACCTCATTGAGACTCTGCTTTCATTTCCTTTGGTTATATACCCAGAAGTGGAATTGCTGCATCCATTATATGGTAGCTCTTCGTTTATTTTGAGGACCTGCCATCCCATTTTTCACAGCAGCTGCACTACTTCACATTTCTACCAGCAATGCACAAGAGTTTTAATTATCCACACCCTCAACAACACTTGTTTTCTGTTTTGTTTTTTTTTATAATAGTCACCCTCATGTTTGTGAAATATCTCATTATCATTTTGATTTGCATTTCCCTAATGATTAGTGATGTTGAGCATTATTTCATGTATATATTCTTTGGACAAATATCTATTTAAATCATTGCCCATTTTAAAAAATTATTATTTTATTGTTGTGTTGTAGGAGTTCTTTAAATATTCTGGATATTAACCCATTATCAGATAGATGACTTGCAAATATTTTCTCCTATTCTTTCAGTTATCTTTTCACTTTGTAGCTAGTGCCCTTTGATGTACAAGAGTTTTTAGTTTTTATGAAGTACAATTGATCTGTTTATTCCTATTACCTGTGCGTTGGTGCCATATCCAAGAAATCATTGCCAAATCCAATGTCGTAAAGCTCTCCCCCTGTTTTCTTCTAAGTGTTATAGTTTTAGCTCTTACTTTTAGGACTTTGACGCATTGGGGGTTAAGTTTTGTATGTGGTGTAGCAGAGAGATTCAACTTCTTTCTTTGCACGTGGATATTCAGTGTTCTCAGCACCATTTATTGAAAAGACCATTCTTTCCCCACTGAATTGTCTTGACAGCCTTGCCAGAAATCATTTGACCATATATAATAAATTGTAGTTATGGGCTCTCTGTTTTATTCTATTGGTCTATATGACTGTCTTTATGGCAGTACCACACTGTTTTCATTATTGTAGCTTTGTAATAAGTTTTGAAATCAAGAAATGTGAGACCTCCAACATTATTCTTCTTTTGGGGATTATTTGGGTTATTGGAGGTCCTTTGCAATTTAGGGTGATTTTTTTTATTTCTGCAAAAAATCTCATTAGAATTTTGACGGGGGAATGAACTGAATCTATAGATCACTTTGGATATTATTGACATCTTAATATCAAGTCTTCTAATACACGAACATGGATGTCTTTTCATTTATTTGTGTCTTTTTACATTTATTTCAACAATATTTTGTAATTTTCACTGTATAAGTCTTTTGCTTCCTTGGTTAAATTTATTCCTAAGTGTTTTATTCTTTCTGGTGCTGTTGTAAATAGAATTGTTTTCCTAATTTCCTTTTCAGGTTTATTGTTAGTGTATAGAAATGCAACTGATTTTTGCACATTGATTTTGCATCCCGCAACTTTCCTGAATTCATTTATTAGTTCTCTAAGTATTTTTGTGTGTGGGTGCTTTAGGGTTTTTTAGATATATGATTAAGTCACCTGTGAATAAAGATAATTTTATTCTTTTCCAATTTGGATACCTTTTGTTTATTTATTTGACTACCAGTACTGTTTTGGATAGAAATTCCTAAAGTAGGTATTCTTGACTGGTTCTGATCTTAAAGGACAGGCTTTTAGTTTTCACCAGTGTGCATGATGTTAGCTGTAGTTTTTCAGTATATGGCCGTTCTTACCAGGTATATTCAGGTAGTTTCCTTCTATTCTTACTTTGAGTGTTTGTTGTTGTTGTTGTTTTTTATCTTGAAAGGGTGTTGAATTTTATCAAATGTTTTCTTCTGCATCAATTTAAATTATTTGTTTTTCCTCTTTCATTTTGTTATTATGGTGTATTACATTGATTTTCATACTTAGAACCATTCTTGCATTCGAGGAAAATCCCATTTGTTCATTGCATATGATCCTTTTAATATGCTATTGAATTAAGTGAGTTGGTATTTCTTTTTATGGATTTCTCTATTAGTGTTTATGGGGATATTGGTCTGCAGTTTTCTTTTATTGTAGTGTCTTTGTCTGGCCCTGCTATGAGGGTAATGTTGGCCTCATATAGTGAGTTAAGTATTCCCTGTCTTGAACATTTTAGAATAGTTTGAGAAGGATTGGTGTTAATTCTTTATTAAATGCTTGGTAGCTTCAACAGTAAAGCAATCTAGCCCTGGGCTGCTTTTATTTTTGTTGAGAGATTTGGGGAGTTTGATTACTGATTCAATTTCCTTACTAGTTATAGGTCTATTTAGATTTTTTATTTCTTCATGATTCAGTCCTGGTAGGTTGTGTGTTTCTAGGAATTTGTCTATTTTGCCTAATTTATTTATTATGTTGGCATTCAATTGATCATAGTATTATCTTATAATCTTTTCTATTTTTGTGAAATCAGTAATAATGTCCCCTTTTCATTTCTAATTTTAGTTATTTGTGTCTTCTCCCTCTTTTTCTTAGTCAATACTTCTAAAGGTTTTTCAATTTTGCTTATGAAGAACCAATTCTTGATTTTGTTGATTTTCTCTGTTTTTTTCTGTTCTCTATTTTATTTATCTCTGCTCTAGTATTTATTATATCCTTCATTTTCTTACCTTTAAGTTTAATTTGTTCCCCTTATTCTAATTATAGTTAAGGTGTAAAGTCATTGATTTGAAATTATTTTTTAACATGTTTTTATAGCTATCAGTTTGCCTCTGAGCACTGCTTTTGCTACATCCCATAGGTTTTTCTAGGTTGTATTTTGTTATTGTTGTTGTTAATCCTGAGGATGTTTTTTCTATTGATTTTTAGAGAGAGTGGAAGGGAGGGGGAGAGACAGAGAGAGAGAAACACTGAGGTGAGAGACACATTGACTGGTTACCTCCTGCACCCACCCTGACCAGCACTGGGGATCAAGCCTGTAACTAATGTATGTACTCTTGACCAGAATTGGAATCAAACCCATAACTTTTCAGTCCATGGGCCAACACTAACCACTGAGCAACTGGCCAGAGCTCTAGGTTGTATTTTTATTATCATTTGCTTTAAGATATTTTCTAATTATTCTTATAATTTCTGGTATGACTCATTGATTAACAGTATGTGTTTTAATTTCCACATATTTGTGGATTTTCCAATTTTTCTTTTGCTCTTGATTTCTAGTTTAATTCCATTTTTTTATTGGAAATGACACTTTGTAAGTTTTTAGTCTTTTTAAATTCATGAAGACTTTTTTGTGGCCTAACATATGGTTTATCCTAGAGAAGGTTTCATGTACACTTGAGAAAAATGTGCACTCTGCTTTTGTTGGGGGAGTGTTCTGTATATTTGTATTAGATAAAATTGCTCTATAGTGGTGTTCAAATCTTTTATTTTCATATTGATCTCTGTTTCAATGTTCTATCCATTATTTAAGGTGGGGTATTGAAGTCTTCTACTATTACTGTAGAACTAAAGTCTGTCAATGTTTGCTTCATGTATTTTAGAGCTCTGATGTTTTGTGCATATAATTGTAATTGTTATGTTGTCTTGGTGAATTGATCCTTTTATCACTATATAATGTCTAACATCCTTTCATTTCAGTCTGAAGGACTCTCTTTAGCATTTCTTATAGGACAGATCTAGTGTAGTGAACTCCCTCATCTTTGGTTTGTTTGGTAAAGTGTTCATTTCTTTCTCATTTTTGAAGGACAGTTTTTCCTGATATAAAATTTTCAGGTGACAAGGTGTGTTCCCCCCAGCACATTAAAATGTAGGGTGTCCTAAAAAATGTATACACACTTAACAGCTGACAATCACTAGCTTAATTTGCACTTCTTTTCAGGTTTAACTCATTTGAAATAATGGGGGAAGCCAGACTAAGCTTTGAACAAAGAAAATTTATCCTAAAGTGGTACTATACTTTTTTTTATGGGGATACATAAAAGATAAAGTTTATAGATAGTACAAAACTGACAACAGTCGACAAATTGAGGGCACACAAATACTGAACAAAATGATTCTTAATTCCATTGCTTTCTGTTATCAGCAGTGCCTGGAACAGAATGGTCATCAATTGAAAATAGGCATTTGACAAAACAAATCATTCATTTTTTTTAGATTCTTTAAAATGTTGAAAATGAATTGTATATTAATATACACTGACTTTATAATCATTCAAAGTGTGCATACATATTTTGTGGACACCCTGTATTATTATTCCACTGCCTCTGACTTACAGTGTTTCTGTTGAGAAATCTTATTGAGGATTTCCTATAAATGACAGATGACTTTTCTTTTGCTACTTTCAGGATTCCTCCTTTGTCTTTGTCTTTTGATAACTCTCTTCTTCTTCTAGGACTCTTATAATGCTTATCTACACTAATAAAAGACAAATATGCTAATTGACCGTAACTTCGCTATGCCCAAGCCACGCCCAACAGCCAATCGGAGCAACTATATGCAAATTAACCCAACCAAGATGGCGGCCAGTAGCCATGGAGCTAGAGCAAGCAGGAGGCTTGGTAGCCCTGGGTTTGGAGGAAGCCAAGCTTCCCTCCTGCTCTGGCCGGCTGTGGCCTCTGCATAAGGCAACAAAGTTTCAATTATAGAAGCTAAATAAATCCCAGATACCTGCTTCCAGCAAGCCTCCACTGGGAGCTTGGGTGGCTGGGGGCTGTGGCCAGCAGACAAACAGCCATCAGCCCCTCACCTAGGATGGCCACAGCCTCTTGGGGTGAGGGTCCCCACTGGGGGCCTTGGCCAGCCTGCAAACAGCCATCAGCCCCTCACCCAGGCTGGCCA
>NW_005358043.1:305003-311421 GCF_000412655.1 Myotis brandtii | reverse complement strand
CTCTATCCTATATAATAAAAGGGTAATATGCAAATTGACCCTAACAGCAGAGTGACTGGGAATGACTGGTCACTATGACACACACTGACCACCAGGGGGCAGACGCTCAATGCCGGAGCTGCCCTCTGGTGGTCAGTGTGCTCCCACAGGAGAAGCTCTGCTCAGCCACAAGCCAGGCTGACGGCTGCCAGTACAGCGGTGGTGGTGGGAGCCTCTCCTGCCTCCTCAGCAGTGCTAAGGATGTCCGACTGCAGCTAGGCCTGCCTCCACTGGCAACTGGACATCCCCCGAGGGCTCCCGGGCTGCCAGAAGGATGTCTGACTGCCAGCTTAGGCCCAATCCCCCAGGGCGCGGGCCTAAGCCAGCAGTTGGTCATTCCCCGAGGGGTCCCAGACTGCGAGAGGGCACAGGCTGGGCTGAGGGACCCTCCCAAGTGCACAAATTTTTGTGCACCGGGCCCCTAGTGTATTATAATGCCTGATGTATTGCAGAAGTCCCTCAGGCTCAATTCACTTTTCTTCATTCTTTCTTCTTTTTTTTCAAGTTCACTGATTTTCTTCTATCTATCCAAGTCTGATACTGAGGCACTCTAGGAAATTTTTTAATTCAGTTGCTTTATTTTTTATATCCAGACTTTCTTCTTGGTTCTTTTTTATAATTTTTATATCTTCATAAATACTCTCAATTGTTTTCTCTACCTCTAGTCTCTTGAGTGTTCGATAGAATTCACTGGTAAAACCATCTGAAAATTTTTTATGTACTATTCTATTCATTTGTATCAAATATTCAACAAATTCTTGTAGAGTACCTCCTCTGTGCCTGAATTTGGAATATATTAGTGAACAACCTGGATAAAATTTTCTATTCAGGTGGAGCTTACATTCAATCCTCACAGAGCTTGCATTCTGTAGTGTAGAAAAAACAATGAATAAAACATAATAAACAAGAGGTGATACAGTGTATTAGGATGTAATAAGTGCTATGAAAATAGAGCTGGTTAAGGTGGACCAGGAGTTGGGAGGCAGGACGAGGTGAAGTGGGGGCAGGAAGAGATTTTAAATAGGATGGTCAGGATAGTACTTACTGAGAAGATTGCTGATGCTGATGCTTATGTAAGACTTGAAGGTCATGTGGATATCTGGAGAATGAGCATTCCAGGCAGATGGAAGGGAGAGCTCAATGGGAGATCATTCCTGCTATCGTTAGAATGAGCATGAAGACAGTTTGTTTATTTTATAAAACTAAGTAAAATAAGTCAGTCAGAGAAAGACAGATATCACATGAACTCACTCATTTGCGATTATAATGAACAACATAAACTGATTAACAAAAACAGGTCCAGAGACAGAGAAGCATCTATCAGATGCTCAAACCTCAGAGGGAAGGTAGAGGAGGGTGGGGGTAAAGAGGGGAGATCAACCAATTGTATGCATGCATACAAGCATAACCAATGGACAGAGATAGCAGGAGGGTGAGGGCATGTACGGGAGTGGGGTGGAGGGGCAATGGGGGGATATGGACACATATGCAATACCTTAATCAATAAAAAAAGGGAAAAAAAACAGTGCAGGTTTACAAAAGCAGTCAGAATAATTGTTGAGATGAATGTCAAGATCCTGAAGTAAGATTTTTTTTTCATTATATTATGGTTGTTGTTTTTTCTATCATGAAAAATAACCCAACAGCTGAACATATAATAAATCAAATAAAAAAGATGATTTTTAATTTTTTATATGTAGCTTTGTAAGTAACTTTTCAGAATTATGGCAAATACATATATCAAAATACTGCAAATATATATGACAAATAATTCCTTAGCTCACATGATTACATAATTAAGAACTTAATTATGTTTTAGTTTTATGAGCTAGAGAATTATATTTTAGTCTGTGAATGCTAAAGAACTAGAAAAATATGAATGTTTATTGCTATGTAGATGTAATTTACTATAGTCATGAAATAATTAGTTGTTTACTAACTGTGACAATTTATTTTATTCTTAGAGAATAAACAACTGTGTAGAGTGGGGGAAGTATAGTTTAGGAGTCAGAAGACTTGCTTCTATTTTAATTCTTGAAATTCTTTAATGTTTGACTTTTACAAAGTCATTTTAGGCTTTATTTTACCCACTTGCTGGAAGTTCTGTTTGTTTGTTTTTAATCGTATTTGACTATGTATATTCTGACTTCAAAATGCCTGTGCTTTTGTCATTCCTGTGATTATTATTTTATAATGTTTTATAATAAAGCAGTGCACTGCTTTAAATATTTGTCTGATTGAGGACTTTTAAAAAGGAAATTGTATTTTAGGTAAACTCCTGCTCATGGTTAATGTCCAGTTCTAATACTGCTTATTTTCTGTATCTTTTCATTATCACTTCAGAATTAATTGCTTCTTGACTTAGGCTACTATAGTACTTTATGCATATTTCTATTATTTATCACTATTCATACTATATTATAGTTTTAAATTTATCTATCCATGAGTTGCCTATCTCTAAAATACTTTACATTCATTTGGTGTTCATCACTTTTTAATTAAATTTTTACACCTGTATATTTAAAGACCAATAGTTAATTCCTAATAATATAACAGAAATTAAAATTGTGTTCAATAATATTACTGCTTGAAAGCAAATATTCCATATAAAGAATGTTTCTAATGGTTGAAAACTCCCACGTCAGGCATTTAACAAGATTTAAGCCAGTCTTTTGGTCTAACTTTTACATTAGTTGGGTGGCATAAATGCTATTTGCATGACTCAAGTAGATAGATATAAGAAGTAGTTATCTTGTCATTGATAGTGAAATCACTCAAGTGGATGCTTATTATTTCATACTTGGGTTTTTTTTGCATTCAGATTAAAGGCACACATTTCATAAAAATTAAGTCTTCTAAGAACTATTCATGAGTGTGTTTTTATGTGGTGATATAAGTTTTAGCAGGTATTCATAGCCATTTACTTGATGATGTGCTCTTACAGATAATGAATCAGAATAAGACCCTCTTTTGTTTAGATTTAAAAATTCTTTTCAGCTCTCCATAATCCTAATTTCTCTCCTCTTTTTCAAAAACACTTGTTTGAAGAACCATATTGATTCAATTATTCAACAGCTATATTTAAATTCTATTTTGTGCCAGGCTGTTAGGCATTATTAGATTTGGAAGTGAACAAGGTAGATAAGATCTCTGCTGGCAGAATTAACAAATGAATAAACTTTTTCCCATTTAGCCAGTATTCACTGATTGCCTACTATGTGTTAGACATTGTTCTGGGAATTGTAGATACAGCAGTAAAAATAGCAAAGTCTATATGCTCTTGTCATGGGGAAAGCTATCTTTACATAGGTTGGCCAGGAAAGATTTGTTCTAAGAAAGAGTTGTCTGAGCTGACAAGGAACCAAAGGACAAGATTAATTGAGGCCAAACAGCAGTTGCTGATGATCTGAATGAACTCATTGTGTTTGATGTACATTGGTTTGTAGTTTTTGAGATGAGAAAATTAAGGAATATATTATTGGTTCCATTTTTCAATTAATGGGGGCATCAATTGGGAAGTTTTATGGGAGCGGATGGATAGTAAAGAAGGAACAATTTGAGGAGATAAAAATTTAATGAGATCACTGTAAAATAGTCACTCCAAAAATAAAAGAAAAGGCAGACCAAGAAAATGCAGTTTGTTGAGGGTCTAACTTATAGCTTTTTTTATCCTGAATTTAAAGTGAAGCTAGTTGTGTGGTTTTCTCTAGATGCAGGGACAGGTGACAAGAAGGTACAGTGTTTATCAAGAGTTGAGTTTATCTCAGGAGATTATGGTGAAGAAAGAGAGGAACAAGTGTTGAAGGTGTTTTCAAGAAAGTCACCATCATTCAAGCTGTAGAATTTATGCTGGGGAAGAAGAAAATAAAGAGGGAATGAAGACTGAAGATGTTTGATAGTGAGGAATGTATTAGTAGTGTGGATGAGATTGAAAGTTGTGGTCAGACAAGTGAATTTCATGGACTGCAGTGCCAGAGCTCTTTCTATTTCTTTCTTTTTTTAATTCCATGAAAATGGTTGAATGTAATATAGGGAGAAAGTGGAAGGTAAAAAATATCTACTTAGAAGTCAGAAACTTGGGATCTTATCTCAAGTTATACATAAAATCTCCTTTTTAAAGCCTTGACCTCATTGGCCACATTCTGCTAATTATTCCAAACCTGTGCCATGTGCTGGGCATATAGTATCCTATATAATAAAAGGGTAATATGCAAATTGACCCTAATGGTGGAATGATCGGTCGCTATGATGCACAATGACCACCAGGGGGGCAGACGCTTAACGCAGGAGCTGCCCCCTGGTGCTCAGTGCACTTCCACAGGGGGAGCGCCACTCAGCCAGAAGCCAGTCATGGCTGGCCAGTGCAGCAGCGGTGGTTGGAGCCTCTCCCACCTCCACGGCAGCACTAAGGATGTCCGACTAATGGTTTAGGTCCAACCCCCGTGGCAGGTGGACATCCCCCGAGGGCTCCTGGGTTGCCAGAAGACTGTCTGACTGCCAGCTTAGGCTCGATCCCCCAGGGAGTGGGCCTAAGCCAGCAGGTGGACATCCCCCGAGGGGTCCCAGACTGCGAGAGGGCACAGGCCAGGCTGAGGGACCCCCCTGAGTTCACAAATTTTCATGCACTTGGCCTCTAGTTATCAGATAAAGGTAGGTGCAGCATGCTGTTGGAGTACAGAGGTGGGTCATGCAACCCAAATGGGATGGAGAGTGGTCACATTTTGAGGAAGTGACATATAAGCTAAGAGCTGAACAATAAATAGGAGTTTGAATTTAACAAAGAATGGTGGGAGGAAATAGTGTATATTAAGATTCTCAAGCAGAAAGAAAGGACTTGAAGGATCCTGAGTGGCTGTATTATGGTATACTAGAGGCACAGCGTGTAAAATTGCGCGAGACCCAGAAACCTGCCGTGTCGCGCGATCCGCCGTGCCACACGACCAAGACCCGCCATGTTACGAGACCCATCAATGCACCCCTGGTGACCAGTTGTTTGGTTGTTATGGCGTTACAGCAACTGGCCTTTTATAATATAGATGAGAAAAGTGTAGATACCCAAGGCTAGAAAATTAAGCAAGAGCCATATTTTAAAGGACCTGGTAGGTTATGTTAAAGAAATTTATTCCTAAAAGCAATGTGGGAGGACCCATTATTGGGTTTTATATAGAGAAGTGTTAAAAGAAAAGAACACTTTAAATGAGGATTTGTTTTTATGAAGAAGTTGAATTTTATCATCTCTAAGCATGCTAAAATTTTTCATACCTGTATAGAAAATAGTAAATAAAATGATTTAAATATAGACCTCTTATTTTAATCTGAAAAGAATGAACAGTAATTAATATGGGACTATATTAAACATAGAAATAAAGCCTTGCTTACAAAGCATTATTAAATTCATATTAATCTGTTTGCAAAAAAGAATTGAAATTAAAATTTTCCTTGACTCTAAATACATTTGGTTACTGATGTATATTTTCCATCATATCAGTGAAAATATTAGATAATTTCCCATGAGTTTATGTGTGCTATTTAATATCCCAATCAAATGGAGATGAAACTCTGTACTTTTTCTCTCCAGTGATTTAAACTTTTGAGATGCTTCCATTAATTGGAAAAACAATCATCTTTGATAACTTTCCTGATCCTTCTGATACATGGGAAATCACCGAAACAATTGGCAAAGGAACTTATGGGAAAGTTTTTAAAGTGTTGAATAAGAAAAACGGCCAAAAAGCAGCAGTCAAAATTCTGGATCCGATTCATGTAAGTCACATTGTTTTTATCATGTAATTAACTTTGTTTTTGTCTGTAAAAATTCTGTAAGTACCTTATCTTGATTTATTTATTTCAATTTGAAGAAAATGTGGGGGGAAAAAGTCTGACTGTTAGATTTTCCTTGTTTGCATGCTTAACATATAAGATAAGGCCCAAGAAATATTTGATAAATTAATAAATATATAATACAAATAAATACAGCTCACAACAGCTCAATAGTTCATTTAATATTATTTTAGATTTCAAAAAGTTGTAATAATAGACCCATGGGTTTTAAAGTAGTCTTCACATGTCATCAGGACCAGATCTCCTTTTCTTCTTGCATTTATTTAGGCTGCAGGAAGAATTTTTCTTATGCCAAGCCAGGACATATTTTTTTTTAATTAAATTTCGGTCCTGGCCAGTGTGCCTCAGTTTCTTGGTGCATCTTCCCGTACACTGAAAGGTCGTGGGTTTGATTCCCGGTGGGGCACGTACCCAAGTTGCAGGTTTAATTTCTGGTCCAGGTATGTTAGGAGGCCAATGATCAATGTTACTCTCTTATATGGGTCTTTCCTTCCTTCCTTCCTTCCTTCCTTCCTTCCTTCCTTTCTTTCTTTTTTTC
>NW_005358043.1:296684-304575 GCF_000412655.1 Myotis brandtii | reverse complement strand
CCTCTCTCTCTAAAATCAATAAAAACACATATCCTCAGGTGAGGATTGAAAAAAATTAAATTTCATTCAGAGAAGGGAAATTAATTTTCAGGTTTGCTTAAATAATTTCAACAGTGTTCATTTGTAATCAGGTTGAGGTTCCTTGTGAAGAACTGAATTTCATGTTCTGTCTGTTTAAGCAATACCCGAATGGGATCTCCCTTTACTTTTTCTGGAATAGCAGTTGTGATAAGGGAACCTACTAAGTCTTTCTTTGCCCTGAATAGCATGAGGAGATTGACAAGATTCTGTTTTCTGGGAATGTGAGCTGGCTCTTTTGAAGCATTTTCAGCTACTGGGAGGTACGTAGCTCTCCCATAGCACATGGGTGAGCAGGAATGAGCTCAGTGATCACGTAATCCCCAAACTTCTATTGAAAGTCGCTTCTCCATTTATAGCACTCTTGCGCATGTGATGGGAATGTAGCCTGATATAAATGATGTGGTTTGTGGTAGGGGACATCAGAGTCCCAGTCCTCCTCCCAGCTCTCCCACTAACAAAACTGGAGGTCACTGCAAAAGGTCTCTGGGCCACTCTTCATCTTAAGATTGATTTTTTTTTTTTGCATAGTTTATTTCTACTAAACTCATGCTGACTATAGTGTTTCATATTATTTTGAGTAAAGAAGAAAGAGTGTGGGTTGCCCCTCCCCCCCATAATTAGGTGATAATGAGGAAAAATAATGAGTAGCACTATGCTTAGTCTTAACTGATGTGGAATGTCTTCTCATTTCCCTATTGGAAAGTTCTTACCATTTAAACTAAGGGAAGAGAGACCCAAGTTAAGCTGTACCAAAGTGACTGTACCTCTCTCCTCTAGTCTTTGCAATTAGGGATCGGGGTTCATGGTGACAAGAGAAAATATTCCAGACAGATCCCATGGTCTAATTCTATAATCAGTGTCTCTCTCCCATTCCTTACTTCTTAATGGAGAAGAACAGATGGCTTTCATAATATAGCCATGTTTGGTATACTTCTAACCTAATAAATCATGCTTTGTTGTATTGCTTTAATGGAACATATTGATTGCATAGCTCTAGTATGAAATTTTGCTGCTTTTATTCTTGTCATAGTACCTATGTGGTTTTCTAAGAATTATTTACTCTTCATCCATCATGTCATAAGTCAAATAAAAAAGATTTATAACCAAGAGATTATAATCTAAATAAAATAAATTTAAATGCATCCAAGCATTTCACAGAGTGGCTTTTTTATTAAAAGGGTCTCATTATTATGGATTTCGAACTAGTGAATTTCTCTCCAAAAATAAGGCTGGAATGAGCAGGATCGGGAGGTAGCAGGCAGTGGTCTTGCAGGCAGGCTAGTCCTGGATCTTGCACCAACCAGCTCTGTGATTCTAACTTCTCTGAGCTTCAGTGTCTTCCTCTCATGTTAGAGCTATGATCTAAAATTCTTTTCAGCTCTGTGATTCCATCATCTGTCTTACAACAATGTGGACATTAAATATTACTGTAGAAACAGTATTAGAAAGCTTTCTTTTATTTATTCCTCTATGAGTTGTTTCATGTATATGTGGTTTATCTAGAAACATGACTAGGTGGCTATCTTGAATTTTTATTGACAGGATAGCAATCAATTCTTCTTATTCTCAATGGGCCATTAGCTAACTAAAGGCTATACACCATTTTATATAATTTAACTGCATTTTACTTTTTTGGAAAGATAGGAATTTATTGTATTTTACTTTTTTGGAAAGGTGGGAATCTATTGTATGGCTGGGTTTTGATAGCTTCTAAGTATCCTGTATTTCAAAGAAATAAAATGAACTAGCTAAAAGTTTTTATTTTAAATTAGTGGCCTTGCCATTGAAATGCAGTTAACACTATAAAGTAAAGGAAATAATCTTTAGTAGTTCTCCATATATGCTTCTCTCTACAGTAACTACATGCCAAAATAGCCTTTTTTATCCCTTTTTAATTCAATTCAATTATCTTAATTGGAGATATATTTGATTAGCAGGAAAATCCCAAACTCTCCCTTTAAACAATGTAACGAGAAATTTCAATGCACAGTGCTGAGCACAATAAAAACTATTATGACTTTGCTTTGACAAAATTAAATTCTCTATTCGGTTTCTGTAATAAGTTTCTTTGATGTTATTCATGCTTTCCTCACAGTTCTCTTTCTATGACTTTTTGAAACTAGGATATTGATGAAGAGATTGAAGCAGAGTATAATATCTTAAAAACTCTTTCTGATCACCCTAATGTGGTCAAATTCTATGGGATGTACTTCAAGAAGGATAAAATAAATGGAGATAAGCTTTGGTTGGTTCTTGAGGTAAGTGTTTCAACATTATTTTATGGGTAGAAATTTGCAGTGTGGTTTGGAATGACGTCATGTTTATGCAACATCGATATCACAAAGCAGTTCTAGTGTGTTCCTGACTGGTTACATTCTCAGTGGACTGTTGTGCCCAGTTGTGGCCTTGTCATCTTTTCTTAAAATCCTCACCCAAGGATTTTTTCTATTGATTTTTAGAGAGAGTGGAAGGGAAGGGGACAGACAGAGAGAGAGAAACATCGATGTGAGAGAGACACATCACTTGGTTGCCTCCCACATGCATCCCGAGCAGTGCTGGGGAGCAAGCCTGCAACTGTTCCCTTTCCCTAAATCGAACCCGGGACCGTTCAGTCCTCCTCTCTCTCTAAAATCAATAAAAACACATATCCTCAGGTGAGGATTGAAAAAAATTAAATTTCATTCAGAGAAGGGAAATTAATTTTCAGGTTTGCTTAAATAATTTCAACAGTGTTCATTTGTAATCAGGTTGAGGTTCCTTGTGAAGAACTGAATTTCATGTTCTGTCTGTTTAAGCAATACCCGAATGGGATCTCCCTTTACTTTTTCTGGAATAGCAGTTGTGATAAGGGAACCTACTAAGTCTTTCTTTGCCCTGAATAGCATGAGGAGATTGACAAGATTCTGTTTTCTGGGAATGTCCAATGCTCTATCCACTGAGTCAAACTGGCTAGGGCAAACTGTCATCTTAAGACACATTGGGAATTAAAAGCCACAAAGATTATTAAAAATTAAAGGAACATCTCCACAATAAAAGCCTAAAGAAACTAGGATTATTTTCCTTGCAGAAGAATAAGCTTAAAAGGGACTTCATTATAATATTTACTTATTCATCCATATTTTATTCAACTAATACATGATTGAGGCTCTGTGCCAGGTGCTAGGATAGAAGAGAAAATTAATTTTAAGTGGGGCTTCATTATTGAGCTGGCTCTTTTGAAGCATTTTCAGCTACTGGGAGGTACGTAGCTCTCCCATAGCACATGGGTGAGCAGGAATGAGCTCAGTGATCACGTAATCCCCAAACTTCTATTGAAAGTCGCTTCTCCATTTATAGCACTCTTGCGCATGTGATGGGAATGTAGCCTGATATAAATGATGTGGTTTGTGGTAGGGGACATCAGAGTCCCAGTCCTCCTCCCAGCTCTCCCACTAACAAAACTGGAAGAGATCAACCAAAGGACTTGTATGCATGCATATAAGCATAACCAATGGACATAAACAGTAGTGGGGTGAAGGCAGGTGCTGGGGAGTAGGAAAGGCTGGGGAGAGGTCACTGGGGGAAAAAGGAGGCTTATGTAATACTTTAAACAATAAAGAACTTAAATTAAAAAAATAATTTAAAAAAAAACCCCACAATGCAATATCGCCTCTCACCTGTCAGAATGGCTACCATCAACAAATCAACAAATGACAAGTGCTGGTGAGAGTGTGGAGAAAAGGGAACACTAGTTCACTGCTGGTGGGAATGCAGACTGATGCAGCCACAGTGACAACAGAGCTTGTTGAGAGAACACTGCTATGGAACATGGGAATGGTGAAGTGCTCTGTGGCTAAAATAATTTTGATTGGCATGAAACAAAAAACAACACAAGTTCAAGGGGGAGGTTGGTGACATAGGCTAATGAATATTATTCTTTCTCTTTAATTTAGATGTCACAAATTTTCAACAACATGTAAAATGGGTATCCATGTAACAAAATGTTTCATACCTCAAATAATAGAGAGAACAATTCTTACAGATTCCTTGTTATGAACAGGAAACTACTGAATATATCAAATTATAGATTTATAGAAACCCTACAAAAAAACTTGATTAATATATAAAATTGATATTAGAAGAATAACAATTTTAACTACTATTTTAACTACTTTATATAACCCACATAATATGTACACTATATTAAAATAGAATCACGATTAAGTATATTCTTATTTTGAAGTGTTTATCCTATCTAATAAAAGAGTAATAATGCAAATTAGCTGTCACTCTGTCACAAAGATGGCGGTGCCCAGTCCCCTCAGCCCTGCCGCTGAAGTGTCCAGGCCTGTTGGCCAGGCAGGTGGTGGGGGCAGCATGGGGGGGGAGTGGCGAGGCTGGATCCGCCCCCTCGCTGCTGGAGTGTCTGGGCCTGTCACCTGGCCGGGGGCCGCAGGGGCGAGCAGCGAGGCACGATCTGCCTACTCTGGTGGCCGATCCAGCCTCGCCACTCCGCCATCGATGGAGTGTCCTGAGGCAGCGGACATGGGAGCAGAGCTGAGGCAATGGAGATGGGAGGGAGTGAGGCAGCAGAGAAGGGCGGGCTTCGCTTCCTTCTCTGCTTCACTCCAGCCGCAGGAAGCCCTATTCTTGCAGAAATAGGTCCGATGAAGCCCTATTCTTTCAGGAATCTTCCTGCAATGGGCCTCTAGTAACTAAATAATAAAATTTCATTCTACCTTGTATATAGTATGATAGACACAAATATGTAAAAAATAAATACTTTGGATCAAGCACCCTGGTAACTATAGAAAGCTTGAATGAAAAGAGATCCTAAAATTCACTATCCTGTATTTCAAAGAAATAAAATGAACTAGCTAAAAGTTTTTATTTTAAATTAGTGGCCTTGCCATTGAAATGCAGTTAACACTATAAAGTAAAGGAAATAATCTTTAGTAGTTCTCCATATATGCTTCTCTCTACAGTAACTACATGCCAAAATAGCCTTTTTTATCCCTTTTTAATTCAATTCAATTATCTTAATTGGAGATATATTTGATTAGCAGGAAAATCCCAAACTCTCCCTTTAAACAATGTAACGAGAAATTTCAATGCACAGTGCTGAGCACAATAAAAACTATTATGACTTTGCTTTGACAAAATTAAATTCTCTATTCGGTTTCTGTAATAAGTTTCTTTGATGTTATTCATGCTTTCCTCACAGTTCTCTTCCTATGACTTTTTGAAACTAGGATATTGATGAAGAGATTGAAGCAGAGTATAATATCTTAAAAACTCTTTCTGATCACCCTAATGTGGTCAAATTCTATGGGATGTACTTCAAGAAGGATAAAATAAATGGAGATAAGCTTTGGTTGGTTCTTGAGGTAAGTGTTTCAACATTATTTTATGGGTAGAAATTTGCAGTGTGGTTTGGAATGACGTCATGTTTATGCAACATCAATATCACAAAGCAGTTCTAGTGTGTTCCTGACTGGTTACATTCTCAGTGGACTGTTGTGCCCAGTTGTGGCCTTGTCATCTTTTCTTAAAATCCTCACCCAAGGATTTTTTCTATTGATTTTTAGAGAGAGTGGAAGGGAAGGGGACAGACAGAGAGAGAGAAACATCGATGTGAGAGAGACACATCACTTGGTTGCCTCCCACATGCATCCCGAGCAGTGCTGGGGAGCAAGCCTGCAACTGTTCCCTTTCCCTAAATCGAACCCGGGACCGTTCAGTCCGTGGGCCAATGCTCTATCCACTGAGTCAAACTGGCTAGGGCAAACTGTCATCTTAAGACACATTGGGAATTAAAAGCCACAAAGATTATTAAAAATTAAAGGAACATCTCCACAATAAAAGCCTAAAGAAACTAGGATTATTTTCCTTGCAGAAGAACAAGCTTAAAAGGGACTTCATTATAATATTTACTTATTCATCCATATTTTATTCAACTAATACATGATTGAGGCTCTGTGCCAGGTGCTAGGATAGAAGAGAAAATTAATTTTAAGTGGGGCTTCATTATGCAAAAATGGTGAGCTGCTATGGTTCTTATTTTTTTTCTCTTTCTCCTTATTGAATACTAATGACATAAATTACAAAACCAGGTATTTGCATTTATGGGGCGGCGGGGGTGTGTGGCGGGGGAAACCACAGTAGAAATGGTGTAGAATACTGACTGCGTTGCCAGAGGGAAGCTGTAGATTCTGCCTTTTAAGTCCTGAGAATAGTTTGGACAGTTCTCTCTAATGCCGAGCTCTAGAAGGTGCCCTGCTCAGGTAACTGCCAGTCCTAGGAGAATGTGGTTTTACTAATTTTCATTGAATATTGTTATTCAAGTGATTTAAGAATTTTTTCAAGTTGTTATCATGGCTAGTAAAACCCTTATTGACCACTGCAATATCATATGTTTATTGTGTTCATTATGATTTTATTAGCATTTGATTATTCTACTTCTTTCAGAATGTTCTGTTGGTTTTCCTACAGTGGCATAATAATCATTTATAAATTATATTGCTTCCTTACTCAACATCATATTTTTATTGTGAATTATAAAGGATTATAGAAATAATGGATGATAATTGTAGAAAATACTTGAAACTGTAAGAATCATTCTTAACAACCATTCTTAACATTTAACATAGATCCTTTACCCTTTTTTGTATGTTTAAATGATTGAAACCATCACCTATCAAGTTATCCTATTTTTCACTTAATGTAATTTCAGATAGACTTAATTACTTTTTACCTTTTTCAAAATAAATACACAATAAAAAGCAAGTAGAACCAAAAGGCCTAACATGTAAAGCAATAATAATGTATTTCCAGCTTAGTGGTGCCACCTTCTCCTGAGCAGGTCTGTGCTTTTGATGTGCTGATTGATGTACTTGGAAATGTATGACTGAGCATTTCTGCTCTTTTGTGTAGTAATCCAGGTTCTGCATTTTAGCAAGGTTATTATTTGCACTTCTGGAACCGGTGTCCTGCTCCGTTCTGGAGTTCTGTCATGCACCTAACCTCTGATATCTCTCTGCTGCTCACCTGGGTAGAACCCATCATTTTCTGGATCTCATCACCGCCACTTTCCAACTTCATTTCTCTGTTTTGCACATCATGTAATGGTATGCGCCTTGCTCTCATTATCCGCTGTAGTGATGTCATCACATCTTGAGTCTCGTCAGTTCAGCCTCTGTAGGGAACAAAACCTCCAGTCTCTTGCTGGGTGAGTGTGTGAGGAGTACCAGGCAGGCTTCTGCATGTGGATAGCTTGCATGTGGGTTAAGAGGGGTCCATTAGAGACTTCCAAAGGATTCCTTGTGTTCTGCATCTCTCCTCCCTACTCCACCGCCCCTTTCACTGTGACTCAGTCCTGTCTGGGTTAATCTGCTCACCGAGCATTTTAGTTTGTGGCTTCCTTTGCGTTGCTAAATCAGTTACCACTAGTTATCTGATTTCCACGTTGAAAAATTTTATTGAACCTCTTGTCTGCTGCTCTCTCTTTTTCTGTTCTCTATTTTCTTGTGATTTATACTTTTTTATTCCTTTACTAGCATTTTAACAGAGATTCATGGGTGAGAAGAAATAAATTTATATGTTTAATCTGCCACCTTCAATTGAACCATAGAGGCTTTCAAAACTGTAAAATAATATTCCAGTCCTCCTCCCAGCTCTCCCACTAACAAAACTGGAGGTCACTGCAAAAGGTCTCTGGGCCACTCTTCATCTTAAGATTGATTTTTTTTTTTTGCATAGTTTATTTCTACTAAACTCATGCTGACTATAGTGTTTCATATTATTTTGAGTAAAGAAGAAAGAGTGTGGGTTG
>NW_005358043.1:292210-295877 GCF_000412655.1 Myotis brandtii | reverse complement strand
TCCTCCCTACTCCACCGCCCCTTTCACTGTGACTCAGTCCTGTCTGGGTTAATCTGCTCACCGAGCATTTTAGTTTGTGGCTTCCTTTGCGTTGCTAAATCAGTTACCACTAGTTATCTGATTTCCACGTTGAAAAATTTTATTGAACCTCTTGTCCGCTGCTCTCTCTTTTTCTGTTCTCTATTTTCTTGTGATTTATACTTTTTTATTCCTTTACTAGCATTTTAACAGAGATTCATGGGTGAGAAGAAATAAATTTATATGTTTAATCTGCCACCTTCAATTGAACCATAGAGGCTTTCAAAACTGTAAAATAATATTTTCAAGAACCTTTCCAAAATTTGAAACTGTGTATTATTATATAGAAGTTTAAAAATTGTAAATAACCAGCTGTGTTTTTAGAAATAGGCAAATTATTAGGATTTGAGAATTATTTTGTACTTCTCAAGTTTAAAATAGCTTTATGTTTTTCGTTAAATCACACATGAAAACAAAGCAAAACTTAATTACCTAAGTAATAGTATGTAAATTATGAATTTAAACCATTTTGCCTTAAATTAATGGAGAATTTTAAAGGGCTTACTTCATGTTTGTGTTTGTATATTTGAGATGTAATGCTGTGCAAATCCTTAGTGTAGTCTTGAATAAAATTTCATGTCTTTGTATCCTTCAAAACATATTCAATAATTGCATCTTTACTTTTTTCCATGTAGAATCATTGGCAGATGATTAGGCATTGTAATGTAGGCCTAAATGGGCAAGGACATAATGTATAAATCTTTGCCTTTAAAAGTATTGAATAAGATCAGTCATTGTCTTTTATGATGATCAAATCCTATACTGACATTCATTATTATCACGTGGAATTAGGTAAGAGTTGAGACTCCTGATCATAGTTAAATGTTCTTTTCAGAGGACAGAAAAGATTGATTAAAATGGTTTTGGAACATCCAGTAAAGTGAAGCAGCTTCCTGATATAATGAATCAATAGAGACTTAACAGCTTCTTTGAGATTTATCCTTATATTTTATTATCAGGTGGTGGTATTGGAAATATCCCTAAATAGCCTGAGAAAAAAAGAATAAATGGTAATTTATTATAAAGGGATTTCAGAAATCTAATCCATCTGAACTTACAACGTGGGGGGAAAAGGGTAAAGAAAGCAAGAAGTTGGCTAACTGATATAAGATAATTGAATTGCATATGTAAATCAATTCCACATTACATATACACATAAGTGGCCAGATGTATAATTATCTGATTTATAAACATGAATGGTGCAAATGCTGCTTTAAAGGAACTTTCAGAAAATTGGCTTGTGGCATCGATACTTTATTCTACAAAATGACTGCTAATTATACCTATTATTATAATAAAGCCCTAATGAATCATTTTGAATGAGGATACCAAAAGAGTGGCCCAAAAGAGGCTGTGATGTTACCTACCAAGCCATGCTAACAACGCCTGGTTTCTAATGTGAATCTACATAAGGAAGATGTGTCCCGGAGGGGCTGAGCCACCATCACACCCCTCATTATCAGTCTGGCGTGTGGGTAAGCGCTATGCCAGCTTAGACCAACTGCTGCCCAGTGACTTTTTACCGTGAAAAATCATTTTATTTATATTTCAATCTAGAATTGAAATCCTAAGAATAATGTGTATATAGATCTTTCCAGGCAGTCTATTTTCTCTATTATTTAGTTGTGATTTTAAATTATTTCTTTCACTTTGATATAGTCTTTTCTTTCTTGTATCTTTTCTTCATTTTGTTATACTATAATTTTTTAATAATATGTTTTATTGACTTGAGAGAGAGAGAGAGAAAAACATCCATGTGAGAGAGAAGCATTGATCAGTTGCCTCCCATAGCACTCCGACTGGGGATCAAACCCACAACCTGGGTGTATGCCCTGACCAGGAATGGACTGGAGATCTTTTGGTGCATGAGACAGCATTCAACCAACTGAGGCACACTGGCCAGGGTATACTATAAGTTCTTGAGCATGAATAATATACAAGGCTCTGTTTGGGAATTCTTTCCTTCTAAATTTTCTGTGTATTTATCTTCGGACTATAAATGTTGCCCTGATTTAGTAAAGGAATACTAGTTGCTAGCCTTCTGAAATTCCAGTTATGCAGTTGAAATGAAATGACCTACTAAGAGAAGAGGTAGAACATTTTTTGCTGTGGGATCTAATTAGTTGTGTGTTTTTTTATAGGAAGGTCTATGGAGATTTTTACTGTCATTTAACATTTTAGGTTTTCCTAGTCATGAAGGCATAAAGAGAGAACTAATTGTTTCTTTATCTATGCCTCATTTTAAAGTACCATACTTATATTAATTTTTGCCTATTGCTACCACATCCCTTGGCTGACCTGCTTAGTAAAATATAGATTGGGTAGTCCTCCTTATTCATGGGCAATAGATGTGTTCCCAGACCCGACCCCCAGTGGATGCATAAAGCCATAGATAGTACTGAGCCTTATATGTACTTTTGGGGTCCCTCAGCCCTGGCTTGCACCCTCTTGCAGTCCAGGACCCCTTGGGGGATGTCCACCTACCGGCTTAGGCCTGCTCCCAGACATCCTTAGCGCTGCCACGGAGGCAGGAGAGGCTCCTGCCACCGCCGCTGCGCTCGCAGTCATCAGCCCAGCTTGTGGCTGAGCACAAGTCCCCCTGTGGGAGCGCACTGACCACCAGAGGGCAGCTCCTGCGTTGAGTGTCTGACCCCTGGTGGTCAGTGCACATCATAGTGACCGGTCGTTCCCATTCCGTCATTAGGGTCAATTTGCATATTATTCTTTTATTATATAGGATGTTTTTTCCTATACATACACACCTATGGTAAAGTTTATTTATAAATTAGGCACAGTAAGAGATTAATAACAATGATGAAAATAAAATAGAACAAGTATAACAATATACTGTAATAAAAGTTATGTGAATGTGGTCTCTCCTCTCTCTGTCTCAAAATATCTTATGTACTCTATGTACAGTGTAGATATGCTGGATAGAGGGATGATTCATGTCCTGGCCAGATGGAGCAGACAGCAAGTGAGTTCATCATTGAAACTACTTGGAATGGCATGCAATAGAAAACTTATAAATTGTTTATTTCTGGATTTTTCCATTTAATATTTTTAGACCGTGGTTGATCGCGGTTAACTGAAACCCTGGGGGAAAAAAAGACTGCCGATAAGGGGGGACTACTATGCCTCTTATGGGTTTGTACTTCCTTTAACTCCTAATGTCTCCAGTTGAAGATCAGTGGCAAGGACCCAGGGGGACATGGGAGTTGGTTAGGTTTCTGCATATGTTTATCACAGAACCTGGAGACTGAAACATAGTCAAAATCGAGTCATTAAGCATTTGCTACTGATGATGACAAATGGAAAAACTGAGATGTAACTAATTTTCCCCTTCTTGGTTGGATGAACAGCTACATTTTAAATCCCTAAGCCCATGGTGCACAAACCGCGGCTTGCGAGCCACATGCGGCTCTTTGGCCCCTTCAGTGTGGCTCTTCCACAAAATACCACGTAAGGGTGCACATGTACAGTATGATTGAAACTTCATGGCCCATGCGCAGAAGTCGGTATTTTGTGGAAGAGCCAGTATTTTGTGGAAGAGCCACACTCAAGGGGCCAAAGAGCCGCATGTGGCTCG
>NW_005358043.1:278358-292042 GCF_000412655.1 Myotis brandtii | reverse complement strand
CGGTATTTTGTGGAAGAGCCGGTATTTTGTGGAAGAGCCGGTATTTTGTGGAAGAGCCGGTATTTTGTGGAAGAGCCGGTATTTTGTGGAAGAGCCGGTATTTTGTGGAAGAGCCGGTATTTTGTGGAAGAGCCGGTATTTTGTGGAAGAGCCGGTATTTTGTGGAAGAGCCGGTATTTTGTGGAAGAGCCGGTATTTTGTGGAAGAGCCGGTATTTTGTGGAAGAGCCGGTATTTTGTGGAAGAGCCGGTATTTTGTGGAAGAGCCGGTATTTTGTGGAAGAGCCGGTATTTTGTGGAAGAGCCGGTATTTTGTGGAAGAGCCGGTATTTTGTGGAAGAGCCGGTATTTTGTGGAAGAGCCGGTATTTTGTGGAAGAGCCGGTATTTTGTGGAAGAGCCGGTATTTTGTGGAAGAGCCGGTATTTTGTGGAAGAGCCGGTATTTTGTGGAAGAGCCGGTATTTTGTGGAAGAGCCACATTCAAGGGGCCAAAGAGCCGCATGTGGCTCGCAAGCCGCGTTTTGCCGAGCCGCAGTTTGCCGACCACTGCTCTAAGCAATCCAGTCTTTAAGGGGCCAAAGAGCCGCATGTGGCTCGCAAGCCGCGGTTTGCCGAGCCGCAGTTTGCCGACCACTGCCCTAAGCAATCCAGTCTTCTCTCTCAGAGGCTATTTGCCTAGTGTTCCCTCAGCCAGAATGGAGACAAAATTCAGTTAGGACATCTTTGTGTTAAAAGACCCTCTCCCATAATTCAATCTAAGGTGTAATTGCTCCTTTTGCAGTGGTGCTGCACAGTGCATTCTGTTATTTATCTGAATTGGTCCTGATTGGTTCGTTCTTAACAGTGACATTGCTTTCTCTCATTGCTTTCCAATTATAGCAATTTTTCTCTTTGAAATTATATCCCTTTCAAGGCATCAAAGACTAAAAATTACAGGTGGTATTTGAAAGCACAAAAATTCGGTAAATAATTATAAAGCCTCTCAAATAGATATTTCAGGTAATCGATGTGGTTTTTGTAGACAAGTACTACTTTCATATGACATGCATTAGTAGTTATTCTGTCTTTAGACTTGCATCTAGCAATCCTGTCATGAGGAAAGGAAACACAGGATGATAGAAAGTAAAATGAAGGAATGGTTTCTGTTTATTTTTTTCAGCTATTAACCCTTTACTGCCCTGGAGAGAGCATGTACACAGGAGACATGAGGCCACTTCAGACTTGCACATGTGGGAGGGGACAGGGGATGGAGGGCAGGAGTGGGAAGCCGGGCTTCTGAGTTGCTCTGATAGCACAGCATTGCTCCCTCCTGCCTTTGGCTGTGCACAATTGCAGTGGAGGAGCATAAAGATCAGGATGACTCTTTTCATGTTCTTAGGACTGGAACCACCATTCCAAGTTCTCATGTAAAATGCTGTTATTGAGTGTACTTGCAATAGAACAGACAGCCAAGTTACCTAGTCATTTCATTTTATTTTTGTTTAAAGGGCAAGATGGAAAAAAATATAATTGTAACCCTGGAAACCCATATATATGGCTTCTATATCTTTCTTCCCTAATAGTAATTCAGTGCTTGCAGAAGCACCCACTCTTTGAACAGGAGTGCCAGTTTATAGTATTACTTCAGAGGAAAAATATGGTGTGGCCTGAGATGTGTTGCCATTTGTTAAATCAACATATTCCTGCCATGCACATGAAACATTTCTGAGTTCTTTTTTAATCATAGATTAATTTATCCTAGATTTTATCATAGATTTCTTATCGCTGGCATTACCAATGTTTAATGGTGTTTTCCCAAGAAATTATAGCTTAGGATAAGGGAACTGTTTCATATCTTTTTTGTTTGTTTGCTAATCCTCACCCAAGGGCATTTTCTCCATTGATTTTTTTAGAGAGTGGAAGGAAGGGGAGAGACAGAGAGAGAGAAACATCAATGTGAGAGAAGCACATCTATTGTTTGCCTCCCACATGGGCCCGGCGAGGGCCAGGGATGAACCTGTAACCGAGATACATGCCCTTGATCAGAACAGAGCCCGAGACCCTTCAGTCTGCAGGCCTACATTCCAGCCACTGAGCCCAACTGGCCAAGGCCTGTTTTGTATCTTGATTTACTGGTTACATGATTGTATACAATTACCAAAATACATCAAAATGCATACTTAAATGAGCCAATTATATTTCTACTAGGGGCCCAGTGCACGAATCCGTGCACCTTGAGAGGAACTGTAGGCTGCAAGGCCACAGCTCTTGGTCTCCTGTCTGCTGGCAGCCCTGCTCCCGCCGCCGCAACTCCCATGTGCTGATGGCACTGGTCCCAGTCGCACTCGCTGGCCAGTGCTGTCTGAGGGTGCAAATGGCAGCTGCTGCCCCAATCACCACTCCACCCTTCAGGAGCAGGGGGAGGTGGAGAAGCCCTCAGGGGCGACTGGCAGCCGCCGCTCTCACCCGCTGATGGCACTGAGCGATTGGGACCAGAGGTGCAGGCAGCAGGTGCGAGCGGCAGCTCCAGTGCCAGCAGAGGGCGCAAGCAGGAGCCGGGCTGGCGCTAGCAGCAGGTGCTAGCGCCAAGCAGGACCACAGTGTGCAGGAGCAAAGAATTTTCAGTAACCACCAGAGGCTTGCCCCAATGACAGCGACCAGTGCACCACCTTGGTCTGGCGCCCCCGCTCACCTGCTCCACCATCCCACCACGACCAACGCCTGCCATGTTCCGCGTGCCCCCTGGTGATCAGCACACGTCATAGTGACTGGTTGTTCAGTTCGGTTGTTCCGCTGTTCGGTCTATTTGCATATTAGCCTTTTATTATATAGGATAATACATTAAAAGTACTGCTTCTAGTTTACATATTGGAAAAGTAATGTGAAAATTTTACCTACTATGAAAGTACACATTAGGAACCATCTATTAGGTGATGATGACAGCTCTCATTCATATCTTATCAGTATTTTATTGAAGTACAGAATTTACTACATTAATATATTTTATTAAAATTACTGATAAGTAAAAAATGTCACACTTTGAAGAGGTACCTTATAAACCATGTGAAAAGATGCCATTCTGTCATTTTGTATGCGTTTGTGTGCACGCGTAAGTGTACAGAACTTAAGTTTATCCAACCTGTCATTTATTCCATAAATATCATCTGTGACTTTGGCCCAGGCATTTTGGTAGACTTTGGGCATTCAGTAGAGAGCAAGACAAACTCTGTGATCGTGGAGCTCACAGTCAAATGGTGGAGAAAGACCATTTAAAACTAAATAAACATATGCTGGAGAGTATGTGGAGAAGAGAACACTTGTGCACTGTTGGTGGGACTGCAAATTGGTGCAGAGACATCCCTGAGTCAGAGGGAGTGGGCTCTCTCCACATCAGTTCTTGTCTCATTGTATAAATGAATTTAAAGGAGTGACCCTGATTGGATTGTGTTAAAATGAATTTATTAAAAAATTAAAGCCCTAGCCGGTTTGGCTCGGTGGATAGAGCATCGGCCTGCGGACTAAAGGGTCCCAGGGTCGATTCCAGTCAAGGGCACATGCCTGGGTTGCGGGCTCGATCCCCAGTGGGTGGCGTGCAGGAGGCAGCTGATCAATGATTCTCTCTCATTGATGTTTCTATCTTTCTTTACCTCTTCCTTCCTCTCTGAAATCAATAAAAATATACATATAAAAATTAAAAGCATGCATATTTATTAAAGAAGCAATACAAGCAAATCTATACATCTGCCTTATGAATCACAGATGGACTCTCAGCTAACATGAAGAGCTCCTTTGGGTGGGGGTTCGAGGCATTATATACCCTCCTGTTGATAAGTTGTTGTTTTTTAATTCCTCTGCTAATTATCCTGGTATAGATTAACTCTGAAGGTCACCCCTTTTCTTTGTTATGGCTTTTTCACAATTTCTGAGAAGCACCTGGCAATTAAATCCCCAGACTGCTGGCTTTTCTGTTTACACAGTGGGATGAGATAAGACTGCACTTTTCCTTCCCCTCCTCACTGCTGCCTTAACAACCCCAGGATGATTTGCACTAAGTAGTCTGGTTAGTGAGAAGTTGAATTAGGATTCCTCCTTCTCCCCCCCCTTTCTCTTCTCCCTCCTCTCCTGCATTCTTTTGTGAGAAGGAGAGGTTTTAACCCTTTGTTCTCAAGATAAGGTCCTGCTACAAGCAGCTTGCAAAGCTTTTTGGCTTTGTTTAATTTTCCTGTTTTAGTTTCCCGGTTCCACTCGTCCTGGAATTTTCCTAGCTTTTCACTGTCCTATAATATTCGCACTGTCTGTGATCACTTGCTTTTATCCTGAAGAATTTCCTTTAGTATTTCTTATAAGGTGGATCTGGTAGCAACACATTCTCTCAGTTTTGTTTATGTACGAATGTATTTCCTCTTCATTTTTGAAAGATAGTTTTGCTGGATAAGATTCCTGTGGACAGTTTTTGCTCTAGCAACTTGAATATGTCATCCTTCTTCCTACTGCCTCCACTGTTTGATGAGAAGTCAGCCTTATTAGGGTCCCTTGTACATGAGAATTCATTTTTCCCTGCTACTTTCAAAATTTTCTCTTTATCTTAGGCTTTCAACATTTTTATTTTATGTGACTGAGTATAATCTCTTTGTGTTTATGCTTCTTGGATGTATCGATTAATATTTTCTTTAAATTTGGCAAGTGTCAACTGTTATTTCTTCCAAGATTTTTTTTCTGCTCTATATTCTCTCTAATATTCTTGATTCCCATAACATATATGTTGGTGTGCATACCTTTCTCTGAGACTGTTCCTATAATGAAGGTATTCTTTCCTCTCTCTTTTCATGTTTCATAATCTCAGATGATCTCTCTTAAAGTTGTGGACTCCTTCTTCTGTCAGTAAAAATCCACTGTTCAGTTCCCCTAGTGAATTTTCATTTACATTATTCTACTTTTAAACTCCAGAATTTTTATTTTTACTTATTTGTGTGTGTGTGTGCGTTGTATCTTTTTATTGATATTCTCTATTTGATGAGACATTGCCATCATACCTTTCTTCACTTCTTAAAGATGGTTTCCTTCAGTTGTTTTTTTGTTTTTTGTTTTTTTTAACATTTTATATATCCTGCTTGCTAAATTCAATATCTGGGCCCTCTCACAGGCAGTTTCTGTCACCTTCATTTGTATGCACAAATTTTCTTATTTCTTTGCATATTTCATAACTTTTTCATTTAAAACTGGACATATTATTGTAGGAACTCTGGATGTTAATCCCCTGGGGGCATTTATGTAATCTTTGCTTTTTTATTTGTTTAGTGACTTGGCTGGATTGCTTTAGTGAAATATATCCCCCACAGTAGGAAGCCTCTGATGCTGCTCCTCAGAGGTCAAAGCCTTGGGCTCCTTCACAGTCACCCTGGGGCAACAATGGCTTGAACAGTGCTTCCTTTGTGTTTTCCCTGATCCTTATATGAGGCTGTCTGCCTCTGTTGATATATCATGATATAACACCCAGCTATTCGTTACACTAATTGTCAGCTAATTCCTCTATTGCTTTCCACAATGTATGTCGTGGGGTATAAATTGATTCATTGTCTGATCTAATTAAATTCAGGCCTCTCTAAACGGGTATTTTTTGAGGCTGGTCTTAGAGGTCTTTGAAGCTGGTTCCGACCCAGCTTCTTCTTTCCTGAGTCGCTCTTCTAAACCTTGTATGGTTAGCTGCTTGCTCTCATGCAGCTATCTACCAGCCTCCTTGCAATTACTACTAAGGTTTCCACTATTTTCAAGAGTACCCTTAGGCTTGAACTACCTCATCAGCTCTCTCAAATAAAGTCAAGTCCATTGGGGAGAGTGTGGGAGCTCTCTGTTTTTATGTCCTGCTTCTCTCCCTGGGCAAAATATCTGGGCTACTGTTCTGGAGTTAGCAGCTGGACAGTGGTCCCCCCATCTCTTAAGGTGACATCCTACTTTATAATCCGGGTTGAGGACCAGAGAGGTAGATTCTGGTTTTCTCAAATTGTGTCTGATGGCATGGTGTGAGGATAATGGGGACCCCTACTGTTCTTGGTTTGCAACTCTTTTTTTTTTATTTTGTTAATCCTTACCCAAGGATATTTTTTCCACTGATTTTGTTGTTGTTAGAGAGAGTGGAAGGGAGGGAGGGGTTTGAGAGAGAAACATCGATGTGAGAGAGACAACGTTAATTGGTTGCCTCCTATAGGGCTGGGGATCAAACCTGCAACCCAGGTATATGCCCTTGACTGAGAATCGATCCCACAACCCTTCGGTGCACTGGCTGATGTTCTCACCACTGAGCAACACTCCAGGGCTTGACTTCCTACTCTTGAGTTAGAACTCCATCTTATGAATGGGAGCTGGGTAGAAGAATAGAGCCTCTCACACATACCTGGATTTTAGTATCTGTGACTCAGAGTTGGGGAGAAGGGTGAAAAATGATGGTGGTCTGCCCCTCTTGGGAAGATTCTATAGACCTTGAGGAGAGAGAACCCCATCCTCTTGGAAACACTTCACCAGAGTAGAGCTTTTGTCGTTGTGCTGGTCAGAGGCGAGGAAAGTAGGGAGGTTCAAGTGTCTCAGACTCTTGCTGTTCTTACTGAGATTTAGTTCTGTTCTTGAATGTTTCTTCACTTGCCATATGCCCTTATAAAATTTCCAAAGATGTTATTTTTCATAAAAGAAGTTTTAAATTGACTTTTAGACAAAGAGTATGAGAGCGGGAGAGAGAGAGAGAGAGAAAGAGAGAGAGAGAGAAACATCGATGTGAGAGCCAAACATCCCTCAGCTGACTCGTGCACTCCCCTTACCTGGGATCAAGCCCACAACCCAGACCTGGAGTTAAACCAGCCACTGTTCAGTGCACGGGATGATACCCAAACAACTGAGCCACACTGGCCAGGGCTCCAAAGATTTTAAATGGTTATTTTTATGATTTTTACCAGTTATGGTTGTTTCACTAGAGAATGGGTCTAAGAGTTCCTCACATAACTATTCTGGAAAAAAAATCATATGAAATATTTAGTAAAGAGATAAGTCTTTTTACTAATTTATGAGGCCAACATTATGCTGACAAAAAAATATAAAGATATTGCAAAAAAAGAGAACTATATTCTACCATTCCACATGAACATAGATGCAAAAATCCTTCACAAAATGTTAACATATCACATCCAGTAAGATATAAAAATGTTAATACATCATAACTGAGTAGGATTAATCCCAGGAATGCAAGTTTATTACAATAAGTTGTTTGCACATTAAAATGCACTGCATCATAATTCACTGTGTTAAGAGAAAGAGAAGAAAATCATTAAAAATGTGCAAAATTCAACATCCATTTGTGGTAAACACTAGGAATAGACAGAATTTCACCTAATAAAGTGTATCTACCCAATTTTTTAAAAAGTGAGTAAAAAATTTGGGCTCTTCACAAAAGTATATATATATAAAATGTGTTCAATATCTTTAGTGAAGTTCAAATTAAAACCACACTTAGACTACTAGTACATCAAAACTAAAATGGCTAAAATTAAAAAGATTATTAATACCAAATATTTTTGAAGTTGCAGAGCAAATTGAACTTTTATGCATTGCCTAGGCAGTGTAAAACACTCTTTAGAAACAGTACAGCAGTGTCTTATAACATTACACATACACTTACCAAGTGTATGATTGCATTTTAAGCTGTTTACTCTTGCATTAACATAATAGATACAAAATTTTTACTAGTGGGCATTTGTTAAAGATTAGTTTCTACAAAAGTACTTAAACGTGAGTGTTGAGAGCACTTTTATAAAATGAACAAAGTAAAAACTAGAATGAGTGTTAGAAAATAAGAGTTTCTGCCCAGCTGGTGTGGCTCAGTGGTTGAGCATTGACCTATGAACCAAGAGGTCATGGTTCGATTCCCGTTCAGGGCACATACCCAGGTTGTGGACTCGGTCCCCAGTAAGGGGCATGCAGGAGACAGCCAATCAGTGATTCTCTCTCATCATTAATGTTCCTATCTCTCCCTCTCCCTTCCTCTCTGTAATCAATAAAATAAATTTTAAAAAAAATAAAAACCTCCCTTCCTTTATTAAAAAAAGAAGAAGAAAATAATAGTTTCTGCTTTACTGGCCTTTCATAGAATATTGTCAGACTAACCAAATGACCTTTGAGCATTCTTAAACAAAACACAATTGAAAAATAGCACAAGACAGAATTGCCAACTGCAGAAATAAGTAGTCTTTTATCAGAAATTTGAATGAAAATCTTATATCCTCTTCTAACATGGTAAAGACAGAATACATTTAGAAAAATTATAAAGGCCGTCTCTGGAAGTTAGTTATAATGATCTGTTTATAGAATGTCATCCCTTTTGATTTAGGATTTCTTTTTTAATGTTTGACTACAGCTTAAGTACAGTTTATTTTCAGTGCTGCTGTATTATAACTCTAGCTCTGGTTTAAGAAAATTATACTTTAATTTTGTTTGATTAAAGAACATTCTAGAATGTCAAATAGCTGGAATTGTACAGTATGTAACCTTCAGATTGCCTTTTTCACTTAATAATATACTGTACACTTAAAGTTCCCCTTCTTTTGATGTTGGCAGCTAGATTTTAAACTCAACTCAGAGTTGTATCTTCTGTTTCTTGGACACTTTGGACTAATAGAAAAGTGTGCTGTAACAATTGGACATCCATATATAATCCATACCTCACACCATATACAAAAATTACCTCAAAATGCATCATAGAACTACCTACATTTAAAATCTAAACATATAAAACTTCCTCAAGAAAATATAGGAGAAAAATTTTATATAATGCTTGTGGGAATGCAGAATGGGATAGCCACTCTGGGAAATAGTTTGGCAGTTGCTTAGAAGGTCAAATATATGACCCATAGGACCCAGCCATTCCCTCTCTTAGGTATTTACCTAAGATAAATGAAAACCATCTATAATAATAAAAGTGTAATATGTTAATTAGACCAGACTTCCTTCTGGATGACCTTCCAGACGAAGCCAGGGCTGTGAGGGAAGCCCAGGTCCCAGGTGCCTGGGTCCTGAGTGCCAGAGGGAAGCCGGTGCCGGCAGCGGGGCGGGGAGTAAGGCCTACTCTTGCACAAATTTCGTGCCTCTGGCCTCTAGTATTCTTACAAAAACCTATATGTGAATGTTTAGTAGTTATAATTTCCCCAAACTGGAAACAACTCAAATGTCTTTCAATTGTGAATGATTAAACAAATAGTCCTTTATTCAATAAAATACTCAACCTCAAAAAAGGGCATAAACAACATTATTAAAACAACAATTAAAAAGTAATGTGCAACAACATAGATGAATCTCAGATTTATTATGCTAGGTCAAAGAAGCCAGATTTAATGGGCTACACACCTTAAGATTCAATTTCTATGACAAAATCTGTAGGGACAGAAAACAGGCTAGTAGTTGCCAGGAGCTAGGAAAAGAACTTGACTACAAAGAGACATAAAGGAAGATTTTTGTGTGATGGATTTGTTCCATTGTGGTAGTGATTATGTGACTAATACATTTGTCAACATTCAGAATCATGCACTAAATTGGGTGAATTTTATTATAATGCAACTTACTCTTCAATATACCTTACTTTTTAAAAAGTAAAGTATATATTATATATAGTATATATACAATACATGGAATTCTGTATTCTAACCTATAATAGATGGGGAAAAGACCTGTTTTAAATAAAAATTGATACCAGAAAGTAAAATCTGAACTGCTTAGTGCAAATTGTATGATTGCATTTTAAAATTTTATTTACTGCACATTCTTTGGGTTTCTTTATTCCCCCTGGGACATTCTAGCTGTTTACTCTTGCATTAAACATAATAGTCAAGCACAGAAGGTGCATCCAAAGAGAGGCACACTTTGGAGAAACAGGAAAAACTTTTAGTCGCTCTGCAATTATTTTCAGAAATTTTCAAACTGGTCCTGAGACTTGGTTCTTTTAAATAAGTTCCTTGCAATTTAAAGGGCTCTAATTTCTTTTCAGTCAATTTTGAACCTTTTTAGTTAATCCTCACATGAGGATATTTTTTCCATTGCTATTATTTATTTATTTATTTATTTTTGGTAAGAGAGAATGGAAGGGAGGAGGAGAGACAGAGAGAGGGAGAGAAGTAGCCATGTGAGAGAGACACATTGATTGGTTGCCTTAGGGGCCAAGGATTGAGCCTGCGACCAAGGAACGTGCTCTTGTGCAGAATCGAACCCGGTACCCTGCAGTCTGAGAGCCAACACTCTATCCACCGGACCAAACCGCTAGGGCAATTTGTGAGTCATTTTATGAACTAATTATGCTGGGCCACAATGGAGGCACTGTAACACTGTATTCTGCTGCCAGGGCAGAACACTTTTCTGTCTATCCAGTTAGAGGACTGAATACAGAAGAAAATGCAGGTGTTGGAATGTTAGGACTGTACCTACTGCATAAGCTGGAAAAAAAATTTCTCTGAATGTAGAAAGACACTGGTTATAAATGGGGTTCCATCTAAATGTTCATTTGTAAGTTCATGTTTAGATTTTAAAAACATTCTCTTATAGAAACAATGTATACGTGATGGTTAGATCAACCAGCCAGCCCATAAAACCTATTGGGGGATCATGGTGAAGTGTGAAGCTCAACTTTGTAATTAGACTGTCTGAGTCCACAAACTAGTCTGTCACAACTGCGTGACCTTTTGCAAGTTACTTTACTATTTTGTGTCTCCGTTTTCCAATCTTTAATATGGACGTGATAATAATGCCTATTTTAGAGAGTGGTGAGTCATAGAGATAATACTGTAAATGGATTTGAAATATGCTTGGTACAAAGCATATTTGTTATCACTTATTTAATTCATAATGTATTCCAAGTGTTCAGGCATCCAGTAAAACCTAATTATCACGGTAGAGAAAGGTTTGTGAGAAAATGTGTTCAGTGTTTGAAACTAGGATGCTAGGAATATACTTCCTCTCACCTTCTTCCTCTGCCTCCATTTAGGTTAGTAGAACCAGGGAAATTATGGCTCTTTCAGTTTCCAGGAGTTTGTGGGTACCAAGGCAGATAGGAGCGGAGGCCTCATGGGTCAAGGTAAGGAGAATATGGGCGAAAGCCCCCAGAGAAGAGGCAGGTTGAAGACAAAGGCTAAAGGGGCAGAGATGAGGGGATCCAGTGTTCATGTATCAAAGCTTTGTTGATTCTGAGGTCATTTGCCTAGGTATCTCCTGTCTCATATTCCACTGCTAATATCAGTGTTTCTATGTTCTGCAAATATGCAGCTCCTTTGAGAATTTTCTGTGGGGTTTCATGTTTCCTAACTTTAGAGAACCTGGATGTGAAAAATTCTCCTACCATGCTCTTCCCTTTTGCTTTTCCATTTAGAGTCCTCTACTTTGCAGGTGGGGGGAAGAGGCTAAAGAGCATGGAAAACATGATATTTAAAACAGTTTCCTATAAAATATTATTTGTAATCCTTACTTCAAGCATTCTGCAATTTTCCAGAAAGAAGTCATGTTATAAATTAATGCACATGTAAAATAGTATGTAGCCATGTATTGAAGTCATGGAACCTATTGCACTATTAATTAAGCCATCAGAAATCAAGAATGCTTTTAAGCCCTAGATACTAAAAGGTGGGACTAATTTGTAGAATCATAATTCTTATCCTTGAATTTAAAAATCAAGCCCAGTGCTTCAGATTCTCTTTTAAAAATTAACTCATGAAAACTGTGTTCCAATAAGTAATTGTGAAGTAGTTATAAGTTTATATGTTCATTTATTTATGAAACCATAAATAAATTTTCATAAGGATGATGAAAATAATAATTTGAAACAAAATTGGATAATTTAAAAATGTTTTTAGAAACCTTTTATAGCAAGTCCTTAAAATATATTCATTTTAATATCAGTCTTAAAATATTCTTTTATAGCTGTGCAATGGAGGATCAGTAACTGATCTTGTGAAAGGATTTCTGAAAAAGGGGAAAAGAATGAATGAGCCCATAATTGCCTATATTTTACGTGAAGCACTAATGGTAAGGCAATTTAAATTGTTTATGAATTAATTATTTGAGGCATTTCTCATTAAATAGAAAACGTGGATCCTATTTTTAGAAAAATATTACTACATTAGAATTTATTGATGCAAGAGTACATATGCAAAATCTGAAATGTTTAGCACAACTAATTTCTTTTTTCCACTGGAAATCTGCCCTCCTTGTGTCAACAGACCTTGAGTTCTGATCTCCTAAGTATATTTCTGAGATTGTGATTATGATGAGGTAGATAATGTGTATTTTTTACTAAGTTAGGTTTTTATTTGCCATTATTTAAAATAAGTATATAAGCATTTTCTTTTATTGAGATCAACACATTTTCAATAAAATATTTGATGAGAGTTAAGGGCATGCTCTGCTTTTTGGAATTTTTATATAGCCCAAAGTAAAAGTGATATAACTTGATATGACTAATTCAATATTAAACATTTAAGAATGCTTGAATTTTAATTTTCACTGTGTTTCTTATAGGTTTTGTACAAATGCAATCATCTGAAAATGTTTTTGTTTGATGCTTTCTTTTCGTTTAATATATTTTTATTGATTTCAGAGAGGAAGGGAGAGGGACAGAGAGATAGAAACATCAATGATGAGAGGGAATCATTGATCTGCTGCCTCCCGCACACCTCCCATGGGGACTGAGCCCTGCAACCTGGGCATGTGCCCTGACCAGGGATGAACCTGGTTCCTAGGTTGATACTCACCCACTGAGCCACACCACAGGCTGGTGCTTTCTTTAAAAGGAGATATTTTCTACCTTCTAGGGACTTCAACATTTGCATAACAACAAAACCATCCATCGTGATGTAAAAGGAAATAACATCCTGTTGACCACAGAAGGCGGAGTTAAACTTGTAGATTTTGGTAAGTTTTATTTGAAATTCATGAATAATGTAATACGATTTGATCATTTAACATTAGCCTTGCTTTCTAGGCATTGAAAGCAGAAAAAAGGCTGTATCTCCTTGAGGTTAGAAAGTGCAGATTTTTAAAAATTTGGCAGATGAGAGATTCCTTGAAGAGTGAATTTCACATCAGCTAGCTTGTGTCCCTATACCGCTGTAGCAGTGTGTGTGGCTGATTCTCTAAAATGGATGGCATCCATTGATTATCCTAAACCTAATCCCACAGCCCTGACTAGTAATTGCTTTACAGATGGGCATGTGCCCAAATCCAGTATTTTGAAATGTGAGGGGAAATCTTCAAAGGTCTCTGGGAAATTTTTTTCCCTCCTAAGTAGGAAGCAAGGGAAAGACGGTCTCCGTTTTCCTCCGGACTCTCTGTGTCTGTTGTGATGCCTGTACTGCTACAGGCATCTTATTCAGTCCTGTAGTGCTTCATTCCAAGTGGAAAGACAACCCTGAGAAAGGCAGACCTGGGGAAGGGAAGAGCAAGGGTCTTTGATGATGTAATCCAGCCCCTAAACCAACCAACTTTGGAGCCTGCCCTAGCTTTGGACCTTTTTTCATGTGAGATAATAAATTTCCTATCTATACTAATAAAAGGGTAATATGCTAATTAGACTGGGAGACCTTCCAGATGTCCTTCCAGACAAAGCCATGGTGGCAGGGCCGAGGCAGAGGGGTTAGGGGCGATCAGGCCAGAAGGGGAAAGCAGTTGGGGGTGATCACGCTGGCGG